>NC_062967.1:41145270-41442842 GCF_023119035.1 Salvia hispanica
CTCTATTAGCACCTAATTTCTTAAGTTTGGTCTGCTTTCCTTCGATACATTAAACACACAAATCAAGTTCTGAAAAGATAAGTGTATTCAACACAACATCTGACACAAGTCTCACAATCCTTTATTTTGAGATATAACCATAACACTTGTGTCATAAATTAACCAAATTTTCATTATTTAATTTGCTTAGTCCCTTTTGATTCAACATGTAAAGCTTCTGAATATGAAGTAACATAATCGAGCATACAAAGATTGTTATATGCACTTAAGAAACAGTGCCCACAATACTAGAATTATTTGAAGGAAGAACTTTACTATTTCTGAATGAACAAGAGAAACCAAATTTGTCCAAAGCAGAAATAGAAACCAAATTTTGTCTAAAAGACAATACAAAGTATCCTTCGAAACCGAAAAATTTCAGTCTTTAATAACAATCTATAATGCCCAATAGCCTATACTTCCACCGATTTGTCATATCACACTTAGATGTATCTTTCAACATCAATTGACTTGCGGCAGCATATGATAACCTTATGTGAGTGGTAACACCAAAATCTACCCACTAAATATCATTAGGGACTAAAGTCAAATTAACTTCAGCACAGACCAAAACAAGAATTGTAACTTCCTTTATACGACATGCGTGATATTTGTCACAATTCTCCTTTTTATATCCATGTCTACCACAAAAGAAACAACTATCATTGTCCTTATGTTGTTACCTTTGTGATGAACCCTTATCCATAGCAGCATTCTCAATACACTTTTTTTTAATGCCCTTTACTTTATTTCTTGAGATACTGACCAGATGTGCAACACCAAATGCACATACAAGTCTTTAGAATTCAAGCTTAATTTAAGCAACGTGAGACATTTTCATAATGTGCTCCTTTATATTGCCCTTGCCCTTATATACTTTACTAAGATCAAGCATGCTTGTCTCAACCTTATCGTTTTCCGCAAAACGTTCCTTAATTTCGGCAAGGTATTCATTGACCTTAGTGATATACTTAGATGCAGCGCCTCGAAAGGCTTTTGGGATGCTACACCTAATGATCAGTAGACTTACACGATTCGAGTATCCCTACTTCTCGTAGTTTCTCCTTTGATAAGAAGTACTATCGTCCGTAGGAGAAGTAGGTTGCTCAATCCTTAGCGCGTAATCCAGATCCATGCAACCCAGAGCAATCAAATATAATCTTTGCGATCCTTAAAATTTGACTCATTCAACATTGGCATATTGTTCATGTTGGAAGAAACTACAGAAGTAGACATCATAATTGAATAGAGAACAAAACCAAATAAATTGTCATGCTCACATCATAAAATTCAAGTAAAATGGTAACATCTCGAGGAACCGGCACAACATTCATATCAAGTCTTTGGACAGTAATATGAACTTGCAAGTGGCAACCTCTTTGTAGTGATCAAACACTGACAATAAGATCATGTCAAGTAATGTCCACCTTTGGGCATCACAATTACTTACACAAAAAAACTGGATAATTGTCACCTATTTATCACCACAGGTATGTGTGTATCTCGTGCCAAATAATAATCTTCCTTTGGGCCGACTAATATCCGCATTAAAATACACACACACTTCACCGTCCTAATATTCGCAATAAAGAAGTCTAGACAAGAGAGGTTACTTTGGCAACGTCATGTTTCAACTAATCTGTTTTGAATATTAGTAAGACATTATGAGGTTCCGAGCACAACATCCACATCAAGTCTTTTGACAGTAATGTGAACTTGCAAGTGGTAACCCCCTTATAGTGATCAAACACTGACAATAAAATCATGTCAAATAGTGTCCACCTTTGGGCATCACACTACTTGCACAAAAACTGAATAATTGTCACGTATTTATCACCAAAGGTATGTATGTATCTCGTGCCAAATATTAATCTTCCTTTGGGCCGACTAATATTCGCATTAAAATACACACATCAATAAAGGAACATGAGATGCACCAAAATTATTTAATTTAAAATTTTAAAACTGAATACAAACGCTTGCAAGCAAGACGTTGATAACTTTCCGGAATACTGTGGCTAGCCAACGAGTCACTGGGTTCGTATACCTCGTGAACCCAGCAAGTCGCCGAATCCTGACGGCCAGTCCAATAACTCCCCAGCAAATCGCAAATTGCTGACTCCTAATGGGATTCCATATAACTTTTCCAAATCCGATTTTCATCAAAATTAACAAAATCCAAATTTTGATGTTTCCCAAGAACGAAATCATCACACATTAACAACCAAAAGCAACATCTAAACAACCAAACAAATCTACGAAACATAAACCACATATTTATACATTCACCAAAATAATCTAATTAAACCACATATTTATAGATTCACCAAAATAATCTAATTCTGCATCAACATATATATGCACGCATATAAATAAAATGGACTGAATTCTCGATTGAATTCAAACTGTACTCTTGAATAATCAACAACTAATTTTCCACTGCAATTAAAATTAGTACTAGTTCACAATTCATGAATTCATCAATAAACCATAATCCAATATTTCATAATATGCACCAAAACAAAATTGAGATTATCAATTATAGGGGAGAGTTATATTGCTAACTCAATACCTAATTGCTAACTATAACTAAATAATAGTCATTATATATTCAAATTAAGGGCCTAGATCATCAACCACGAAATGTCAATACGATAAAAAAAACGTCAATAAAGCCATAGGATTAATTCCATAAAATATCAATAGGGGTATTAATGTTAATTAACTACATGTTTAGTTATAACTAACTTTTAAAAGAAATCCCAAAACGTTAAATTCATATAACATATATTAAATTAAAGATAATTTTATAAGGATTCCAACGATATCATACATGCATATGTTCCGACGTCAAAATTTGAAAAAAAATTCAAATTTTTTCAATTTTTTCGTAAAGCAGAAATGTCAACATACTATATAAAATATGTCAATATAATACATGTAGAATGTCAATATAAGCAATGGGTTAACATTCTTAAAGCATTGTGTTGACATTCTCAAAACATTGTGTTGATATTTCCGAAACACTATATTGACATTTTCATCTAAAACCCTAATTTGGCGTCTTTTTTTATCTTTTTTGATTTTATTAATAAAAACGAAAATTACACATGGCAAATTGTAGACCACACGTTTTCTAAAATCCTATGACTTTAAATTAGTGGGAGTTAGCAATTAAGTGATGAGTTAGCAATGGATCACTCCCCATTATAGATTATAAATCCCAGTTTCTCGACAAACACGTCATTCCACATATCCACAAAACAATTCACTATATACATAATGTTTATACAAAATCAATACACCATCATATATATAAGCACGCGTATTCACCATAATCATGGAATTGTGAATTTGCCGTAATAAAAAAATTCCAATGTATACCAATATGGAAGCAAAATTATTTTAATCAGTGGTAAGTTTGTCATTACTTTCCTCGTTCTGAAGATTGGAAGATCATTGAATGGTGGCATTTACTGTATTTTGTTTACTGATAATTTCGTGTTGTAATTTGTTAAGGGAAGAAGGTTGGTAGAGTTACTGAGATTGCAAAGCCCGAGGAAGTAATTGAGCAATTAGATGACAGAACGATTGGTGCATCTCCACTGGAATATGATGTCCAGCTTGAACATGTGGAATCGTTTTTCAGCCAATATGCTAAGGTAGACCTGCGACTGAGTCATTGACGATACAGGTTCTTTGTTGTAGCTCAGCCAAGATGTATCCGGTTAATTGTCTTGTTCTTTGCATGCATGTACGATATCTATAAACTGAGAGTTCAAATGACTACTATTAACTTATTGAAAGCGTTGGCTACTGGTGTCACTGGGTTTCCTTTTCTTAGTGTGGAGGATGCTGCAAATGTTTTAAAGCAAACCCTGAGTTAGAACTGAAGCCAAGGTGAGTATATTGATGGAATGCCTCATCAAAATATTAAGTATTTCAATTTTTTGTTTTATTCCTTTGCAGTTTCTAAATTTCCAAAGATTGGTATACATGTTTGAAATGTAATAACTTGGTGCCCTCTTTTGAACCTTTCAAGTAGATAGTCACAGATCAACTGATTTATTGGCTTAGCTATCCAGTATTTTCTAACGTGTATCTGCTTTATATAAGCATCACGTCTTGTTAGTTTTTTATTTTTATTTTTATGTTTAAGCATCGATGGTATCTAATAGTAGTTCTGGAACACTTCAATCCATCAAAGCTGATTTTCGTGCAGGAAGGAATATGATGATGAAAGAGCTAAGCAAGAGGAGGTTGCGAAAACTCGAAACCAAGTGGGTTCAAACCGCAAGGAGACGAACAATGCCGAACCTGAGTGAGTTTTTGTAGGATCATTATTTGTAATTGTCCTCTTTATTACTGCCATTATTTTTAAAATTTGTTAGTGGTTGTTTGGAGCTATCCAAAAGGATTAATTGTTGCGTTCACAATGAAGAGCATGTCTGCTGAAAATTCTACCAAACAAACTGGTAATCACAAACAGCTGAGAGATGATGTCTCTATGAAAGATGATGGAGATCAGGAAAAAACTCAGGTTGATTCTGAAGAGACTAAAAAAGATGCTCCGGAAGATGTTATAGATGCGACAAATATTGTAGAGAATGCAGAGAAGGATGAAGAAAAGGATGCAGATGCCAATGGTGCAGACACTGAAGTCCGACAATCTGAGGATAATGAAAAATCTGAAGATATCCCAAAACAAGAAAGAATAACCCTTGCAGCTTGCAAGGACAATAAAGATTTTCAAGAGAGGATCTAAAAAACATTTTCCAAAAGTTTGGCACCATCAAGGTATTCATTTATCTCCATCCATTGTAATTCCAATTGATGATGATGCCATAGATTGATCCTGTGGCTTGGTTGACATAATGGAAAAATCCACTAGTTAACACATTTATTTTTTTATGAAGCAGTTTAGTCTCAAAATGTGAACTATACTGTTGATTAATGTTATTTATTAAACATGCTGTCGACACAAATGATTTGAATACTTAACAGTATAGTTATGCAATATTCCAGTGAACATATTGGTTGGCAGGGTTGTTGAAGGATGTTATATAATCTGTTTGCTTCTAATTCACTCATGGGGAATATTTAGAACTCTTTTCTTTATATATTTTGTTTAATATCTCATGGTCGTCTGTGCAGTTCATTGATTTCCAGATTGGTGAAAACTCTGGATACATGAGGTTTGAAAATGCTGAATCTGCTCAGAAAGCTCGGGCTGCCACTGTGCTTGCCGAGGAGGGGGGTTTTGTAACAGCCCGCCCTCCTAGGGTATAATAAATGCGGCGACTGCTACCAAAACGGACTCAAAGAAATGAACGAAGGCTAGGGTTTCAATTAAAGAGTGTTGACCAAAAGATTAGAAAGAACTATTAGAGTGTTTAAAGCAATAACTGAACCTCGAAACTCGAATAAGAAAAGGAAGGTGTAATAAATGACGTTCAACAATGTCAAGAGTATGACATAGTTTTCCAAGATAAAAACCACAAGATAGTCTAAAGCCCCTAACTCGAAAGGAGAGTGCAACATATTCGAAATAAACATAAGTGTATCAAAACTCAACGGAAAACGACCAAGAGAAAGAATAGCTATGTATGAAGACACAACTACGCTTGATGTTTCAAATATCCATCTTAATTAATTATCATGCTCAACACCCGCCACCGCTCGTCATCGTTCAACCTGCACATAAGGAAAACACATGCAGGGCCGAGTATTTTGAAATACTCAGTGAACTCGTTGCCAAAACATTTTATAAGTTATGCCACCCTTACCAAGTGTACTCGAGTTTTACATTTTATCAAAACAAAAATATCATCGAGTATCACAAAATATTTTCATAGATTGGCCAATCAAATATCTCCCATTTTCTCATCAAATTCCACAATCTCAATCATATCCATGGTGCGACGAAAGTGTGGCCACACTTTTCGCCCACGAGACCGGCCGACTAGCAAGGACGGCTCACGATCCCCTCGTGTACACAGCCTGGTAGGGCTTGCGGCCCATACTCAGACCCGAATTCGTATAAGCATATCACATTAAAAACAAACATTGGTATGGCATAACAGTTAAACCACCCTTATAACACCAATCAATATTTTGCAAGAAGTAAAAGAGTTTAAGAATAAAGCCCACCTCGACTGCTTAGATTTCAAGTAAGTTTCTCTTTTCCTTTATCTGACTTTGCAACCGAGGTTTCACCTTTTAAAAAAAAGCACATAGGCACATACAAATCAAAATCACAACTCAAAGTCTAATTCATGCATGCCTCGACGTTTTTTTTTCCTTTTTCCTAATGACTTAACTTAATATGGTCAAACATAAACATGTTCTCTATATATATATATATATAATTCGTTCGCATAATAAATCTAGATCTAGCATTAATATATATCGCGCATGAGTATTTCACCAACACACAACACACACACACAGTGGCGGAGCCAGGATTTTAATCATGGGGGGCCCAAATTACTGTTAAATTTTATTAATTTGTTTCGATGTCAAGTTGTTTCAGTATTTACAATATGAAATTAACTCGAACATAAGTAATAGAGAGATGTATGCGAGAGACGGATAATGAGATCGATAACTAGAGGATGGTAATAAAAATAAAGATACATTGACAACGTCAACATCGATATAATTAAAAATAAATAGCATATTATTAAAATTGATTTTAAATAATATTATTATGCTATGACATAGTATTTACATATGTTCTAAAATTATGAAAATTATTCTTAATAGTTACAAAATAAAATTATTTATACAAGATTACTAGCTATAAGATTATAAATTACTAGAGAAAATAAACAAAACTATTAGCATTAGAATATCTAATAGAACATAAACATATTCAAGTCTCAAGAGAAAATTTAACATCATATTTATAGACAGTGATAAAAAAAATGACAAATTTTGCAAGATCAGGATTCGAACCTGAGTTCACTCAGCTACATGTGCATCATCCTTACCAATTGCACCACTATAAACTTTGTTAATTGTTTTGTACATATATAATATATAGGTAAAGTTGGAAAGGGTGAGGGGCCCAGGGGCCCCCCTGGCCCCACCCTAGCTCCGCCCCTGCACACACATATTCGACACACACACACACATAACACACACGCATAACACACACCACATGCATACGTATTTTCTATGTCCTTTTTATCCCACTCTCGCTTAATTAATATGCATGAGGGTTCAAGAGTACCGATTAATCGGTTAGAAGAAGAAAAAGAAGAAGTGGAAGAAGAACAAGCATAACTCTTAAACAATAATACCTTTTTGAGGAAAACGATCGGTAGAAAACAAGTATTAGCCTTGATTCTTCAAAGTTCTTGGATTAAACTTCAATTCTTCTCCAAAAGATAGCAAAATATTGGAGAGTAGAAGAAGAAAATTTGAGAGAGTATATGGGAGGGTGGGGGCCGAAAATTATGGGGGCTAGGGTTGATGTTTCTCTTATTTATAGTGCTCAACAAGATCTTTAGGTAATTATAATAGAATATTTGGTAAGATCTCATTCTCCCCAAATTAAATCAATAAAATAATATTATGGAGTAGGGAAGAATAATTAACAAAAATAGAATAAGGCAAGGATCCATGATTTTCGAAAATTAGGCCTTCCAAATAGCCAAGATTTTGTTTTTGGTATTTTTCCGGAGTAGAATAAAATATCACGGGGCAAATTAAATAAACAAATAAAAATCCTCCAATTTGGAGAATGGAACTAGGCGTGTATTAGCCTATTAAATAAGGAATGAGTTTTTTAGTATTAACTAAAATAGGATATGACAAGGTCTCTTGAGATATGGAAAGATTTGGTAGAATAATTAAATTCTAGGTATGGAAGGAAATCAAATAAGGAATCAATAAAATAAGCAAAATATTATTTCCTTCCCAACATGGTGATTTTCGAAAATCACTATTAAATAAAAGGGGGTTTTTTTTCGATTTTCTCTAGAGATAAGGAATAATTAGGTCTTGGATTTAATTTGGATAAATATCCCAAGAATTAAATTAAATCCGGAAAAAAAATAGAATTTTTTCTTCAAAATTTCAAGGGGGTCGAAAATTACAAAACCAAAAAATTTAGGTGACAAGTATTTATGTGAATTTCCTCTAATATTCTCACTCACCCTTAAACAAATAATTCACCTTATAAATTAATTAATCACATAAATCTCATAATTCAATAAATCACATGCCACATCATAAAATCAATAAGTTTGACTTTTCAAACTTTCAACGCAAACCCTAGACTCAACTCGGCCATAGCATCACATGCAATAAATGCATTCACGACTCCACGTCATCACTAATAATTAAAAGGGCTCTAAAATTAGGGTTCGGAAATTCGGGGTGTTACAGGTTTAGTCGTGAAAAATTTCATTACCAATCTCGACCCTTTGACTGGTATGTAACATTCTCTTCCTTGGTTTGAATTATTCTTCTTTGATTTACAAATTGCTTTATTATTTACATCCTACCGGAAGTGAATCTTATTCTTTTTATGCGTTTCTGCTTCAACATTTGTTTCCAATATTGTGCTCTTGTTGCGGAGAAGGAATATTGGAACGCACTGCGTAGTGGTCAGGTGAAACACCGCGACTTCAAAAATGGCCATGGAAGGTATGATATCAACCTCACTTTTTGTTTACCACTGCTATAGTTTTAAGATATTGCTGCTCCTGTTGCAATTTACCAAAGGAAAACTCAGCTGATAAATTCTGCCCCTAATTGATTGCTCCTCTTCTTTTATAGGGGAGGCAGGCACAACAACGAGGTGGTGGTAGGCATGCCGGTTGGAAGCATTCCCGCGGTAGAGACGACGATCATCGCGCTAACAAAGCTCAGAAAGTATAGCATCACTGCCCCCCTCACCAATTTTGTTTTCTATCTTTTTTAGTCTGGCTATTTACTGCTTGTTCCTGAATTATGGGGCTACTGAGTTTTATGGAATTTATTAAATGTTATATGTAACGGTTATGTTACTTATTTTCATTTTTACCTGGAGTGATTAACTTGATGATGCATTATATAAGGATCATAATGTAAATGCTCAGTAAAATTGCACTTTAGGTTACAAGCAATTTGTTTTTGTTTTCTTTTTCTGTTTTGTGAAACCTACCCTTAATTTTGAGTAAAGAAAACTCCCTATTTATAATGCTTGTGTGTTGTAAAAAATGTTACTGCTGGCATTTTATAGTTTGTTTTGTGATTGTGATTAGCTGTGATACAAAATCACCAAATTGAGCACAAGTCAATCTCCATAATTTATTTGAGTAAAGGCCAAAATTGATCCTGAACATATAATCATTTTACGTTTTTGGTCATAAATATTATCTTTTGAATTTTTTGGTCCTGCACTGCTGCACATATGGAAATTTGATCATTTTGGTCTTCCGTCAACATTTCCGTTAAAAACTAGCAGTCAACAAGTTTAGTCCAAATTTTGATCAAATTAAACTGTTAATTATTTTTTTACTCCTTAATTAATTCCCTAATTATTTTTATAAATATACTAAACCCATCATCAATTTTTTCAATTTTGTGAAACTGAGCGAAGGGGGTATTTGAAATTGAAGGGGAGATTGGGAGGATAAGGAGGTCGGAGCACATGGGGAAGATGCGGCGGAGGTCGGGGATGGTGAGGCCGAGGGAGAGGAGGAAGGCGATGGTGGATTGGATTTGGGTGACGGGGGTGGAGAGGAGGGGAGGGTGGAAGGAGTCGAGGTAGAGGATGATTTCTTGGATTTGGGAGGCGTGTGGCGTTGGCGGAGGAATGGGATTGGCAGGGGACTTGATTGGGGGAGGGAGGGAGATGGTTTTGGTTTAAGGAGGAGGGGGAAATTGGAGGTGTTTGGGGCGGGGAATGGAGAGGAAATTGGGATTGGGGAGGGGGTGACGACGGCGGTGGAGATTATCTTGCATAGTTGCTTGCTACATTGTTGCGGTGGAGTTTCATGAATCAACAACAATGTCGAAGAAACGGGAACGCTCGCGAATCAGGAATCCGTAGCCCCGACGCATTCTCCACCGGCAAGAAGCGGAGCAAGTCGCCGAAGCACCACCAGCTGGAGGACAAGCTCGTCCCCTCGGCTGTCAGCGCTAAAATTCTCAAGGAAGCCCGTCTGCAGCAGGAGGTCCAGCTGGAAGAGGACGACCACAAAAATGTCATTGACCACGACGATACTGCCAATAAAATTGTGTTTCCCCAAATTCACGGCCGCAAAGACGACGAAAACTACGCTGATGATGAAGACGTCGATGATTTTGAAGGCTTTTCCGAGACACAGAGTCAGTTTGGCCAGTTTATTGTCGAGGTTTGATTATAAAAATAATTAGGGAGTAAAAAATATTAAAATTAAAAGTTTAATTTGGTCAAAATCAGGATTAAACCCGTTGACCGTTAGTTTTTAACGGAAATGTTGACGGAGGACCAAAATGATCAAATTTCCATATGTGCGGGACCAAAAAATCCAAAAGATGATGTTTATAACCAAAAACGTAAAATGACCATATGTTCATGACCAATTTTGGCTTATTTTGAGGGAGTTTTTTAGAATCCAAATTCAAAAGCACTAAAATACAAGTAAAATTACAAAGACCATGCTGAGAGAAAATAGAAGAAATTCAAGATCAGTGTGCGACTATATATATCAAAATACTACTTCATGGCCGTGAAAATACTGTAAACTTGCAACAATATTTGGCACAAGTTCTAAACAAACTACAAAAAATTCTTCACGGTTGGAGGAATTTACCAGTTGCCATTCCGCAATGGAAGATTCTCAGTAGAATTTTGTACATCTTTGTTCTACTGCGCTATACAAGGTTTCGATATGTGCATTACGCCATATGCCTGTAAAAGTATCTTCCTAAAGCCGTTGCTCAGTGCACATCTCAGAGGTCATGGGGATAGATAGAGAGCTCTATGCCACATGGGAGACAGAATCACACTCTTTGACGAGCGGAGAATGAACGTGCTATGTTTGGCACTTCTAGATAATCATCAGGTTCATCCTCATCATCTGAGGATAGGATAGATGGACCCATCCACGACTTGAAACCCTCAGTGACACGTCTCTCTACTTCTGGTGTGACTTCTATTGGGCTTGCTTCAAGCATCTCCAGCCCGGTGTTTCTACCACCTGAGTCACTATCATCAAGTATCACTGCTGCCTTTCGTCTCAGAAAGAAGGCAGCTCCTCCGTGTAAAATGACAAAACCCCATGATGCAATTTCGTAGCACCAGAACAAAGGCAAGGAGCAGCTGCTACCAAGTGTTAGCAGAGTGGAGCCAAGGAATAGTGCGAGAAGACCAAATATGATGGAAAACACCAGATTCAGTATGGATAGACATCGAACACCGCCTATAAATGATAACAAAGAGGAACTTAATAAGATGTCAAGCACAAGAAAGAAAACTTGCAGTGCACTTATCATGGCAAGCTTTGCTATACCAAAGAGCCATGCACCCACAAGAACCTAATCTCTTCAATTTAGTTCCAGCCACAAAATTTCAGCCATAATTAACTAATCGAGCCTGGAACACATTAAAGAAAGGCCACTTATAGTCCAAATTCCAAAACAGGATAAAATAAGCAAATATTCACTTTATACTATTCTAAACAAAGAGTAATACAAAAACTACAAGAGGTCATCCTACGGTAAAAAAAACAAATAGCATAATGAAGGACACCTAGACAACTAGAAATTAGATTATGATCTTCCTTGATAACTTGGTAGCTGTGACAATCCCTCAAATTGTTTTTGTTATAGCAAATAAAGCATTAGCATGCTTTTATTTCTTTCTATATGCAATTGCAATGCATCAAACGTCTGTTCAATCTTAAGACCCTGGGTCCCAACAACCCCATAACAGCACAAACAATTAGAATTCCTACAGCAGCAGCATTGTACAACAAGAACTTTAGCGCAGGCCAAGTATGATTTCATAGGATATATACAGGCAGAGAAACTTCCGTTAATTATTTCTGCTTTCGGACCAGCACTCTGATTTTAACAAAAAGGATGTCCATCTCATCATTTCAGACCAGATACAAATCCATCCATCAGCTATTACTTAATAAAGAAGTACCACGCACACAATTATGTCAGTAAATTGATGTGCTGAAAGCCTGAAACACATGCTTAAACTGGTATATTAGCTTTGACATCCTTGTCCAGAATCCTAGAAGTCCCAGAAAAACATGGTAAAACAAAAAGATAAAATAAAATAGCGTACCTCTTCTAGAGGCACAGTAATTGTTCTCAACAACCTTCAAGCATCCATTTCGTGTAGGGGCAGTATAGGCAACAATGATTCCTGTATGACACGCAACAATTATTAAAGTTGATTTGAATTTTGAATTAAAAATGTGATGTACATGGCATTGTTGGATGTAATGACTGATCTTCAAGAAAGGTTTTCTTATGGGAATATGGGATGTGGTCAATATCAAAGGAACCATGGTTGTCAGGGGAATGAAAGATATGGCTCATTATCCAAAAGTGAGGGATAAAAATTAGTACAATACTACTCTATAGTCTATAACAAGCAATTATAACCATTCCTCATCTACTCTCCTTCTCAAAACCTCCCTACCAAGAATCTTACTGGAGATAAATAACACATTAAAACCCCTTAGTACATGTTAACCATATTTCCCCTATCATGAGCACAAATGAGGAGTTCTTTCAAAACAGAAAAGAGACTCATGTTCATGTATGGACTATACTTGCTTATCAGAGTGCATTTACCATATACTTGTAAGCACATCTGTGATTCTGTGTATAGCATTTCAATACTGGCCCATCTGAATTAGCTAAGAATTTGATTGTAGATATGTAACAGCCATATCACAACCAGGGGACGTGACACTGAAGCAACGCAATGTAGGTTAGCATATTCGTTTAGGTAGGAATGGCTAATTATGATGTTGTGAGTTTAAATTACCCTATCTCAACCATATCTAAAGAGCTAATGTGAAATTTTGGATTTCAAATCCTCGTTGCTTTGGGAGTCAGTTGCACATTAGGAAGCCATATATACTCATGAGTCGCAGATCAATAACTAGCTACAGTAATCAGTCAAAAATTTCAAATGTGGGCAGCTATAGATAAGTTAAATTCCTACACATTTCAGTAAAACAGAGGATCAAAGGAGTACAATCTAAGAAGAGCTCAAAACCACAATTGCTCACCAGCAATCAAGTAAACCGCCGAAACCGCAAATAGCATCGCGGACGGAAGAAACACCACCATCCAGTAGTAATCAACCGTCTCCTGATCCGTGAGAACAAATGCGTTAGGGAATAGATCCGATTCCCTATCTCCGTCGCCGGCCGTGAAATTGACGGGCAGCGGCTGAATCCGGAGGTCGCGGCAGAAGGGGCGGCGCAGGTTGTCAGCTGGAAAGACTATTCTGAAACTGATGGCAGTGGATAGAGAAATGGCGAGGGAAATTAGGGAGAGAGCGAGCAGGATGAGAGGCTTCTGCATCTTGTGCCATGCCTTGTCCTCTTCGCGGAGGCTCTCGTACTCGTGCTTGGGCATGAAGGCCTGGCGCAGAGCATCGCCGATGATCGCCATTTGCGATTGAGGCGGTGACGGTGACGGTGACGGTGACGGTGTATCTCACATGTTTCGAAGTCTTTTTGTAATTGTGTGTGTTTTTCTTTTTCTTTTTTTATCCTTTTTCTTTTGGTCGCAGATCTAGGGTTGGTGGATTGGTGGGTGAAGTGGGGAAGTTTAAACGGAAAATGGGGAGATTTCTTAATAGCTAATTTTGTATGTGAGAGATAGGAACGGCGAGACGACTCCATTATTTCAGTGTGTATAAAATGGGACCAGGTCGATTAATTTAACTGTGGCTACGGTTAAGGACATCCACAATGGTTGCATGATCGGGTGCTCGATCGCGCGAGATCGGGCTCGGATAAGATCAGACATCCATTGCAAGCGCCTGAGTGAACGACCGAAATATCGGTCGTCCCACTTGAACGCCCGACGCGTAAGGCGATGCATCGGGCGCCCATTGCAATGCGACGCCCGATCACGCCCGAGGAAGAGTGACGCGTTTTAATATATATTTTTTTAATTTCTATCTATAAATATACCTTATTTTCAATCATTTTTCACACAACTCTCAACCCTCACACAACATCTCTCCAATCAAACATCTCTCTTTCACTCACTTTTCCAAAATGTTTCCCGGAGAAGATATAATTGGACTATCAGCTATGGAACGCGCAATATTTGCTTTCGGGAACTAGATTCTCGGAGGTATTCGTGCAATACAGGAGCAAGAACAAGCCGAAGAGCATGTCACGAGACCCATCCGTCGCCGGAAATCCATCCACCAAGAGCATGGAGTAGCTCATCAACATCTGTTCGAAGATTACTACGCCGATGAGCCACGGTGGGGACCGACGGTTTTTCGCCGACGGTTTAGGATGCGGCAAGAACTGTTTCTCCGCATTGTTCACGTGATGGAGGCGCGCGACTAGTACTTCCAATAGTGGCAAGATGCCTCCGCTTACGAAGTGCATGGTTGCGCTTCGTCAGTTGGCCTACGGCACCACGACGGACATGTTCGACGAACATCTTCACGTTGGGGATACAACTGGCCGGGAGTGTCTGGCAAAATTTTGTGAGAGCGTGGTTGACGCCTTCGACACCACATATTTGTGCAAGCCGAATGTCGAAGATTGTCAGTTCCTGATGAGGATGCACAATTGGGTGCACGGCTTTCCTGGAATGTTAGGGAGCATTGATTGTATGCACTGAGAGTGGAAGAATTGTCCGGCAGCATGGAAAGGCCAATTTACCAATGGGTATAGGGGTACCCACCCAACGATGATCCTTGAAGCCATCCTTGACCACCGTATTTGGATCTGGCATGCTCACTTTGGCATGGCGGGGTCAAACAACGATATCAACGTGTTGAACACGTCGAGTCTCTTCACCGAGCAATGCAATGGCAACGGTCTGCTTATCGAGTTCACTACCAATGGACGGCAGCATCATATGGGGTACTACTTAGCCGATGACATGTATCCGAGATGGCCAGTCTTCTTGAAGACGATCTCCTGCCCAACGGATCCGAGGAGCAGGGGCAAAGCTACGTTGGGGCTTGGGGGGCCCAAGGGCCCCCCAGCCATTGAAGTTTTTAGTATAATATATATATATATATTCAGAGGCAATAATAATATGACTCGGTAGCGCAGTTGGCCGGTGATACCGGCTACAGTTCTTAGTTGTGGTCGAGGTGCTAAGTTCGATTCATTTTTTAGAGATGTGTTTAATTCATGACTTTTAAAGGGTATAGTTTGAAAGGATATCATTTGTTCAATAACTTGTAAATATTGTAATATACATTTTTAAACTACTTTTTTTTTATTAGTATCGTAATATAATTAATAGTTTTATCAAAAAAATTAATATGTGCATTTAAACAATTGCTTGTACTTATAAAAAACTTAATTTTATTAGTAGGTAAAATTCTTTCAAGGTCATCACAAAGTTCTTATATCAATTATTCTCGACTAGATTAAATTTTCTCGATATGCATTTATATCTTGTGAACTAAATATCTAAAATATTCCTTTATTTTTAAGATCTTCTAATTCTAAATGATGAGAAAAGGCAAAACATAAAAGGGTCTTCGTACGACTAATTTCAATGACAATATCATCGAGATATACCTGCATTTATTAACAGTGAGCACTAAAATTTTTCTTCTTCTTGGACCCCCCACTGCAAAATTCCTGGCTCTGCTACTGCCGAGGAGAGCCTTTTTTGCAGAGCGGCAAGAGTCTGCACAGAAGGACGTGGAGCGAGGATTTGGTGTGCTTCAAGCGCGTTGGGCAATAGTGAAAGGCTCGGCTCGTTCCTGATACAGGCTTTGTTAGAGTTAGTATACTGAAAGCATCTTTCGTATGCTTGTATATGTAATAACTCTTATATCCATTTTTACCATTTAATGAGAAAGAATATTTTGTTACAATGTGTTTTGCTTATGAGTTACTTATGTATTTATGAGATATTGAAATATGCTTTCCATTTAAATACATAGTAGACGAGTTGTGAGCGGCGTTCACAGTAGGTAACTTGTCGGTTCTTGCAGAAGGAAAACTGTTTCACAACCTAGATAGGCTTTGACCACCTATCGCGAAAGGTTGCGACGTCAATCCGAAAGTTTCCTTGCCTAAGGAAATGAACAACGTCAGTGTGGTATAGCACTAAAAGGATCAAACAGTGAGATAAGTCTTTCTTGGCTATTTACTGAAAGACAAGGTATCAGTGATTGTCATTTCTTAATCATTGTTGACATAACATTGAGCATACGATATTAATTGAAAACTACTTTTACTTATCAAATGGTGAGGGTCTTTCGTTGCCCAAGAATCTTGATAGATTGGGTAGTGATCATTAATGTCTAAGTGGTGCTAGTATTGTTATTGCAATGAATCGTGTGCTGAGAGAGGCCAGTCTGATAATATCCTCAAGAGGTGTTTAAAAAAGGTTTTATTATTCAGAAAACTGGCAAGTTGAAATTTATTCCATGAATAATAAATAATGTTTCTGAACTAGACCACTCTTGGAAAAAGAAATTATTTAATAAAAGTCAGATAGCAGACTTGATATTAATTAATGGATATTTATATCTTTAACACGGGAAATGATTTAATTAAAGAGGAAGTCCCGGAATACTTGTAATTTCGATTTGGACGGGGTAGTCAATATTATATCTATAGTGGATGATAATAATATTTAAGTTTGGGCTTGAATTAAATTAGTTTTAATTTAATTAGTAAAAGCCTAAACTATGGCACAATCCAATCCTCCACAGATCCCTGGTCTGGCCCAAAATAATTAACTTAATATAAAAGGGAGAAGAAGAGAAGACAGATTATTATTCTACCGATAAAAATTCGATCTCTGCAATCTGTAGAGAGAGAAATATCGATATTTTTAGGGTTCTCCTTTCTGTCTTCAATTCTTCTCCGGCTTTTGAATTTGACAAGCTTTGCCCACACAAAGGTCAATTCCAAGTTAAAGGGAACAGATCAGAAGATCCGTGGTAGAGATCGATTGAAGAAGGAGTTCGAATTCAATTACTTGAATTCATACGGTAAATCGTTCTATTTAATTGCATATATGTTCAGTATGATCTGTGATTATATGCTTATTAACATGTTTCTAGTTTACAATCAGATAAAAGCATGTTTAGATGTAAATCTTTCAATCAAACTAAATAGATTTCCGCTGTAAAACCACAGCTTTATATCGCCAATGTCATGTACGCGTGCATCATCTTGCACAACATGATTATTCACGATGAAGGTACAAGAGCTGGCGATTGGTCCGACGATGAAGCTGAATCGAGCGTAGGTCATACAACCCCGCCGTTCATTCGGGGTTTACCTATGGAGTCAATGAGAGATTACAAGTAGGGGAGAACATGTGCAGTCGGCAAGCCCATCTTCAACTCATGAACGGCATGGTTGAAGAAGTTTGGGCACGTGGGTGTCGTTGAAATTGTACCTTTTTTAAGTATTTCCGTTGTAAATTTTTTTTTAATTAAGTAATGTATGTTTTGCTAGCTCTTTAATTTAATATCTAATTTTTCTATTTATAATGTGTAAACATAAAAAAACAAAATTAAAATTAAAATGAAAAATGAATAATTGATAGGGCGGATACTAGGGCGAAACCATTGCAAAAAGAAGGGGCGGACTAAGAAATGCTGATGTGGCAACAACCACTAGAGCGCCCACTAGGGCATTCATTGTGGATGCTCTAATAGTCTGATACAAACTCTAAAAATTGTACTAATACTAGTATCAACAATTAGTTTAAAGTTGTACTACTACTAGTATCAACAATGAGTTTAAAGATTTCAATTGTACTTCCTCCCCCAATCCCCAAAAAATATGTGCACTTTCTATTTTTATTAATTTCATAAAAATATGGACATTCCATTTATAGAATGTTATCCTCAACACATTACCGAAAGACATCAATTTATTCACAACTTATACTACTATGATCCACTATTACAACTCATTAAATACTAATAATAATGTGGGTCTAATTATTCAGTTACACTCTTTAACAACCATTCTCTCATTCTCTCTTATTTTACCAATTGTGCACTAATTCCCGTATCATTTTAATTGTACATATTTTTATGAGACTAATAGATTATTGATGTCCCAATGACACTCTGATCCGAACTCTAAAAATTCTAGTAGTTTCAGCAATGATCTTAATGATTTGAGCTGTATTAATTTCTAGTTTACGGTCTGATCCGAGCTCGTAATATCAACAATGAGTTTAATGATTTGAGTTGTATTAATCTCTAGTTTACAGTCTGATCCGTGCTCGTAATATCAACAATGAGTTTAATGATTTGAGTTGTATTAATCTCTAGTTTACAGTCTGATCCGAGCTCGTAATATCAACAATGAGTTTAATGATTTGAGTTGTATTAATCTCTAGTTTACAGTCTGATCCGAGCTCGTAATATCAACAATGAGTTTAATAATTTGAGTTGTATTAATCTCTAGTTTACAGTGTGATCCGAGCTCGTAATATCAACAATTAGTTTAATGATTTGAGTTGTGCTCCAATCTTTGATTGACGGTATGATTCGAGCTCTAAAAATTCTTATAGTATCCATAATGAATTTAATGATTTGAATTATATTAATTTCTAGCTGACAGCATTAGTCAAGCACTAAAATTTCTAGTAATGTCAACAATAAATTTGATGAATTGAGTTAGCTCCAATTGACAGTATGATTGAGATCTTAAAATTTTAATAGTATCAACAATATTAATAGTATCAACAATGAATATAATGACTTGAATTGTATAATCTTCAAGATGAATATGAGAGTAGTAGAGATAATTACTAAATATTTTGCTTTGAATTTATTATTTAAATCTTTTTGTTACTTATTTTTGATAAAAAAAACTTCATGTTATTATTTGACATTTGAACTTGTTAGTTTTATGATATTTTTACTATTAGCAATCAAAACATACGTAGTACTATTATAAAAGAGGCCTAGGGCCCTAGAGCACGGTTCAAATCATAACCTAGCACATCTAATAACAATTGACAATATATAAAGGAGAATTCGTACGATAAAAAGTATAGTTACTCTTAATAAATTTCGAGCGTTGAAGTAAGGTTTAAAATGACAACATTGAAAATACATAAAAGAGAATTCTTACAATGAAATGAATAACCGTCAATCGATTTCAAACTTTGACCGAGCTAAAAGTCTAGATTCAACTCATAACTCCTGCAATAGATCGAAAGATTTTTTAGAATATCATTAAGTCCTAATCACCGATTCACTACAGTATGAAATTATGTTGGATTACAATGCCCGCACGAGTAGCTCAATTAGTTTTCAAGGAATTAATTGAGTTCAAAGTCCTAGGTTCAAATTTCGGTAATAATAATGTGAGAATTTCATCGATTATGATGACTTCCTGTACGCATTGAAAATACGACCACTTTCTTATGAAATAGACTGAGATTTATTGCGATTTATCCTCTTACGACTCAATGGGCTTGAATTGGGTAGTAGAGGTGGCCAAGGTTTACGGTTTCGCGGTTAACCGCGAAATCGTAACTGACGGTTACAGTTCCAAACCAGAACCGTGAGAATTTACCCGAACCGAAACCATCGATTTTAGAATCATGGTTCGGTTCAGGTTCAAAATTTTCCAAACCAAAACGGTGCCGGGACGCCGGTTCCAAATCGGAACCGCGAAAAACCGCCGGAAAACCATAAAACCAAGTCAGAACCGCAAAAATTCATCGGAAACTGGCGGTTTGGAACCCGAACCGTAACCGCGAAATACCCTTGCAGTTCGGCAATTTCCAAAACTTGAAGCTGACGATTCCAAACCGTAAACGTCGGTTCCGGAATCGTGGATACCTTTGTAATGGGGAGGGGAAGATATTGCCATCGAGTATAATTTGAATTTATAATATCCATAATTTAAGTCAACCAATGAATTCAATTATGACTATAGAGTGGCAAAGCATTGAGCAACAATAATTGAAAACACGTAACCCCATATAAAAATCGACGTGGCCCACCAATGACCAAACCCACTATTTTTTCAAACGCCCCACCGCCGTCCGATGCTCATAGTCGGCGGCGTCAATCATCATCATTAAAACGAGAACATCTCCACGCGTCCCAATCCTATTGGATTACCCCATCCTATACTTCACCCTCTAAAATTGAATTTTTTTTCAAATTTTTTTCCAACTAGATTCTGCAGTCCAAAATTACAAGAACTGATTGAAGCTAGAGATCGGATCCCCCGAGATAACATTTTTGTCGCTCACGGATTTGTTATTTATCTTCAAGTTTTTTTCGATTCTCGGGGGAATTCGGTGGATAGATTCTCGCCGGCGTTGACGCGTAGACTTCAATTCAATCGCTGTGGAATTAGGGTTTGTGGAT
Organism: Salvia hispanica; assembly: GCF_023119035.1. NCBI lineage: Eukaryota > Viridiplantae > Streptophyta > Magnoliopsida > Lamiales > Lamiaceae > Salvia > Salvia hispanica. The sequence continues at coordinate 41,165,837 of NC_062967.1, forward strand.
TGAGAGAGAAGATGGTGAATGTTATGGTGGAAAGAGCCACCAGCGATATGCTGATCGGGCCGGATTGGGCTATGAATATTGAGATCTGTGATATTTGCAATCACGATCCTGCGTAATTTTCTTCTTCTTCTTCTTCTAGCTCATCTATATTGAAAAAAAAAATAGAAAAAATAGAGCATGTTTGCTGTGAGCCTTGACTTCATAATTACTCCTATTTTTTCTTTAGTTTTTAGTTTAGGAAACTTGATAATTATTATAGGAATAGCTGGAGCTCAAGTAGTCAGGAAACTTTGTATCCTTGTTGAAGATGGTGGTGCTTTGTGAACTTACGCTCAATTTAATTTTTATCAGACAAGCAAAAGATGTTGTTCGAGGTATAAAAAAGCGCCTTGGTAGCAGGAATCCGAAAGTTCAGCTGCTAGCCTTAACAGTAAGAGCTTAAATTCTCTTGTGTGATATCATATGCACATGCGCTTGTCTGTTCATATTTCATAATAATCAAATGAATTAATCCTAGTTGGTTATCAGCTGTGGTTCTTAATGCTCAATTGGATTGGGTATGCAGAATCTGCTATTATCAATGAATATGAATAGACAATCTAGGTAGGATTCCATCAGGGAAAATATTTCATTTTCTTCAGTCATTATCTACAATTACTGGCGATGCACTCTTCTGGGTGATGAAGGATACTCTGAATTGAATATGCTGAAACAAGCTTTTTCGTGCATATGACACAAGTTGCCAATTCCTAGCTTCTCAAAATTATGCTTCTGGTTTCTTGAAGAGATTGTTGTTGCAGACTTGCAATCCATTTCAGACACATTTACACTTCATTAGTGTAGAGCATGAACAATTTTGCAAACTGGGTGCAGTTACTCTCTTCTTTCAGATCATTGGAGAGGGCTTGGGTATTATCAAGCTCTTGTAATTGAATAGGTTGACAAATGGAAAGAAGACACAGAATAAGTTGTTTGTGTCCTGTGGATTTGGATGGATAAAGTGAGGTATAACATACCAAAGAGTAAAATATGTCCTTTGTTAAACTGTAACACCTGATTTAAGCTTATACTATGATTTTTTGTTAAGGGACTAATAATCCAGAAGAGTACAAATTATATAAGTTGAGACAAACTTAGTTTTCTGATGTTGTAGAAGAAAGCCCTGTCTCTTGGTCGTGGATAAGGATGTCTGAGGTGGATTATTTTGAAAAACGAGAAACTAGAAGTTTCCTTGTAAGTATTAGAATTTAGAATGGCAGACATTGTTAGTGCGATCCAAATAGAGTGAAAACAAGAAATTAAAACCTATCTGCACTCTGGGAGAGATTGGAACTATTGAAAACTATGTTTGTTGAGACCAGTGATCTTCTACTTGTGGAATTTAATGCTATTTAACAACTGAAGAAGGTTAACAGGAAAGACATAATTACAAAAAAGTAACAAAAGAGGCTAAAATGATAGACTGTACACTTAAACAATAAGCATGTTCCATATTGTAATAAGTTTTTATTAAGTATTAAACTTTTTTCCAGAACCTTGAAAAATTTACTTATGATTATAATATCCTGCAATTTATCGGATGAGGATCCTTGTATTGTATAGCATCCACTTAGATGGAATGCATTATGCATACTTGCTAAGATGGGATAGTATGTGAAAGGTATTGATTAATTGTTATTGCTCAGAGGGAAGGTAAGAATGCATAGATCTCGGTATGAACTATCTTGAAATGCTTTTGTTATCCCTTTCTTGTAGAGACACATATCCTTGTAATGGAAGAAGTTTTCTAAACAGCTCAGTCAATTGCAAATGTTTTCATTGCATTTTCTAGCTATTGGAGACCGTTGTGAAGAACTGCGGTGATATGGTCCATATGCATGTTGCTGAGAAAGATTTGCCTCATGAGATGGTGAAAATAGTGAAAAAGAAGGTATCAAGTTCATAGATGTCCCCCACTATCTGTCATTGTCTTGATTACGTCCGTGCCTTTAGTGATGCAAAATTTATCACTGCAGCCAGACTTCCATGTCAAAGAGAAGATATTGATTCTAATAGATACTTGGCAAGAAGCTTTTGGTGGACCAAGGGGAAGATATCCTCAGTATTATGTGGCATACCAGGATTTATTGGTACTTACGCTAGGATATATCTTAGTACTTAATTTCTGATGCATGCACCACTTTCTTTCTTTATGCTTATACTATCTGTGTCTTTTCTTTCAGCGTCTTGGGGCAGTTTTCCCTCAGAGATCTGAGAGCTCAGCTCCTGTTTTCACACCACCGCAAACGCAACCATTGTCATCTTATCCACCAAATATTCGGAACCTAGAACCTAGTGCTGATGGAGCTGAGTCTTCTGCAGAAGCTGAGTTCCCAACATTGAGGTGAATTATTCTCGAAATGAAATATTTAAATGGTTAATGTTCTTCATTTTCATAGATTTATGGCATGTGCCGGTATTTTTCTTTTAATTGGAAATCTGCAACACATTATCTTTCATCTAATACGATGCTGTCATGCCTTCTTTACATTATCTTCTGCAGCTTATCTTCCTTCTGACTGGCTTGACAATTCACTTACAGCTACTTAAGTGAAGCCTATGTCAAATGGATTCACGGAGATAAATATCATTTTGAAAAGTTGAAATGTTGGATGTAAAGAGAAAAACATTTCTTCATTTTTCTACCTTATTATTGTTACACATAATTGGAGTTCTTATTGAGTCTATGGGTGAAAGCTCATTATTACATATGAAGGTTTCAAATGCTCTTTTATAAATGCCATTTAAACCTAGTTGATCTCCTTGGCTGCATTTGGTGATTATGCTATCAGGAATTGCACTAAAATAGTGGCTACTTTATACTCTGAAGTTTTGTATTTGGGATTCTATTTATCTGATTATTTCTGTACCACTGGTTTTATGCCAGCTTGACGGAACTTCAAAATGCACATGGTATCATGGATGTCCTATCAGAAATGCTGAGTGCTTTAGATCCTGGAAACAAAGAGGTATCATCACACTATGGATGAAACGCTTTTCATATGATAATTGGAAATAAAGTAGTTCTATGGGGATTGATATCTTAAAGAATGTAAAAATATGAGTAGTTTGCAGGATGAGGATGAGGATGAGCCTATTCTGTTTTCCAAGATTCGCTTGTACTTTAGTTGTTAATGGAAACATAACTCACTCATACTATGTTTATGCTATAATCAATTATTTAATGTTTCTTAATTCACTTTATATTTAAGATATTAAACTAGAGTTCCTGTTGGCAGGGAATTAAGCAGGAGGTCATTGTTGATCTGGTCGAACAATGCCGCACATACAAGCAAAGAGTAGTACACCTTGTGAACTCAACTTCGTAAGCTGTTGTTTATTATCAGTCTTTATCACCTATTCTGGTTTAATTTTTCTCTTACACATTTCTTTAATGTAACAATATAGTCTTGTGATACATATGTTGTAAGATAGCATCTATTTGGTGAATATCCTGTAATAAATGTTGAAGGATGATGATACTTCCATCTGGTGCTTTTAGTTTTTTATTTTTCTAATCAGATGTCTGAGAAAAAAGTTTGTTCTCACTTTAATTGCAATATCGAAGCTGGCGTTTTATTTGGGGCGTAGCAACTTCCTACTCACAATGCCGGTTGGGGTGAAATGTCTTATATTTGTTACAGTATTTGTTTGATTCATTTAACCGAATTCTTCCAGTTAGGGGAAAACTTGAAAATTAGTCAAAGTTTTTGTCCATAGTTGCTGCATGTTTTTATGCTAGTTAGAACAAGAGGATTTTTTGATTGAGTGCCTTCTGTATTGCGTTGTGGATATCAAGTAGCTTCTGTTGCACCCGGTATTGATGTGATATCTGTTAGTTATATGGATTCTTGGCGATGGATAGAAATGCTCTACCTCTCTAGCATATCTGTAGTATTCAACTATTACGTCTACCACCAAAGTTTGTTCTCCACTGTAACTGTGCTTGTGCCACAATGTTATTTTGGTTGGTTTTGACTAAGGAAAGTGTCATGCTGACTATTGGGCTCTCTTTTATTTTTTTCTGATTTAGGGATGAATCACTATTGTGCCAAGGGTTGGCACTGAATGATGACTTGCAACGTGTACTGGCAAAGCACGAAGCACTTGCCTCTGGTGTTGCCCCTGTTCAGTCTGAGAAGATAAATCCTGAACCAACTAAAGCCTTGGTACCTGTTGGTGCTCCTCTTATCGACACCGGTGATACCAAACAATCTGACCGAGGGTAAATTTCAATTCCGCCCTTTAGCATCTTTGTTCCATATGGCTGTTTGTATTTTTATTTTTTTTTGGTTTTGGTCTTCATCGAGACAAATAATTTTGTGTCACTTAAACTTGAATTTCTGAGCTCTTGTAAAGAGGTTTTGCATTTGAAAATTGAAACTATGATACCTCAAGGTGATTATGAATTAAATACCAATTGATGAAATTGCTTTTTTTGCAGCTCTACATCAAGTACTAGCTTAGGGACACAGTTGTCTATCCCTCCTCCTGCGACTAACGGCCAGTTGTCAACTCCAATAAAGACTGATCCAAAGATAGATCTATTGAGTGGAGATGACCTCAACACACTGGCACTTGTTCCTGTGGGACAGCCCCAACCAACTAGCCCCGTTGCTTCTCAGCACAATGCTCTTGCTCTCATCGACATGTTTTCAGATAGTAATAACAACCAGCCGTCGACTCCTGTTGGGCACGGCTATCCTTCTTCTTCTCAGTTTCAGCAGCCACAGGATTTCCATACTCCGCAGCCTTCTGCATATCCTAATGGCACTTGGAATGGTCAAATAACCCAACAGCAGCAACCACCCTCACCAGTTTACGGTCAAATGACCCAACAGCAGCAGCCACCCTCACCAGTTTATGGTCAAATGACTCAACAGCAGCAGCCACCATCACCAGTTTACGGTCAAATGACCCAACAGCAGCAACCACCACCAGTTTATGGTATCATGTTTTCTGGATTTTATGTAAACTATACACCCCCTACCAAAAAAAAGGTTGTAAGCTGAACCTGAATCGTACCTATATTTTATCTTTTGGTGTGTAGGCGCTCAAGCAAGTAACTCTCTCCCCCCTCCGCCATGGGAAGCAGAACTTGACAGCAGTCTACCTGCAGTAAACCAGCCTCAACAAATGCAAGCAACTCAAGGAATAGTAAATCATACCCAACCATCGCCTAGCGGAGCTTATCTCACAGGTCAGCCACCTGTGGCTCATGATCAGGCGGCACTTGGTGTGTATAACAGCAGCCAGTTCACAGCAATGCATCCTTATCCGATGCAGAACCCGCGGCAACCCCAACCCGTGGTTATGTATCCTCAGCAAATGCAACCTGCCCAGATGGGATACATGTATAATCCTCAGCAGATGTACAACAACCAAATGCCAGCTGGGTATGGCTACGGCTATGGCTACCCACAAGGCCAAAATCAAATGCAAAATGCTTACTTTGCTCAGCAAACCATATCCGCGCTGTCAGTGAGGGACGACAGCGGGCTGAGGAATCCAGTGTCGAGCAATCTTCCATCTGGAAGGCAGTCTAGGCCGGAGGACAAGCTGTTTGGAGACCTTGTTGACATCTCAAAATTCAAGCCCGGGAAGACAACATCAGGTAGAGCTGAGAGCATGTGAAGAGATAGATGGGTTTCTTTGCCTTGACTTTTGCTAGTTTGTTTGCCAACTCGCGTGGCCTGCTGCATATATATTCTTCACCTCCTTGCGCCGTGTTGCCTGCAATTTATCACCTATTCCTGAATGTTTTTGTTATGGATTTCTTGTCATTAGAATCAGGCACATTTCATTGTAGAAACGAGCACTCGTATAAAAGAAAGAAACATTTTTCTTTTTTTTTTTTGCTTGATCCACTTTGGTTTGTCTTAGTCAAGAATCAAGATCAATTTTTTGAAATAGAAGCAAATATCTCCATTTTGTTTATTACCAATTACTAACATAAAATAATATTGTAGGAGGAGTATAAAATAAGAGTCCATTTTCTTTGGGATGGATGAGGTACTAAAAGAAGGGAATGTCTCTAATCAATGAGAAATAACACCAAAAACTCTAAACTAACAAAGAACAATATGGTTAATAAATTGCATAAATATATGATCATGGTAAAGCATGCAATCCTTAATATAGATATTTTTAAAGCGTGAATGCGCCGTCCCACAGAGGATTACCGGTTCCTGGTATTATGGTGCACCGTAATACAGATGATTACAGCTACTCCACGTAGAGCTCCTTTTCCTTTCCTCCCTATGACGTTTTTCATTCTCAAGTTTCCATCTCAATTCAGCTGAACCTCATCAATTCACTACGGTATGTATTTTTATTTTTTTTCCATGTGAATTTGCGATTGTGTTGAGTTTGATTCAGGATTTTTCGTTTCCTGTTCGATTATTGTTTTTTTTTTTCGCGAGAGAAAATTGCTTCTGTGTATCTTTTCAACTGATTCTCGGCCTTTCGGCTTTGTGATCGGTAGCATAATATTGTTAATTGTTGATGATTTTGCTTCAATTGATGCAGACCTTACCTTGAATTGGTGTGAATTTGATAGCAAAAGCCATTGTTGAAAATGCAGGTTAGTGTTGTCAACCGCTTTCATTGTTCTCATGAGCGTTTCTCAATCTTAACCTATCTTTTCGTATGATTGGGAATAGTTTCCATTTCACAAATATATACAAATTCGTTGTTTCGTATGTTAAGCTCGATTCCGTGTGATGCCAAGCTGTAACCCTAGAATGTTGAAATTTCAAATTTCTATCAGGCTTCCACTTCATTTTGATGAACATTGTTTTTTATTTAGTTCTGTAGCTCTACCTTTGTATGATTACTAAACTATGTTGACATTTTAACTGGATATCCAGCTGAAATAACTTCCTGATGCGAGTTCATCTGCAAACTTAATACGAAAATAATGGGTCTTGCTTGATAATTGATATCTATAGGTTAAAGAATTATAAATTGGGAGGCAGTAGGACAGTGAGTTAATTTAGGTCACTATTGGGATTGATGTTTCAATAAGGGGGTTTACTGAACTGGAGTAATGGATTCTTGAAGCGTATTCTTTGACAGCGAGACTTGGATTTTATGCCGTTTATTTACGGAAAGGCCTACACTATCAAAATATCCAATGCTAAGTCTCTGTTGAGAACTTTTAGAATTGAGTCAATGCTCTTAAAATAGGCATCAAGGGCAAGGCTCTTTAAGGAATACAAAGAAGTGCAGCGAGAGAAAACGGCAGATCCTGATATCCAACTCGTTTGTGATGATTCAAACATATTTAAATGGACTGCACTCATAAAGGTACATTTTATTGTTTCTTGTGCTTCATTGTGTGCCATGAGACGTTTTCCAAGTAGAGCATTTGATAAATATTAATTCTGTGTTACGTAGGGGCCATCGGAAACTCCTTATGAGGGTGGAGTTTTCCAGCTTGCTTTCTCTGTACCTGAGCAGTATCCTTTGCAGCCACCTCAAGTTCGGTTCTTAACCAAAATATTCCATCCAAATGTGCATTTCAAGGTATTTCTGTCTTTCCTAAACTTTTTAAGGTATATTATCTTCAGACAAAGCGATAGCTTTCTAGTCTCACTGTACAAGGTAGACGATGAAATTTGCTTGAATTCTGTCAGCAAAGTTGCTTGTGGAACTGAAGAATTCTGCATTAGAAACACCACGCATGATGAGATTGTAATGCTTTGGGTGACAAATGAATGTAATGAGTTGAATTTTGTAAGCATCTGCACATGCTTATAGTCGTGGCATACTACTAGGGGAAATATCATAGCAAAAAATCATTGAACTTGACCATGTCTCTTACACTTCTGCTATCATTGTGGATAACTTGCCAATTTGCCATATAAAGTTAGGCATAACCTGTTGACATTTTCTCTTGATGTTTTTATTTGGATAACAGATGTCATATGGAATTAATTTTGAAGCTATGATTTTGTTTTCCTGCAGACAGGTGAGATTTGCCTTGATATCTTGAAGAATGCTTGGAGCCCAGCATGGACCCTGCAATCAGTTTGTCGAGCTATAATCGCTCTGATGGCTCATCCAGAGGCTGATAGCCCGCTGAACTGTGATTCAGGTATTTCCCCTCAGATTCCTTCATAAACTACCCGTGTGGTCTTGTGGTACTTTCTGAGTAGTTTTACAGCTTTCAAGAAACATTGAGATAAGTTTGAAATGGCCTTCAAAATTATTTGAATTCATATTCCGGGCTGTGAAGAACATGCAGCAATCTAATTTTCCGAACATGTGATTGGGGAAGTCCAGCTTCTCTTGTGATTTGTTTTGGAGTAGTTTGAGTGATGTGTTCTGGTTGGCCGTCATTGCATAGGCAACCTTCTACGGTCCGGTGACGTAAGAGGATTCCAGTCTATGGCCAAGATGTACACAAGACTTGCAGCCATGACCAAGAAGGGGTAAGAGAGAAGAATTTTATAGCGCCGGATTCCGACTTTCACAAGTAATTTTCTTGCTCTTGGAAGTGTGATGACGCATATCATAATCTCATGTATCTAAGCGTATGTTTCGACCATGTCCTTTTCATTCAACTTTGCATTTGTAATTTGTTAACATGTTTTTGTTACATCCATGTCCCTTTTCATTCAGACTGTCAATCATAATCGCATGTATCAAAGTGTTTGTTTCAACCTTAGTTACAACCATGTCCTTTTCATTCAACTGTGCATTTGTAATTTGTTAACATGTCTTTAGCATCATTTTCCAAACTGTCAATTTCCCTTTCATGGCTGATGTGTGATGAATGAATCACTGCCGTATGAGCTAAGAAAGCTTTCCTTATTCAGAAATTAAGCAATGGGAAACCATAACAATTGAAAATAGTGAAAACAGACGTACAAGTACAGAATGGATGTGTTTATTCCATGCAAACGACGCAGTTTGCAGGCTAAACACAGTTTATACAGTAGCACTCAGATTTCGAACAGATGCTGCCCTCATGGATTCAAGTATTGATCAAACCATTCACTGGCTTGTTTCACCATCAAAGATGTCATCTGATGCCCAATCCCTGGTTCAGCTACCAACTGCAATACCCATCATAGATAGAGATATGAAAGCTGAACTGTGTGTGTGTGAGAGAGAGAGAGAGAGAGAGATTAAACAAATACCTTAAACTTTTCAGCAGAATTGGCCTCTTCATATGCCTTTCTAACTCTCGATTCTGGAAGCTCCAGTCCAGCAAAGGGGCAACGTGGATCCTTCTCACCTAAACAAATCATGGTTGCCACTTTCAGACAAAAAGGGTATGGTTTCATGAAAAAATCTTACACAGACAACTATTGTACCGTTCAAGATCAACAGAGGACGAAGAGCAATCGCAGGAATGGTGTAAGGTGCGTCAAAACGGGATGCCAATCCAGGAGCTATACTGTCCCAAACCTGTTCACAGACTTCTTATTAACCTAAAATGCAGCAGCTTCTGTTGGAACAACAGAGCCAAGACCAAACCTCACCTTCTCTACCACTTCTCTGTCGATTGCACTTTTTCCCAAGTCGACTCTTGCCTCTGGAAACCAACAACAGAAAAAGAATCATCCTTAGGTTTAGGAGTCAAGATATATACTGCAGGAATCAATGAAATGCAGACACGGTTCTTATATAGAGTCACGAACCTTCAAATACGCGCTTAAGGCTGTCAACTCGAGCTTGCCACATGTCATGCTCAATCGCCCACCGGAACCCCTAAAATATTGAAAGTATTGAGACTGTGTATACTAGTTTACTTAGTCAGATTCGTATCAGGAACATCTACCTGAACTCCAATTATTGGGGCAACTACTGAATAACGAGTATCAGCGGCTGCACCAAACCATGCGTGCATTCCTGAACGATGGAGATCTTACTGAAAAGGTGTATAAACGGAATAAGATTTTCATACGTACTAGTACCATCTTTGCAGTAACTTACCTCCCAGTGATTCACCAGTAATTCCTATCCTAGAAGGATCGATATCTGGCCTTTCTACAAGATGATCTGCCAATTTTATCAAGTCCCATACCTGATGTATTGATTACAAGCAAGAATATCAAACTAAGGGGAAAAAGAACCGATTTCTTAAATTATTTGGTTACAGAAACAGGGCGGAACAGTACCGTATCGAAAATGAAAGGCATCGTATCTCCATGTTTCCACGATGATACTAGAGCCTACATACATTGCAACAAACGATAATCCAACTCATATTTTGTGCAGTTATATTGATTTTACCAATAAAGACTAGGAACTTAGGAGGCATACATCTTGGTAGGTTGTCAAGTTTTTAGCACGCTCTCCGTGATAACGCGAATCAATGGCTATAGCAACATAATTTCTTGAAGCATATGCCTGAAGATATAAAAAAGAACATGCTATGGATCAATCTGCTAAACCAAACACCAGTTAATCCCTCATCATCTCTATGCACCTTATACCTCAAGTAATGGCCTCAACCACTCTTTGTTTTTATGCGTGCTATGCAGGAAAACCACTGCCGGCCTTCTCTCCGGAGTATCCTCTTTCAGCTTCAATAGCAGTACTGGCAGGCGTCCTTGCTCCCCTGCCTAGTCACAAATTCATTTAGAATTCGACAGGTTTATCAACCAATGTATATAGACACCTAAGTAAGCTCAATATATAACTGGCACTTTATCGCGCAGGCAGATAGATCGAACATGAGCACACCACCACAACCATTTTCCCCGTTCCTAGATGTTCAGCTAACCACCAAGACACATACATAAACACTCACAAAAACCACACAGAAATCACAAAAATCATAGTACTCCACCTCAGTAGTTAGGTAAAAATTTTCCTCTTGAAGCAATTCCTTGAAATTCGGAATCTCTTTCTTTGGACAAGACTCCATAGCCTGATGATTCACCATAAGAACATTTGTGAGACAGATTCTGCTTATTAGTCCATCAAGTGATATGAAAAGTAATTTCGACCTCACTGTAGGTTGGCGTCGGAGTTTCCTGAAATAGTGGTTCTTTTACAGGCTGCGCAGATTCAACAGAAAGAGGAACTGCACAATTTTGCTGAATTTTAGTGGAATGCTTCGACGATTGTGACCGATTTTGCAACAAGCAATAATTCGTCATAAACTGAATGTGTTTAAGACGAATAACAGATTCATAACCAGGATCTCCACATATTATAGCAAAAAAAAATCCAGAAATTCATAAATTTCTTCAAAATCCGTGCAAATTGCAGAAGAATGTATAATCGAAATGAGGAGGCGATGCTAAACAAGCAACATTACTGTAACATCCGCTTCAACTCTAGTTCACATCCGAGACTAAAATCAATCGAGAATCATCTCAAAAAAACCGCAATTCAACGAAATCACATCAACACACAGAGAGTGAAGTGAGTGAGAAACGACCTTCGGCAGTCCGGCGACTGCGGAGGAGCTGCAGGAAGTCGGAGCGCATCTCGGCGGCGGAGGAGGATGAATGGTCCATTTTCCGGTCAGCGGAGTTGAATCGAGTAGCAATTGCGTGGCGTGGTAAGTTGGCGTAGCAGTTGGGTTTATAATAGCAGGAAGTTGAGACTGAATTGGCTCGCACGTGAGAGATGAAGTTCGGCACGTGCCACACAGCAACCGCCATTATTATTACGGATAAGAGCGAAAACCTCACTTCTGTTAATACTACTCACAATTTTAACTTTTCTTACAAATTATTTAGATTTGATTTTAATCAAACTTGTAACATGCAATTTAAATTTAATATTGTTGTTAAGTAAGATACTGTGTAGCAGGTAGAACAACAGCGAGACCAGAGAACATTATGTACTTATATTTAATCATGTTTTGTGAATACAAACAAAAATTAGTTGTTTGATTGAAGAAAAAACAATCGCAGAACACTTGAGTTTCATTATTAACGTTATAGACTAGTAGGTGAAGTGTCACTTCTTGGAAAAACATGGGAAAAGAATGAGTATTTAATTTTTAAATATACATAAAATTTACCCATGCATGTCCTAGACTCCAATTTGCCAACTGAATTTTGTTCCAAAATAAGACATACTCCATATAATATACACGTATAAATTACATCACCAAAACTTAAAATACAAATCAAATAGTAGTATTTATTTACAATAATACCGAAACATTGTAGTGTTTGATCCTTCTCCCTGCACATGAGAGGCCAGCCTGGATTCCCAACAACATGAAGAGAGAGTTTATACCATTTTCATCGGTTTTAAGCAAGGATGAGGAAAAATATTGTATCGTAAAAATACCGAGTATATTGAATTTTCGGTATAATGTGAGTGTGTGACTGGATGGAGCCATAGCAGCCACCATAAACGTTTACGTTGCATCTCGTTTGTCACACATGGTCTTCCATTTTGAATATCATAGCCATCAGATTCACAAAGTGATGCCCTATCTTTACATCCTACTTTCCCGGAAGTTCCACAGCCTTCTGTTGGCTTTCCCTAACCAAAGTTGCAGCCCAATTCACATCAATGCCACCATCCATCATTCTCTTTTCTTCCGAGGAGGTCAATACAAAACCCGGACTGTCAAGTTTTAAGTTACAGAATACACAAGAACATGGTTCTTAATAGTCACCGTAGCTAGTCCATCAAAGCAATCAACAAATATGCGCGCTCTGAACTAACAATTAAGTTGCAGATGCTCTCGTCACTGTTTCCAAAATTATCAACAATTTGGAACTGCACAGTTCACAAACTCTGAGGCGGTGAAACCTACCTGGAACACTCTGCTTCTGTTGAAACTTCAACCAAGAGTTTGCACAATTCCTTCACATGATGTAATTGGAGGATGCCACTTAAAGGAAATACACAACCACAAGGATCGAAATTCACCGAGGATTTACAAAGTCCTAATTTGGCAGGGTGGTCAGGTTTATGACGTATAACATGAGGCTTCGAATGGTTCAACCACCTATATGGAAAAGGAAATTGATGAGATGATCTTAAAATTGTCTACTAGATGTCAATGTGCTGATTTCTACACTTGTTTCTTGGACTTCCAGTAGCTCCATTGATGGCTTGCTGATGAATCTGCTGAATGGTGATAAAGATGAGCTTTCCTCTCTTGAATCTTCACATCCTTCCAAGTTTTTGCTGTCTATGCCTTTACGTTTGTCGGAGCAAGAAATATTTACCTGGAAGCAATCACAATACTTGTCAAGACACTCACTTCTTTTACAATATCATTCCCTATTTTTCTCCATCTAAAATTTACAAATCATTCTGCGAAAATATATATATTTGGAAGTCAATTGAAGATGTGACAGCTGTTAGGTTCAAGACAGGAAAACCACAGGTAACAGAGGGAAAGAGAAGAAGGAATAGGTAAAACAAGACCGATACATTCATCAAGACGACTAACTGCTATAAGCAGAGCTATAGTTGAATTTAAAAAGAGTCCACAGACATCATAGAATCATTTGCATACCGAATCGTAAAAGGCATCAGGTTTTCTCTACTCGTTTTCTTTTGTATCGTTATCGTAGCAATTGATGCAGTTATATTATATTACTACACATTACCATACATTTTCAGGCAGCTAAGTTCAGAGGTTAGATACATATACTTACAAGTGATTTGAGGGAGCTAATCAAGGATAAAAGATTTATTCAAAGTTTATCTAATAATTATGGCTAGAATTGCTAAATCGCATTCAATTGTTTTGTCTCTGCCACAACAAGCAACGAATATGGATAGCATTGTAAATAGGAATGGGTAATTCAGGTGAAGCACTAAACCAAAGGCTGATCCAAAATCAACAAACACATAAACACGAAGCCTTCCAGCAATGTTGGAGGCGGAATTATGATTTGCAATTTATGGAAAAGATGAAGGGGTAGGGTTCGGATTGAGGGCTGAAATTCACAATCCTCTTCTCCTCTGACTTTCTATCCAATTCCGTGATTACTACACATTTAATTGAATAAATCGCGTTGATGGATTCTTTGATAAAAGAGAATTAATTACTTGGAAACGGAGGGAATGGAACCGGAATTTTGGCGCGCACTCTGACACGTGGGACATTTTCATTGGCAGCGTTGTTTCATTGTGACGCATGCTGGGTCATTTAGGCCCACTTTGTCTTTTTGTGACAGGATTTTCATTTTGAAATGTAGCCTCAATTTTTCAAATAATTATTACTCCCACATCTCTAACATGAGTAATGATAAACAACTAAATTTTGTACAATCAAAATAAGGTTATATTAATAATTTGTTGGATTAGTTATATATTAAAATTATAAATATAGTAAGTGAATAAATTAAAAAGACTTATTAGCCTTTAATCTCATTTTTTATATTTATATTTGAATTTTCTTTCTATTGTTTTTAATATTTGAATTAAAGTATGCACTAATTATATTTATGGTTCTAAAAAAATAAAAAAAATTATAAATATATGACCACAATATTATGCACTTTTCATGTATTATATATGCATCTAAATATTTTAATTAAATGCATAAATAAATCTATTTTTAGTCAAATAAACTAGATTTTGGTTGTACAAAATTTGGTCACATAGATTTGTTGTTAAGACATCAATATTACTAGTAGAATATTAAACCTCTTGTTTTGGACAATTTATACAGAAATAGATTGAACAGATTTCGATTCGAAAGTTTGAACTGAGGATAAAATAATCATTTTATTAGTTTAGTTATGTTTATAGTCCTATGTTTATGTTTGAAATATGAAAAATATACTACTCCCAATTTAGTATGATAGCAATATGATTTTTTTTCAATAGTTTTACTTCACGAAATCATTGTGATACATTATCCAAGTCCAATAGTATTTGTCTGATCTATGTCAATTTGAACCATAAATTAGTATCAATTAATTTATATAAAGTTATGTAGATAAAAAGAATAAATGCCACATTTGTTTTTATGTACCTTGTAATTAAATTAATGATTAATTTCATTAATAATTTTTAGCTTTCAAAACCAAAATGTATACATCAAACAGAAAAGAATGAAGCTTTATACATGCATGAATTAAATATGAGCTTTGCTCATGACTAACGATTTACAGTACATGATAAACTTCCACTATAATTTTGAAAATTTTGAATTTGGGGTGAGTTAGTAAAATGGTTCCCTAAAACGGGAACATCTTTTGCATTTTATAAATAAGAAAAATGAAAATGGCCCTGGCGTATTTAATCACGCCAATACAGAAATTTTCAAATAAGCACAAATAATTCAAAATATGAAAACGCAAATGACATTGACATGTTTAAACATGTCATTTACATTAAACCCACCCTAAATTCAAAATTTTTCCTACTATAATTTTATTTAATTAACAAGAATTAA
The DNA here is from genome assembly GCF_023119035.1 of Salvia hispanica. NCBI lineage: Eukaryota > Viridiplantae > Streptophyta > Magnoliopsida > Lamiales > Lamiaceae > Salvia > Salvia hispanica. Next base: position 41,181,222 of record NC_062967.1, read on the forward strand.
TTATACCTTACAAAAGTACCCTAAACATGTGGGCCATAAACTTTTCTATCTAATCTAATTCTTCTAAAAGAAACGAGCCATAAATACGGGCACAGGATAATATAATAGGAGTATTTTATTAATACTTTCTCCGTCACCAAAAAATATACACTTTGAATTCGACACGTGTTTAATATAAAATGGGTAAAATAAGAGAGGGACAGAGAGAAAAAGTAATTAAAGCATTGTTAGTAAAGAATATGTCCCACCTCATTAGAGAGAAAAGGCTTTTAAAAATTAGAAAGTGCATATTTATATGGAATGAGCTAAAAAGAAAATAACACATATTCTTATGGAACGGAGGGAGTAACATTTACTTTTACATTTTTAATATTCGATCAACACTTGCGACCAAGAACACACATATGACATGTATGAACTGACTAACAAATAAAAAAAAATAATTAAATCAAATGTGTATATACTGGTGCGTTATAATGCTAACTTTTCTTAAATTGCTAGCTTGCTAACTACTCATCAACACAATGTATTAAAAATGTCAACACATTCACATGTTAAATTTCAATGTCAACACAGTGTAATAAAATATCAACTAAATTTATGTTAACATTTCAATATGATCGTGTTGATATTTTTTATATACATTCCGTTGATAAATTAGCAGAGTTATCAATTTAAGAAAGTTAGCGACATATCACTGCTTATATATATGCATCAGTTGCAAGAACATGATTTGTTAGTTTTCATTTCAAAATTTCTCCGACCGGACACGGTATGTCCAATTACGAATTACATTCAATTCCAATTACGAATTACATTCAATTCGAATAATGTATGTCAATAATAGTAGAATACATAATTCTCGCTAATAATCCACGTTACTTAAACTACAACATTTTTACTGGTCCCCGTCCGATAATTTCATAGATAATTAATATAGCACTAATAGGAACAACTGCTTAGTATATTATGAAATTTCTTATCTATTTTGATTAATTTTAAATGAAATACTATTGCTAAATAAGTTGTTCATAATGTACTACCACTAAACAAGATTAACTAACACAAATTTATAAACATACCAAACATGATTACAACTACCATACAACATAATCTCATGAATGCGTTTATCGTGATTATTAATTATCACTTCGACAAAATAAAGACCTTTTTTATTCGGTTGTACACAGTATATTAAGTTAAGTTTATCGAAACTAATTATACTAATTAATAATTATTCCAACATTTATTTCGAGAAATGCTCAATGATGATACATTATTTAAATATATATGCATATGCAATATAGTACTACCAAATAATAATGAAAATAATAGGAGTGTGGTTTTTCTTCTTTCTGTTTTTGCTCAGATAAATAATTGGGTACAGACATGAGGTAGGGTTTTTTCTTGACATTTGGTCGTGATTGAGACATATCATAAGAACCGATTCTTTCATTTTTATTACTAAAAATTTAATCTTTAAATTACTAATTGTATGTGACAGCCTATGACACATTTAAAGTACCCATATCCTCCTTAATTGTTTCAAACTGTCAACAATAATCAAGACTTCGTGTCAGTTCATCTTTTATAAAATATTTATACATTATATATATGGTCCTAATCATGAGTCATGACATTAATTAATTTACTATAGTGAAAGAAACCTACGTATCTATCTCAATGTATAGTACCGAGAATGAAGTGTCCTACCATATTTGATTAGAGTCACTATGTGCTCTTATAATTAAAATTACTTGAAAAACAGCATGATATTCTTACTTTTTAGGTTTTGAACATTAATTACTTGGCAAATGTGAATATCGAGAATTTAAAGTTCAATATATAGAAATTCATATAATACAAGTTGGTCAGATATCATACTATAAATGTCCAATCAAATGTTGCATTAATATGTATATGGAGTAAAAAAAATTTAACACCATTATACTCTCTTCATCCACCATTTATAGTCTTATTTTGGTTCGACTCAGTTTTTAAATATTATTACTTTGTGAAAATAAATGGGGAAATAGTTATCAAAATGTTTGTATTATTTTTATATATTGATTTTATAATAGGATGTAACTGTGAAGATTTAATTGAATGAGAGGTCTACTTAGCTAAAATAGAAAAAAAATAAAAGAGATTTTAAATTCCAGCTATCCCAAAATGATAAAGTAAGACATTATTTTCATGTAAGACTAAGGGACTATATACTCAAAAATTTATATTTTACAATATTTGAACGCATAAAATGCAATCAACTCGAAAGTGATATTCTCACATGACATGACTTATATGCCATGCAACAACAAACTTTACTAATGTAATAAAATGGCCAATACAGCTTAAAAAAAGAAAATGAAACCCTAGCACATTTTATTCCCACCTACCTACATTGATAAAGAATATGATATGATTATTCAAAATCTTTAAATTTCTTTTCCTTTTTTTTGATACCTTCCTTCTTAATTACCACAAAATTTAGGGTTCTCTTTTTCTTCGCAACCCAAATCCCAGCCCACTCTCACTCTCCTTTCGTGAAACCCACGCACAAATGAGATTCGAGGTAAGTGCGTGGACCATGTTTTGACAAGACAGCGACCGTTCAACCACCGCGCGGATCTGCGCGTGCGCGTCACGGCTGGACTCTCGTTTGACTAGGGTTTCATCGTGGGTAGTGATAAACATCGCACCTCCATGTCGCGCTGGCGCTGTTTGATTGGCTGGAGATTTCTCTGTATACAAACACATGGGTTTGTATGTATAGACGCCAAAAAATCTGTACCTAAAGAGAAAAAGAGAAACTCAGCTCCTCTCTCTTCATTTTCATGTTTCTCTCTCTAAAACATTTCTCCTCTCTTTCGCTTTCCGATTTCAGACCTAATTCGCTAGGGCACGCGGCGGTTTCCGGCGCCAATTTCTCCGGCGCAGCTGCGGAATCGCTTCGAGGAAACGGTGGAGATTGTTCTAATTCGGAGAGGAAGCCGATTGTTTCGGAGTGATTTGTGGAGAAATTTATCTAATCTCGGATTTTCATCTGATTTCGCGATCCGAGGAAAAGGTGCCTATTTTCTTCCTCTTCTTTTTCCAGTATCATTGACGTTTTTATTTTTTCCGATTTATTGTTTTTTTTCTTTTTTATTATTCGCCTATTGAAAATTTACTAGGTTTTAGCTGATTTTTACCTGATATATCCATATCTATTTATCAGTGGGTTTCAAATTTTACCATTGGTTATCTATTTATTTTTGCTGTCCTTTTTTTTTGGTGTGTATTTCTTATCACGTTCTCATTATTTTGAGCTACTTTTTTTATTGCTTATTCTTTACTGTTTTTTTCATTGGTGAAGTTGGTGTAATGAAATAAGTCAATAATCGCAGCTTTTATGACTCAATAAAACCCTAATTTTAGTTAAGCAAATTAGTAACACATAAAATCATGATTCACATTTCCGTTTCTCACAGTTGTGATTGCTGAGCTGTATGGGTTTTTGAGTTAATTGTTGGTCCTAGTTGAATTTTCCGACCTCAATCAATGTTGAAAGTTGAATTTCTCCAACAGGAAAACCCTAAAATTGAAATTGGTCTTTTATGGGCTGTCTCATTTTGCTTTCTTTTTGGTTCGTTTATCTCTATTGCATGATGGCATCTGTAGGGTTTTTGATGGGATAAAGCTTGTCCTTTGCTGGGATTCTTAATTAGGGTTTCAACTGTTGTGTAATAGAGTACAAGCAAGACTCATAAATTCACACTTTGCAATTGATGGATACTTCTTTCACTTTTGCTAATCGCTTGTCTATTAATTTATTCTGTTAATGACTGTAACTGCTTGTGTCTTTATCTTTAAACTCTTAGGTTACAGGCATTTCATACCATGATTTTATGCACTAATTTTTGTGTCTATGTACTAATAACTTCATTTATTAACCGCTTCTTAGGTTTATGTTATTGAAATGGATATTGTTGTATTGGGAGAAAGTCCAGGGAACAGTGGTTTTGCAGATTCTACATCGAAAGTAGGATCATTTGTTCAGATTAGCTCAATAGCTATTGACATTAGTAGTTCCATGGAAGCGATCGAGCCACCAGAACATGAGCATTTTTCTATACGGTGAGTACAAGCTGATTAATTTGATATATATCTTTTTCTGCACAGTGCATATTGTAGGTGCGACGGGCCCTAGAGATGTTTCATCTAGGTAGAATCGAGTGGGATATTGAGTGCTTCCAACTATGTGAAGTGTAATGGCAAGCATGTTTCAAACCGGAAGTGAATGTATATTTGAACCAGTTTGCACAATAACCGATCTTTTTATATATCAATGCTGGGTTTAGTAGTTAGAAAAACTAAAAGTCAATGTTTTAGCAGTCGTTATTTTCTTACCTTCCATCTTCTTCTTTAGATATTGCCATATTCCCTTTTGTTTATTGCTAAGGTATGATCTGATAGAATATTGGATGATGATACAAAAAACTAGAGGTCTGATAGAAATGATATATTATTGATTACACATGCTGATTCATTTTATTACGACTATATATTCATTTCTCCAATGTTAATGCAGTGGTTTTGTTGCTGGGATGAGAAAAAAGGATTGGAAGACATGTTTTCCGTTTGCTTCTCAAGGCAAAGACATTGATCCAGTGAAATATTTGCCTCCTCTATTTGTTCCTGAATTTCGATGGTGGCAGTGTTCGAGCTGCATTCCAAATGTTGAAATGAAGAGAACAACAGAAGAAGTGGCAACCAAAAGTGATTCCAATATAAGTTCTTGTGAGAATGTTGGAGCAAAGGATGGCTTGTCCACACTCAGGATAGACAACACAGGTAAAGGGAGACTAAGTGAAATTCAAGGAAAATTTGTTAAAAGGGTGTGCTTTGTGTGTAGTTTGGGAACTATAGAGTCATAGAGATGCATAAATATGATAAACTGCAACTGGTAAGCCATGTATTTGTGACAGAAGTAGGTAAATTGGTTTTTTGTGCAAAATTTTTGAATGGTGCATCCATAGATCCATAGATATGGTTAACAACATTGTGTTGAGAATTTTTTTTGCTGTATTTGTTATACCCTTACAATATTGGTTAAAACTGCAGAAGGGGTAAACAATGATAATAATGTATCTGAAACTGCTCACTGTTTATTTTTCTAGCAATGATAAGATCATTTTGTATCTAACACGTATGGTGCAGATATGGTATGTCTTGCTGACCACCCTTCGTGCCCAGTTGAAGAGCCAGATAACACATCATCGGGAAGCGATGGTACTTTCAGTGTACTGCCACATAGGAGAAAGCCAAAGCTACGATCTTTGGCTGATATATTGGTGGAGAAAAGGAATCAAACTAGCAGTATTCCAAGGACAAGATCTGCCTCATCAGGTGGAGTGCAGATTGCATCTACTAAGATGGAAGCAGTTTTAGTTCCTCAGCTTCAGGTAGACATCCCTGCTGGTGTTGCAGAAGCTGCTCAATGTCCTGGGAGGAAAAGAAAGATCGTTCTTGAAGAAGACAGAGAGCCTCTAGCAGCAACCTTTCCAAGGGCTTTCGCTAAGAGAACTAAGGGCCCTGTGCTTGACGCGGAGAAAAATTCTAGGCGAGTCGAAATTACTGATACCGTAACTAAAGTGGTTGATTCTATGAGATTGGATTCTCCAAGGACTCAGCAGGTCCAGCCCAAAAAGGTTAAATCTATTGATGCCAACAAAAAGATAAGGAACATCCGTAGAGAGGATGAAATGGCCCAAATGGGAGAGTATATCCAGCCAAATAAAATATCCTCTCCAAATTTACAGGAACAAGTGGTTCCTGTGGAGACAAATCTAGGAGGTGCTCCTTCCATGGCTAAGACACTGGAAGTTGGAACAGATGGCGACCCTTTATTGCCTCCCAGAAAAAGCATCTTCGGTAATTGCAATATCGGAGGAACCATGGCATTCGGCCTTTCACTCAATAGTTCTGTGGATGATGTAGGTAATCACGATAACCACGCATCTGTCAGGGAACATAGGTTCATTCCTGATCTTAATGTTGAATTTCCGGAGAAGGATGCTATGGAAGAAGAGCAACAATCCACTATTCTTTACGAGGAAAGGCATTTGCCCCAGCAAAAAACTTTGGTACCTAAAGAGATGAAGTTTCGTATTCATTATCTTGAGATTTCCTGTCTTTATTAATCATCAATGGTGTTAATTCCCAAGTAGCATGCCAATTCATGCTCAGAATTGTTCAAATGAAGATTTTCTGTTTAAAATTTGTTTTCTTTTGGTGTGGCTAATTTCTCCTCTGCTACTTTTTTCTCTAGGATGCCCCTGCCTCCTGCAGTTATGAGACTGTTAGACAAGGCAAGCGAATATCTGAGTCGAGAAACAAGGATAACAACGCAGAACTTGGACCATCAGATGACATACCGATAGAAATAGTCGAACTGTTGGCCAGAAACCAACATGAAAGAGAACTTGAATATTCGAGGAGACATCTGCTGGGAATCAATGATACAACGAAAGGATATTCTTCTGCAGTTGCTGTGGATGGCATGGCCCGTTTTCCTCATCCCAGCAGAATAAATGGTTTAAAAGTGGCAAATGAAAACATGGGTGTCCAACCAAATAAATCCTGGATGGATACGAGCAAACCAGAGAAAAGTCACTTTAGACTCTTGAGTTCATCTACTCCAAGCCAACTGAGGAAACCGGAATATCCCACATCAGCTTCTATAATGGCGGGACCAAAGCCTCTTACATGGGAAGATATGCTGTATTCCCGTGCCACAGATAATGTACCTTTTCGTCTCAGCAATCCCCCCATTCAGCCGAGTCGACATTCATTCTTAGACAAGTGTCACAGAGGAAGGACTGTCGACGGCAAGGGAAAGACAGCTGTACCTGATGTGGCTGAGCTGAAAGAGGGGAGCATTATAGGATCATCAGATCCTTACCAGAACGATACAATTCCAGCAATGCAGTTATTATCCTTGATGGATCAGAGAGTTAAATCGGGCCCTTCATACAAAGTTGGTTCCGTCAATAAGCCCTTGTCTTCCTGCAAGCACCACCCGCGTCTAAATGGAAAGGAGAACCACAGCTTCCTTCGCGGGTCGTACTTTCCTCAAAACGGCAGTTCTTTGTTAAGATATGGCGTTTATTCCTCTGGCGAAAGCTCTTTCAGATCTTCACCTAATTTAAGAGGTAAGTAAGATAAGATAAGACCCTTCACTACTGCAATACTTCTTCGTTTTTATCTTGACAATACATATCTCGATTGCGTTATTTTCTTTAGTACCTCAAGAGGTCAGAAACTCAAGAACCACTCTCTTGGACGGACCGGATGAGCTTGAGAGACGAACAGCAAGAAGTAATGAAGCCTTTGGTGAGTGCACTCTCAACAGGAATCCTGCAGACTTCAGCTTTCCTCAAGTAGGAAACGAGTTCACCATAAGCGCAAAAGATTTGAGGCCTAGGAAGAAGAGGAATGGTTTGAAAGGAAAGTCGCGGTTAGGGATTGTCGATGGCAGGAAAAGACAAAGAATGGCTCGCAGGAAGAACGAGTTAGAATGCTGATTATAATTTGTAGTCCGCGCATAAAATTATATGTATGTTGTTATAAGTAGACCTCTTGCTTCGAATTCGTTTTGGTTTGTGTTTAGTACTCACAGTATCTGGTTTTTTTGTTAGTTTCATATACAAAACTCTACTTCCAAATATGAACTGGACTATAAATGAATGAAATAATATACTTAATACAAATTTATATGTGCATGTGGACTCGACACGTTCCTTTCTTCCATGAAATCATTGTTTCCAAGTAGAAACCGTCCAATCGGGCAGAAGACAGTGAAGCACGAGGGGAAGTTCAAGGTGGTGACCACATCTTCAACTCCCCCGGCCGAGAATATAGGAGTAATGAATGCGGAAATGAAACAATCCATTGACGCCGGCTTCCTAGCTTTGTACTACACGGCGAATACTAGAGATTTGTCCGGTCTCAGCAAAGGAGAAGATTGAATAAACGTTTCATTTGTAATGGGACAGCCTGAAAATGAAAGCATTTCATTTTTAATTATACACATGGAGTAATTTTTTTCTTTAATTATGTGATTTAGTTTTCCTCTAATTATGTTATTCTAATTTTTTAATGACATATTAATATTTTTATAATGTCATATTTAAAATCGGAATTGTATATAATTAAAATAAAATATGAATAGTATTAATTGTTTAAGATTAATTCATGTGCTTTACATGTATGTATATAGGGATGTAGAAAAATAGAATTAGACACTTGGGCTACTAAATTCTTGAGATTTAAATGTTTGACAAAAAAAGAGGTTTCTTGGAATGTTTATTTTATGTCAATTGTTATTATTTTCGTTGCATAATATAGTTGATATAGGAGTACGAGTTTAATGATATGCACATGGTCCACTCTCCACTGCCACTTTGGGAGTGAATTGGCACCATCTCCAGTTGTCCCAGCAAAATAAATAGAGAAGGCCCCACCCACATTTTATATAGTGCTGATAAATATTGAATTAATGAAATACACGTTCTAGGGTGCTATCACATCTCCATGAAAATTGTGCTGAAATGAGGTAAATGGCAACTCCAATGCAAAAAATCCAATTATGTAGCTTAATGTTTATTTACTACTACTAGTCTATAACAAAACATAAATAAATTAACTATATATGAAATAACAATGTATTAATATACATTAAATAAAAATACATAAAAGTTATATAATCATAAATAATAAATAAAATTAAAATATTTTCTGATAATTATCAGTTTTACTAAATACAAAATACTCTACAAATATTAAAAATCGATTATAATTATAAATCTGTATCACTATAGTTATCATGATTACACTATTAATTAGATATTTAGTTAAATCATTTATATAATCGAGATGTCTTATTTTCTTTTCTTTTCTTTTTTACTTAAATAACATAAATATTATCAATATTTTATTTTTTCTTATTAAATTATTGAATTATTAAATTGACGTTATGATTTGTGTTAAAATGACAACACCTCTTAAAGTGACACCGTGACACCACATATCTAGCAATATTATAAACGCTATACAACAATCTATAGATTGCTGTATAGCGTGTTGGATATTGCTGGACGAAAAAAATTGTTGTATACAGTGTTGTATATTGCTAGCCGAGATTTTTGCACTTGAGCATTTTTTTTATTGCCACATGACAACTTATTATTCGTTCACGTGTACAAATGATTGGCTAGGAATAGTGGTATGATGTTATTTTAAGAGTGTTATCATTTTAACGCACCCCTTTTGTGGTTATACATGTAAAAAAATTATAAATCATGAAATCAACTAAAACAATATAAAATTGTTAGCAATTAATTAATAAATTTTGTTATATAAATAAAAAAACTTGTGCGAAAAAATGACTAAAATTAAAATACTATTGGGCAAAATTTTTAGTATATTGTATTGTGACTTAGATCATAGAAAAAGTAACTCAACTTATTACGATGCAAACTATACATAATTAAATACTATTAGACCTATCATCTATACATCAATACCAAAATTAATTTTAGAAATACATAATGAGTCACCACAAAAATAAGAAACAACAACAACAACAACAACAATAATAATAATAATAATAATAATAATAATAATAATAATAATAATAATAATAAAAAAAGAATATTTACAATAGACTCATAATAAAATACTACTCCACTACTTACTACTGGTAAACAATAATAACTATACTAATTTTTTTAATTTTTACAAAGAATTCATGATGCAATGGAAGAAGACAATAAAACAGTAAAATATAAGCTAGCTAACGATACATGTTTATGGATAAAAAGTATTAAGAATCTATCATAACCTTAAATTGAATCCAGGATTCATATGTTAAAAAAGTACTCCAATATCATTGGCTGAATTGTACAGCAAATAATACACATCGGTAATGTGTTTTACGAATTTCAGTTTTTCACCATCAATGCAGAAAAATAGTTACTGTACAAATCATTACCAATCAACATTAATGGATTGGCAGTTACAAACTTACAAATAATGCTTACTTATGCACATATGTAATTCACGCATGGTCGCATGGATATATTTGTGCACAAATTATGCACAACACAAATATGGATACATTGAATTAGGTGCATCGGATTCTTTCTCATTTTATCTCCATTTCTTTAAGCAATAAAAATAGCATTAACAACAAAATATTAGGAGAATTATACGTAAACTTTTATGACAAATATCTAAGTTAATTTGTTGGAAATTTTGCCCAAAGTTCAACCCAACTCGACTTTTATATAACGACGATGATGATGGTATCGCCTTGTGCAAAGACTTATATAGGTGAGGACAAGGATAGAAAGCTCGTGGCCAAATTGAAAATCTCTCAATTGTGTCGTTTTTCTCTTATCATGTTGTTTTTACTCAATTTATATTATTTTTAATATATATTTTTTCATTATTCTCAATTATTTAACTTTCACCATTTTGATCAAATTTTAGTAGTAATTTTTTTGTTTATTCATGAATCAATATGATTGGGAATTATAAACAAAAAGGCTTAAAAAAAACATGAAATGGTAAAAGTAAGGATGGAAAATATAAGTGTTCAACTTCTCAATATATGTCAATTAGTCTTGTGCGAATCACATGTAAAATGCAATAAAACGTGATTTTTCATTACATACTTCGATGTTGCATTTATAAAGATAGACAGACGACAAGGTTACTTAACTTTGAATTCAACCCAAACCATTATAAATATTGTTACCAAACCTTCCCTTCAAACCATGGCAAAATACCTCATTTATACAAACCTTACAACAATTTCCAACCACCAAAAAAAATGCGAATCCCCAATTTGTATTTCCAAACCCTAATTTTCCTCCTAGCATCCGGTTCAGCCATGCCCCCTCAAAACCCGGTCCAATGCACCCAGACCGGCTGCACCTTATCCAATTCCTACGGCGTTTGGGGCGATCGCCAGCCCTGCCACGTCACCACCGCCGTCTACCCGACCACCGAATCGGAGCTCCTCTCCGCCGTGGCCGACGCCAGCAGGAGGAGGCTGAAGGTGAAATCCGTCTCCAAATTCTCGCACACGATCCCGAAGCTCGCGTGCGGGGGTACAATCCTGATAAGCACGGAGAGGTACAACTCGAGCATCGCCGTCGATCCGGCGAATTCGGCGGTGACGGCGGACGCCGGCGCCGGGATCAGGGAGGTGATCGATCGGGCGGCGGAGGCGGGGCTGAGCCTGGCGGCGGCGCCGTACTGGGAGGGGGTGAGCGTGGGCGGCGCGATCAGCACGGGCGCGCACGGGAGCTCGTGGAGGGGGCGCGGCGGCGCGCTGCACGACCACGTGGTGGGGATTCGGATGGTGGTGGCGGCGGGGGAGGCGGAGGGATTCGCGAGAGTGGTGGATTTGAGAGAGGGAGATGAGCTCTTTAGTGCGGCCAAAGTGTCGCTGGGATTGCTTGGAGTCATTTCTAAGGTCACTTTCTAAATTTTCAATTTCTTTTAACTAAAAGATTGCTCTTTTTGGTATAGATTGGAGAAATATCATTTTTCAAATTATGTAATCGGATTGAACTTTTCACCAAATTAAGATTGATATTGAAATAAAATATACCATCATTTCTACTCCATCTATTTTCTAAAATAAAAAACTTTTGAAATAACACGATTTTACTACAACATTCAAAAAACGAAATACTATAAAATGAAAGGAGTTCCACACTTCCACTCCTATCTCGAGAGAAAGATAGTATTTCTTATTTTTGTTTTTAGAGAATAGACCATAAGACCTCTAAATATCCAACTCATGATATGAATGCAAAAGTATCTTACTATCCATTCATAGTCATATGAAATAATTATGTTATTATAAATTATTGAGTTTTCATAGTCAAATGAGTAATTATTTTATAGTACTACATTATTGAGTTTCCGTATTGTAGTATGGCAAAATCGTGTGCTCATATGCGCGTTGTCGCCATTAAATGGCAATAATTACGTGCATTAGGCAGCATGATTGCTATTAATTGATAACTAATTACTCTCCTCGTTCCATAGTAGTGAAGACGTTTCTTTTCGACATGCGATTTAAGAAAATTTGTGATTCCATAGTAGAGAAAATGTTTTTTTCGACATGCAATTTAAGAAAATATGTGTTAAGTGAGTTAAGCAAATGAAGATAAAATAGAAAATGAAAAGGGTAGAGAGCTAAAGAGTGAATAAAGTAAAAGAGAGTAAAACAAGTAAAAAGAAATATGCTGACTTTTATTTAAAAGAGAAATGACTTTTTTAATATGGAACGTACTAAAATAGGAAAAAAAAGTAGCAAAATAGTTGCACTATGTGAAATGCAGGGAGTACTATGCTTAATTAATTGAATTTTTTGGAGCACATGTCAACTAGAAGAGCTCAATCTGACTAAAAAAAAAACATTAAATCGTCATATTTGAGAGCTGAATATGACCAGAGCGCCTCTCTCTTGGTATGGGCCTGCCTCAACAAAATTTAATTAATTAGCATAATTTATAGAACTACTTAATTATTGTATTCGAAAGTTATTCATCCTTCTCTATACTAATGCGCGTAAGTAATGGCAATTCGCATCTGAGAGTTGAATACACTATTAACAAAAATTCAAAACCACATTATTATAGTCTATACTCTAATTAGGTGCTTATAAATAAAAGAAAAAAGTTTTGTAACGTTAATGATTAAAAATATTGGAATATATTAGTACTTCTAAACAAGAAAGACAATTTATATAGAAACTCAAAATATATTAGCCTTATGTTTATTCACAGAAAATACATTTGATAGGTAACGTTCTCATTGGAACCGGCTTTCAAACGAAGCATCAGGTTTAATTTCACTAGCGATGATGGCATTGAAGACGAATTCATGGACCATGCCAATAAATACGAGTTCGGAGACATCCAGTGGTACCCATCGCGACAAAAGGCTGTGTATCGCTATGATGACCGGGTTCCCATGAGCACACCGGGTGATGGAGTTAACGATTTTATCGGATTCCAGTCAAATTTTGCCCTTATCGCAAAAACAGTTCGAGCATCAGGTATGTTATCATCACGACCGTAACATGAAAAAATTGTAGTCACGTAAATAAAAATATAGAGATGATACCTATTTATGACTTTAATACCTCTACATTGGAAATTTTGCGTAGCAATGTTGAACTACATTTTAGATTCGTGTTAGTAACATTTTTATATCAAAATATGATTTGGCAAAGGCTTAATATTAGTAAAAGATGGCTAATTATTTCCATAATTTTTTACATGCCATAGAATTTCGTTTTGGTATATGAAAAATGTTAGAATGGCCTATTAACTCAATGAGTTATGTTTAGATGTACACATGATTTATATCGGATATGCTTACATATCGTATGTGAGCACATTATATAATCAACATCATTCTTGTTTAATGCACGTTTCTTGTTGTTTATTTGATTTTAGTATAATATAGTTTGATAATTAAAAAATGTTATTGATATTTTAATTTTAAAAATTTCATAAAAATCAATGTTCAATTTGTTCGTTTTCTATATAACTTCAAATAAATGAATAAAAAAAAACAGACCACCTAATCTCATCTACTTGATGCATCTTCTTCTTTTTCATCGATACCTGATGAAATCACCTCTCATTTCTGCAACAAATCCAGAAAAAGCTGCAGAGAAAGCTAAAGACGCAAATGCCAAATGCATCCTGGCGTCCTCCTTCGTCGCCTACAAAAAACTAATGGCCAACGGTTTAAAAAACAACAACCTACTCTTCACCGGCTACCCCGTCGTCGGCCACCAACGCCGCATGCAGACCTCCGGCTCGTGCCTCTACTCACCCGAGTCCGACAAGACTACCTCCTGCGCGTGGGACCCGCGGATCAAAGCCCTCTCCTTCTTCGAATCCACCGCCATCTTCCCGGCCGCCCAATTCGCCGCCTTCGTCCGTGACGTCAAGAAGCTCCGCGACCTCGCGGGCCCCGCGAGCTTCTGCGGGGCCGACATCTACAACGGCTTCCTATTGCGCTTCGTGAAGAAGTCGGAAGCCTATTTAGGTCAGCCCGAGGACTCCGTGGTGGTTGACTTTAATTATTACCGTGCAGACGAGGCAGGGACGCCTCGTCTGCACGGGGACGTGTGGGAGGAGGTGGAGCAGATGGCGTTCTTCAAGTACTTGGCAAGACCACATTGGGGTAAGAATAGGAAGGTGGGGTTTGTTAGGGTTGGGAGGAAATATCCTAATTTTGGTAGGTTTTTGGAGGCTAGGAAGGGTTTGGATCCTTTGGGGATATTTTCGAGTGATTGGTCGGATGAGATACTATTTGGGAGAGAGGGTGAGAGAGGGGATGGTTGTGCACTTGAAGGTTTGTGTGTTTGTTCGGAAGATAGGCATTGTAGCCCTAGTGATGGCTATTTTTGCCAAAGGGGGCTTGTTTATAAGGAAGCTAGGGTTTGTAGGTATTCTAACACTTCTACTACTTGATTTTATTGTGGAATATGTATTTTGATGCATGAGACTATAAGAGTCTTACTTTTGGTTGTTTTGTACTAGTTTTTATAGTTACTCATTCTATTCACATTTCATTCGCCAACTTTTTCTACTACTTTATATTCAGGTTCCATTTTACAGTAACTCATTTAATTTATTTTTCATGTGCAAACCTTTTTTCGCTACATTCTTTTGCATTTCTTGAAACACAATCAAGGAAGGAAAAATTTATATACTTGACTTGACCTCTTTTGAATTCCTTACTTATGACTTGTCAAGGTTTCTTCATATGAATAAATGATTAGAAAATATGAAGGAACAATATTAATTATGCAACAATAGACCATAATTAATGACCATATTAATTGAAACAATAGACCCTCGAGGAACATAATAGATAATGGATACATATTTTTAAGTCTAAACATACATATTCATAGTTTGGAAGAGACTAGTAAGATTTAAATCTTAATGCCAAAATCGCACCAATCACTTGACTAGGTTGTGCAATCTTAATCCAGAATAACAAACTAACAACAAAAATGAGATTTAATCAAACGTTTAGTTTACATGACTAAATTTGTGATGAATAACTCGACCTAATCATGCAAATATCAATTAATTTTGTTATAGTTAGTTTTAAACACATGAGGTAATTTAACTAACATAGTCTTAATTTTTTCATTTTCGTGTAATTTGTACTCCTAAAATATTCCAACACTATTTCCTCTCTCCCACCAGAAATGGAAAGATATGGGCTTGTATTTAGGGCCTTCTACATTAATTTTATAAAAGGCCTCTTAGCAACGATCAATTAAATGAACAATTTTTTTTTGTATATAATGAAATATTTGAATTAGCACTATAAAATGTAGTAGTAATTAAATTTGATTTAAACCGAAAACCACATCAACACAACGTACATTAAATGGAAAGTATCTCGTTTTCAAGAGTAATTAGTCATAATTAAAATGGTTGATTAAACTTAATGCTCATTTGAATTTAGAAGTCGCAGCACGGATTTAAGTATTTAACATTAATAACAATTAACACACATTGCATACACACAAATTCGTATTAATAGCTACTACCATACCTTGATGAATTTTCCTTTTCACGACATAGTATAATAAATGCACAACACAATGTCCTAAAAATTTGTTAAAAATCATTAAAAAGCTGTTAAAAAAAATTGAAGACTCTCAAAGCATGTGATGTAATTATGCAACAATATGGTGTCTCTAATTTAATTATTGCAACATTTTTTAAATCATAATTATACACATTGAAATTCAATCTCTATATGTTGTTCTTGAAAATGATACCAATCCACATATTTGCAAAGATACTACCTTTCTTTATTCCTATGACTTTTCTATATGCAAACTTTTCTATGACTTGAATCAACCTAAAGTTGAATTCATCTTTTTGTTGTAGATCTGAGGTTGTAATAATAATTTAATATAGGAGAATTCTGGGCCCTCTTGTGTTTGAATTTATCACTTTCTATTGGATTTGGTTTGTAGTTGTACACACTTATTCCCCTCTTTTTCCCACTCTCTTGCATCTCTTGAAATTGATGCAAAAATTGAAGTCTCTCATCATTTCGGGATGAAATTAAGGTAACTGATTCTTGCTAAATCCTTGTTTTTTTCATTATCTAAGCTTCAAGATTAGTTTTTTGGTAGGATTGAGATGTGAATTTTTGCTGGCTTTGTAGCTGTGGATGTTCGTTTATGGTTTTTGAAAGCTCATATTTTGTTTCTAGCTTGCATCTGTGATTGGAAGGAAAATACTAATTCTAAAAATAATAGTGATTTGAATTTTTTAATGGGATTTGTTTGTGGAGGAAGTTAGTGTATGTTTAAGCTTTGAAGATTGATTATGATGTCTCAGAATGGAGTCTGTTGCGTTGCAGAATCATAAAAATCAAATCTTTGTTTCAAGTGATATAAAGGGAAAGAAGAAGAGAGGATTGTCTACTTTGATATAGCAGCAGTTACTTATCAGATAATCATGTTTGCAAAGGTGGGAAACTGCATTTGGTATGATAAGCATATTGTCTGAGTGGAGGGGGGTCTTTGTTAGGGCGAAATTCGAGAAAACGGAATGTCATGTTTAGGAATTGAAAGAAACTGTGTGGGTTGGGGAAATCGGATCTCTTAGTAGGGATTTGTGATGGCCTCAATCAGAAGAACATTGTCTCCCGTTCCTCGACCGGGAGGTTTAGCTAATGGTGAGGCTTGTCAAGTGGCGTCGCCTCTGTCCAAGTCGTCTTCCAACAGTCAGAGCTACCCTCCACAAGGGGGTTTGTTGTCTTCCTCGTTGGGATCCTTGGACTATGCGTTGTACAAAGTACAGAGCTTCGTTCTTGGACTTTTCTCACAACGAGCTTCTAGGGATGTTGATAGGTCGAGGATGAAGGGGCAGAGTTGGCGGAGGGCGTATTTACATTTCTTGTTGTGCTTTGTTGTTGGTATCGTTGCTGGGCTCACACCATTTGTACCGGTGAGTATGTCCGCGAATTCCTTGCCTAAGCAAGAAGCTTTTGATTCAGATGAGTTGCTTGGGTTGAAAAATGAGATTTCGGTAGTAGGCAAAGTTTCTTTGCCAAAGAACTCTACATTGGATATAGAGAAGGCGAGTGTTAAAGTGAAAAATCCTCCTCCTGACTATTCACTTTTAAATAAGTCGTTGGATCTGTCTCGTGATGGGGTGTTTGATAAGCTTCTGATCATCATCACTCCTACACATGCTAGGCCGCTTCAGGCCTACTTTCTGGATCGCTTGGCACAAAGGTTGAGACTGATCCGACAACCTCTTCTTTGGATAGTTGTTGAGATGAATTCTCAATCCATGGAGACAGCTGAATTGCTGAGGAACTCCGGAGTCATGTACAGACATCTCGTATGCAGTATCAAGAACGCAACCGAGATAACAGATAGAAGTGCACCCCTTAGGAATGTGGCCCTCTCACACATAGAGACACACCGTCTTGATGGGATTGCTTACTTTGCAGACGAAGATAACATATACTCGACTGCCCTCTTCGACCATATGAGAAACATTAGGTACTGCCTCCATCTCAACCACTTTTATTAAGCGTTCTGTATTACATGCTTGAATTTTCTAAGAGGGAACCAATTTAATGTCGAACTTACTCATCTCTTCGAGCAACTTAGATGCATGGAGCTAGTGAATCAGTAACCTATCCCAATCGTGATGATACTGAACAATTTATTGATGCAGTCGGATTGGGACATGGACAACGGCCAAGCTGGTGCAAAGCAGAGACGGAATTCTTCTGGAAGGTCCGATTTGTAACAGCTCCCAAGTGTTAGGGTGGCACGTTGATGACAAGAAGAAACGATCTCAGAGATTCCACGCTGAGATGTCAGGTTTTGCCTTTAATAGCACCGTCATCTGGGATACAAAGAGATGGCACCGGCCTACAAATGAACCTATCAGGCAGATTGAGACAGTGAAGCAAGACTTGCAAGTGAGTTTCCGTGTACCTGTACACTATGCTACTTCTAGAAACAGAAACAACGAGCCACGATATGAATGCTTAAGGGATGTTGTAACTTACATTGTAGAACTTAAAGACGCTGAAAGGAAGGAAAAAGTAGAACAATTTGAGAGTTCAAAGATGCTAATTTTTTTTAAAGCATCATGTTAACATATCTACTCCGTTGCAGGCAACCACGTTCATCGAACAGCTCGTGGAGGATGAGAGCCAAATGGAGTGCTTCTCTACGGAGACTTCGGGAATCATGGTTTGGCATCACACATATACATACCCTCATAACTGGTTTACTAGTATTTCGAGTGCCATCACTCCACTTGACTGATGCTTTGCAATTTTGGTTCAAGTAAGAAGACGAGATAATGTTTAGCCATTTCCTTTGTTCGTTTCCCTTCTTCTCAATCACGTAGTATTAAGTTTCATTTGTTTCTCTTTTAAGTTCTGGAACTGAGGTGTAGACGATGCTTGTTGCCATCTGCAGTCTCAGGTAAACGAGCTTGTGCAACGAATCCTTGTCGGATTCATGGAGATTGGACATCCAGCAGATTCATTTGAGCGTCTTTCCCCAGTCTCAGGTCCGAGGTGGGATATTATTCATGTACAGCTTCTGATTTTATATGATTACTAGCCATCCATGAGAGGGAAACATGCTGTCATGAAAGCTAGAGTAATTGGAGTTTTGCATATTTTTTCCAATATTAGCCATTTATAACTTTTTTTCCCTTCTTTCCTCTAAATTTTCATGGTGCAATTGTGTGTTGATCTTTGTGAAAGAAAAAGTGCTTTCCTCTCTCTCTATCTCTAGTTAGGCCTTTTCTTAGGAGAAGACTGCATTCTCTCTAGTTAGGAGACATGGTGGGAAGGGAATAAGTGGAACTCACTTCATTCTTTCCCACTCCACCAAGAAAAATCACCATGGTTTTTACTTTTTTCATTTTTATTGACATTCTCTGCAAGAAAGCTCAAGAAATTTATTTGTCGATGATTCCCGGTATCGATCTGATCTTGGTTGCCCTACTTCATAGTTCTTTCATATCGTTTGTTGTAGCTCTTGCTATGTGTGTTGCCTTTATATGTCTCTTCCTCGCGTTTTGTGTTGTCCTGCTTCTTATTGTGCTTGTAGATCTCCGTGATATCTTTTCGTTCGTGTCGTGCTATCTTGTCGTCGTTAGATCTCACATGGAGTTGGCTTTCGTGCTCTCTCTGGTGGTCTTGATAAGATTCACTGTCGGTACATCATTAGCTTTGAGATCAATTGTGCCAATGAAAATGAAAATGCTAACGGTGAAAATGTAGTAGCATCCTTTTCATGGGGATTATTTGCTGCTATGTAACTATGATTGCTTTATTTAATTCTGTGTTCAATTTATGATCTGTGGAGTTTTTTTGGTTTCGTAAAATATGAATCTATTAACATGGGTTTATCATTTATGACCCGATATAACGAATGAACATAAGAATTGAAGTTTCCAAAAAATAAAAGAGAATTTTTTTGGAGTACTAAATGTCCCCTATTTTATTTTTCATCCGCTCACTATTAAATGTTTTATTGCATTTTTATTATGTTTTGAGTGAACTACAAAAATATTTTTTAGACAGTTGAGTTTGCATATTTACAGTTATCTTATAGTAGCATAATTTAGAATTTAAACTACAATTCAAATTAAATCTGTCTAAAACGAAAACAAACCAATTTTATTTAGTTAATAAGTCGAACTAAAACCAATTTTGTTGTTAAGAATTAAGATTATATTATTATTATAGTTCAAATTGGATTATAGTGCGGTATGTGTAAAGGAATAATGGACTAAGTTGATGGGATCAATGAAGGAAGTATTTTTTTTTTAAGAAACCAACCAAAACGCAAGTAATATAAAATTCTAGCGAAGTGGGCTAGGATTAAAAGGCTGGTAATGGCGTACGTGGGGGAATTAATTAATAAAATAATACTCAGTGCACCACAATCAAATTAATCTACTTGATTAGGCTTAACGCTTAACTTAAAGCAAAGATTAAAAGCCGCACTTAACTTATTTATGCATACAATTTAGTAAACTACCATCATTACGCTCATCATAATTCCAATTATTCACTAAATAATTATCGTCATGCAATATATATGGCTGCTAACTTCAATATACAAACGAAACACTAGCCTTAATTTAAATTGAATCATTTGAAATATAATTGATGATGAATTATAACTTTATTGGTAAGTGGAATTTCCTCTTCTGCGCTGCAAATTAATCGATACAAAACAAGTTCCTTAACATTCGATTAAACTATATAAAAACCAATATTAATTAATTATAAAAAGCACATTACATAAATTGATGACATAGAAATACGACCAACTCCAACTGGGAGCTTTTTTTGTGACAATTCGATGCAGAAATTCTGCAAAGTGTGGTCAAGACTAATAGAATCAAAAGAGAGCACTATACTTTCAATATCCAAAAATCAGCTGAATTTTTGGGTCAGACAAATATTCTTCATTATTTCAATCCAAATAAAGCTACCACATAATGGAATTGAGGGCCCTCATTTCTTACCAACAGTGTTAATGGAGGATTATAAAGATCCCTTTGTAATAATTTGACCCGCCGTTCAAGGGGAAAAAAAAGCTGAAATTTTTTTAAAAAAGAAGTGAATTTTTTTACTAAAGCAGACATTTTATGAAGTTGGTCACAGAGTTTGCTCAATAGCTTTATCTGTTTGTAGTAATTTTTATTTGTTTAATTGTAGGAAACCTTACTAATAAATAGAAGGTGCTGTTTGTAGCATTTTCAATTTGAGCTTATTTTTAGTAGAGTTGGAGAGTTGTAGAGAGTAAGTGATGTCCAAGTCCAATCGGCTCAAGAACATCGAGGAGGAAAGTGCCGAGGAGTGGCCCCCGGTGTCGTGCCCTCAGCCGGAGACCCCGACCGAGTCGATGGAGTTCCTAGCCAGGTCATGGAGCGTGTCGGCCATCGAGCTCTCCAAGGCTCTTTGCAACACCCACAATGAGGAGAAACCCGACCGCGAAAGCTCCTTGCTCGTTGTACGCAATTTAATTTGACGATTTTTAAGTTGTTTGAAACGAGTATGAAGAAATTAACGATATTTACTTAATTGTAGAAAAACAATCAACCCTTGTTAGCCTCGGGCAGCCCTCCGGAGTCACCAAGGGGGAGCGACGAGACTAAGGTAATTACTAGTGTAACATTTTTTTTTCTCTCCAATCTCGTGTTTGACTTAATTCATTAATACGTGTTGAGTCATATATATTTATGTTCGAGTTTAATTTCGTTTAAATTATAAAATAATAGGAGCTACTCTTACTGCATCAAGCCCTCAACCCGGAGTTCGAATCCCACCAACACCTTCTCTCTAACGGAGTAAGCACGTTCTAAAAAAACGACATTCGATTTCAGAAAAAAACATATGAAATTAACGATTAATCCGAAAAATGCAGCCGATATACAAAAGCGCGGTGAAGAGGAAGACGATGGGGAGGCGGATCAAAGACCACAAGGAGCGGAAGAAGCACGAGATCCGAGCTCACAACGCGCAGCTCCACGCGGCGGTCTCCGTCGCCGGAGTTGCGGCGGCGGTGGCGGCGCTTGCGGCGGCCTCGCCGGAAAAGTCAGCAAAAGCCAAGAAAAAGCCTTCCAAAAAAGCCTCTGCGGTAGCATCGGCCGCGGCACTGGTGGCGTCGCACTGCATAGAGATGGCCGAGGAATTGGGGGCCGACCGGGATCACATCCTCGCCGTCGTGCACTCGGCGATCAACGCGAGGACCAACGGCGACGTCATGGCCCTCACCGCCGGCGCCGCCACAGGTATATATCAATTTCAATCAACTAATTAAATGTTGTTTTTTTAATAAATAAACATAAATTTTTTTAAGACCGTAGTATAGTGGACTCGAATCTGAGACCTTTGACCTCGAATATTAACCAGTTACATAATTAGGCCAACACACAACTAATTATAATGTTGTTATTGGCTGCACTCAATTTTTGTGTGGTGTAGCGTTGAGAGGCGCGGCGACGCTGCGAGCGCGGCTGCATAGGGAGAGTGGCGCCGCGGTGGCATTGGTGGAGGAGAGTGGTTGGAGCTGCAAGGAATCAAGCGTCTCTAATTTGCTTAATTTTGTAGCTAAAGGTGGCGAGCTACTTAAGCGCACAAGGAAAGGTGGAGACGGCTATATATTATGTGCAATGTTGAAAATTATCAAATAAATCAAGAAATATGATCAAATCATGATCCGCCCCAGTCCCACACTTATCAATACGCTATGATGTGACAGTCGGTTTAAAATATGTAGACAAAAAATCGTTTCGATCTTAATCATATGTTGTCATTTTGCCCAATGCTGTTTTATCCATGCGGTTTTAAACCGATTGTCACACCAGCGCGTAATTCACCGGGAAATGGAGGATAAGATAATTGAGAAAATTTCATCTTTCATAATTTAATTTTCAGAATTTGATTATCTTTCGTGATTTATTCAATAACTTGCGTTATAGTATAAAATACTCTGAAAATTTTAATTTTGAATGGTTGCAGGGGATTTACATTGGAAACAAGTATCGTTCAACATAAATTCCAATTGGGAAGTGGTGGTTAAGATGAAGAGCAAGCACATAGGGGGCACATTCACCAAGAAAAAGAAATGTATGTAATCGTCTCTTCTTTTTTTTGTGATACACACTCTAAATGACTTGAACTCTCACAACACATTGGAGTGAAATGTTTTACAAAATGAGATATGTTTAGTCGTCAAATATACTCCCTATGGTCGTTGTTACTTGTTAATTATGATAGTTTAACATAGCTAATGAAAAAAATGTGGTTGCAGGCATAGTTTCGAGGGTTTACAACGACGTGGCAGCGTGGCCGGGGCGCGAAGCAGAGGATGCAGGCTACTTTGCGGTGCAAACTGAAGATAGAGTGATTGAATTTGAATGTGGAAACAAGGACAAACACATCTGGATTGAAGGCATACAAAATATGTTGCATTTGCATCTTGTGTAACATGCTTATTAATATGTGAAAACTGGCGGGATTTAAGTGATCACTAATTCTGGTTAAATTTTATGTTATGTGATGTGACAAAATTTAAATGATCGATTAAGTTGTACAAAGATTAATCTTGACAATTTTCTAATTTTAGTAGTGGTTTTGTATATATGTTGGAATATTACCTAACGGGTGTTTTGGGCTTAGGCCCAGTAACGATTAGCCCATATTGACTTTGAGCACAATCCCCATTTAGTTGACCATGAAATCGACCAATTTCTTCTTTTTGTATAGTGATATATATAAATATTGCTTTTAATTGGTGGTAATAGCTCAAATTGATCGATTAATTAGAATTTTTTTTTTCCAATAAGCCATATTAAATGTTTACAGGTTTAGAATGTTTAGATTTCCTACATGGTTATGTGCAGAAAAAAAAAAGATTAGTAGTGAGTCAGTGACATAATTTTAGTGGCACCATGAAAGGTGATCCTAAAATTTGATAAGTACTAGTACTAGAACATTTTTTGATTATCAAAGCATGCAAATAAATTTTGCAATATCTCTATTCACACACACACACACACACACACACACAAACATCATAATCTTTATGAATAAAACTAATATTATTCAATAATTAATTATAAATAGATTATACTACTAAAATAGTTATTTTGACATGTTGCATTATAAAATCAGCCGCGCCCTCAAATATCACTAAATTTAATGACATGCATTTATTTTTGTTACACGTGTAATAGCTACCTAACTATAACATCTCATAACTTTATTTAATGACATTTATAAGTATCATAAATTTTCAAATATTATGTCACCATTATAATATTTTATTGCAGTAGTATATACACTGAAAAAAGAAGTAACGTTAATTAAAAAAATGATAAGTATACATTTAGCATTACTTTTAAATCTGGTTTTAAACAATGCCTTTTAATTAAAAACAAACTTGTATTTCTCAAAATGCTCAACACTCAACTCCAGTTGGGAATTGAAGAGACGACAAAAACATCAAAAAATATATGGTAGTTACGAATATTGATAACGAAACCTATGAGCAGATGAGTTCTTACATCGCATTAATGATGTTGGTCTCTATGTTATAGTAATAAATCCACATAAATACGTAAACTGAAAATACATATAATAGAGATTTCACAATTAAAAAAAAAAAAAAAACAGATTGACGGATTTAACGATGGCATGTAACATGTTTGATTATGATGAAGATGTCTTTTCTCAGTGAAAAGCTAATAAAATTAGAAGTTATATATGGTCTAACTGTTTTATAAATTGATTTGATAATCAATTTTAAGAGACGTTATTTTATAAACTTGTTCATCGTATCATTCATCATTGAAACCTACAATTTTATACGAGTTAGAGTTGTAATTCAAGACACGTATTTTGAAACCGTATTCCTACAAGAAAATAAGAGTTAACAATAACGAAGATAATGAGGATGACAACGGTAGAGGAAGCAACCAAAACAGTGACATCGGAGTCCAAACATGGCAACAGGGAAAATCCGTTTGCCCATTTCAGTCCATGTCAGCGCGAGACATATCATATGACAACGACTATACAACTGTTTAGTAAAATCATGTACCAGTATATATACTTCTTTGCTTTTAATGAAGTAGTTATGGATGGTCAATTGTATAATTACGTCTTTATTTTTTAGGCAATGGTAGCTAGAATAAGCCCACTACAATTATGCGTCATAAAGTGCTGTTGCAATCTTCACCTATTTAATATTCTTATTATTGCCTCAATTAAGTAGGAAAGAGAGTAATCGAATTTAAACCAAGCTTAAAATTCAAAGTAAATTAAAAGCTTGCATGTGAACTGGCTTCGTATCTTCATAATAGACTCATTACTTCTTTCTTTAATGCAATCCATTAATAACGTAATTAAGGAACCGGACTGCGAATTATGAAGCTTGGACGAGGCAAATTAGGAAATAATAATGTATGGTATGTGTAATACACATATATTATGTGTGATTGTTTTGCAAAAACTTCATCATCACAAAAAAGGCATGCAAATTATTTCATTATGTGTTACTAATACTGCTTATACATTTTAATATTTTTTTTATTTCAAATAGTAAATTTACAAATGAGACTCGTCAAATTACTTAACATTAAAATAGAGATGGGTGACATTTTTGTAAGATTCATCATATCTCACTTTTGAATTACATATTTTTACAATGGCATGCATGTTAGTATAATATTCTTAGATTTTGAGTCAAACGGAAGTAATTTTGTTTATATCAGTTTTATTACTATTACTCCCAATATCTTGATATTGGACTACATAAGTTATAATGTAAAATTAATACAACGAAAGAGGTAAATAAAATAACAATTAACAATTGAAGTATGTTAATTGAATGTAGATATATATATAGGAGAGAGAGATGGACGGATATAGTATTAATTTTGTAAGTCTCCTTTTAATTTTCTCCTTACTACTATGCTTTACTACATACATTGAAAAAGCTGCTTTGATTAAAATATTGTACAAACATACGTATGCTATCAAAATATTAAACCATACTAAAAAATAAATAAATCTAGCAATGTCAATGACTAATTATTAATTAGGTATGTATTTATTGTATGAGATATTTGGATCCAAAATGAAGATAAAATAATTTCAAAAGATGATTCAGACAGTGATGAATTCAGGATTCAAAAATGGAGGGGGCAGAATATAACATTACTAGCTTGGTTTAGGGTGGATATGACTATTTTTTTATGGTCTCCAGGGCAATGTTGGAGACAAACAGAGCAGACAGACATACAAATTTTTCGACGGATAAGGAGAAATTAATCGCACGTGGAATTCGACGAAGAAGACGAAACATTTTAAGCGAAATATTCGAATGAGTGCACAACAACTATAAACTGAAAATCAAGTTTAAAAATTCGCATAGAGATGATTTACAAAATGTCGGAATATAATAGACAAATTAATTGTTGCAGCTTACATTATTAATATAACTAAACTAGCGACAAAATTCCCCAAAATTATGAATTTTTGCTCTAATTCTGGTATAACAATTTTTCGCCGAAAACTTCTTAAAAATATCAGAATTGGCCCAAAATTCATGATTTTAAACACCAATATCCCTTAATATTATCCATTGATGACTAAAATATCTAAAAAAAAATCAGTGAAACGGATCAGTACCAAGTTTCTTTTCCACCCACGAAGGGCTCAAAACCGGACTCGCCTCATACTCCCCTCCCTTCGCCGCCGTCTCGACCGGCGGCGGCCTCCTCTGCGAAGCCTCCACCTCCTCCGGCATCACCTTAATCCTCCACACCTTAAACGTCTGATCCAACCCCGCACTATACAGCAGAAACCCCATCACCACCACCTTCTCCACCTCCAGCGCCGCCGCGAGGCACTTCACCGGCCCCCGATGCGCGTCCAGCACCGCCAGGCACTCGTGGAAGCAGCTCCCCTCCTCCCTCCGCCATATCCTAATCGTCGTATCCTCCGATCCGCTGAAGATGAGCTTCTCAATCGCCGCCAAACACAGCACCGCGAATCTGTGCCCCTGCAGAAATCCGCCGTGGTTGAACCTCCCGGAGCTCCTCTCCTTCTCCCAGAAATTGATCACGCCGTCCGAGCTTCCGGAGTAGAGGAAGCACGACGACGACGACGCGCTCAGCGCCAGCGCGTTCACGGGGGACGGCTGGAACCGGAGCGTCATCGTCAGCGTGTGCGAGCTCTGGCCGTAGACGCGGCGCCAGAGCTTCACGGCCCCGTCCGAGGAGCAGGTGAACACGCAGCCGTCGTCCTGGTTGACCACAACGGCATTCACCTGGTCCTCGTGGGCCGCGAAGGAGTCCACGCACCGCGCGTCGGACACGCGCCACGCCTTCACGGTGCGATCCCACGACGCGGTGTAGAGGATCCCCTCCGCGTGGTTGTACGCCATGCATGAAATGTTGTCCCTGTGTTTAAAATTAGGGTTTCGCGAGAATGAAAAGAGGGATTTTGGTTTTGGGAACGTGGCGATTTTCTTCGCGTGGAAAGTCTCTGCCGCGGCGGCGGCGGCAGAGAATGTCCAGGCGCGGACCTTGCGGTCCGCGTGGGAGGTGAAGAGGGTGTTGCCGTGGGCGAGGATGGAGCGGACCTCGCCCGCGGCAGCGGACGCCCTGAAGTGTCCGCGCTCTGTGCAGTCAGGCTGGCGCCAGGCGCGGACGCGGGAGCTCTCAGAGCCGGTGAAGACGAGGCCGTTGGAGACGGCGATGGAGAAGATGGTGCCGTCTTGGCGGTGGAGGGAGGCGATGCAGTGGTAGAGGAGGGCGGGGGAGGGGGTCTGGTGGGGGGAGAGGCTCCATGGGGAGTCAGGGCTGGGGGGAGGGAGGAGGGAGTAGAAGTTGGGGCTGGCTGCGGCGGAGGAGGACCGGGGAGGGCTGTAGAGGAGGTTGTCGTGGTGGTGGTCGTAGAGCTGGGGGAGGGATTTGAAGGAGGCGCGGGGCGGGGATTGGTGGGGTTTCGCGGTGTCGCCGTCGTCGTAGAAGGTGGTGCATGGAGGGGGAGTTTGTGAGGTATAGCGCTCCATGGCCTTGGGGAATTGACAGAGTTTTGGTGTATTTGGAATTTATATGTGTTGATTATATGATTCACTTAATAATCTGACGAGCTGATTCATTATTCCGTTGTTATCAGAATATATCACGTGAGACATAAATCAAACTTTTTGCAAAATTAAATAGTAGTAGTAGTACTCCCTCCGTTCCATAGTAATGGAAGCGTTTCTTTTCGGCACGGAGATTAAGAAAAATTGTGTTAGGTGAGTTAAGTAAAGGGAGAATAAAGTGGAAAATGAAAAAAGTAGAGAGATGAAGAAAGAAAAAAGTAAGAGAGAGTAAAGTAGGTGTGAAAAAATGTGTTTACTTTACTAAGAAGGGAAATGACTCTATTACTATAGAACGTACCAAAATGGCAAAATGACTCTATTACTATGAAACAGAGGGAGTACTAATTTCTAAAGAAAATAGAAATTGTGACATTCTGGAGAATATTGATTGATATGAGAGTTGTGAATTGAAGAAGTTGGATATAATAGTATTTGGTGTGGGTTGATTTCGAATTTAATTGGCATTGAAGATGTATCTGCTTTGGTAGGTAGTGCATATTTTGGTAAAAGCTGATCACCGCCCTATTTACGATTTACGTAACCTGCAACTGTCAATGTTGTTTGATTCTTCAATTTTATATTCACATCTCTACATTTAATAAAACTACTCCTCCCTATTTTTTATAACTATTATTCGAGATTAAGATACAAATTAACTTTTTCAACGTCTTGGACCACATTTTAGGTCGTGTCACGAAAACATCTTAAACCAGATTTTGGAACCACGCTTAAAACAATTGGACAATATATGATATATATTCCCTATAGTAATGTTTTTTGTACTACCATACCTTGTGACAACTGACAACACTGCATTCTAAGTATATCACATTTTAGTTCAGAACTTATAAGAAGATTGTACAAATAAATGAAATAATTTTATACTTACAATTAAAAAAGACTCATAGACTCGTTTAATCCATTTCCTATTTACTTGTCTTTGTTACTTCATCCGTCCATCAGTTAATCACTAATTACTCATTTGATTTGCATTTCTTTTATAAAATTAATCTAAAAAAATATATGACCTATCTTCTATATAATTTTATAAAACTAAATAGTTTCTTAAAACACGAATAAATAAAAAATAGGACATTTGTTATCAAAAGGATTGAAGGCTATTTTTCGTAAAAGCCCAATTAATTCAAG
Organism: Salvia hispanica; assembly: GCF_023119035.1. Taxonomy (NCBI): domain Eukaryota; kingdom Viridiplantae; phylum Streptophyta; class Magnoliopsida; order Lamiales; family Lamiaceae; genus Salvia; species Salvia hispanica. Next base: position 41,210,146 of record NC_062967.1, read on the forward strand.
TTTACTCACTCATGAGAGTGTTCAGCCCATGGGCTATAGTGGCCCAACCAGTATGCTTATATCAGATCATCCATTTCATTTTGATTATTTTTGAAAAACAAATAATGACATATTTCACTAATCACATTTCACTCACGTCTTATACTAAAATTAATATATAAAAGTAAGATTCATATTTTACAAACGGTTTCTTTCACTATTTTTTTTAAGTTAAACAATTACTTCAAAATTCAAGTCAGTAAAACATAGGACAATTAGCCACTAATTGAATGAAGTATTTCTTCATTATTCTACTTTTGCCTTATTAATTACGAAAAAACACCCACAATCTAACTGTATACATTTTTCACTGTCCCATTTTTTTTTATAACTTTTTTATCCATTTCGTATTTCATATATTTATTATATATTCTAAATAAAATAGATTTCAATTTAAATTTAATTTAATTACAAAATTATTTAAAAGTCAAAATCCTATTACATGTGTGCGCATATTATCTCTCGATGTAAAAATATTGGTAAAAATTTAAGTGCACAACATCTCAACAACGTACAAATTCGTTAGGGGTGGGTAGGTACGGTATACCATACCGAAATCACCATATCATATACCTTACCGTAAATTCGGCATACAAAAAAATCATACTGTTACCTTACCAAAATTTTTGGTATACCAACTTCAGTATGGAGAATTTCCATATCAATACCGTACCTTATTTTCGGTATGTCGTACCGAAATTCGATATACCGTATTTTTGCGATATACCTGACTTTCAACATTAATAAAAATACAATATTTGAGTTTTTATAATGTTATTTATATTTTATAATTTAAAAAATATAATAAATATATTCTATTCATAATTATATTTATATTTCACCATAGATTTTATAATTTAAAAAGATATATATAATAGTATATTTTATGTATAATTATATTTATATTTCATGGTATATACTTTAATTTACCGTATATACCTTAATTTACGTTATATACTGAATTTCGGTATCCCACAGTATACCGCAGTATATGAAAAATTCATGCCGTTACCTTATTAATATATTTTGGTAAGGTATGATACCTTACCGAAAATCATACCTTACCAAAAATCTCCGAATTTTTGATATTTTTTCGGTACGATAAGGACGGTATTCGGTATTTTTCCCCCGGCCCTATTCGTCACCCCAATATATTTGGTGAATATGGTAAAATCAAATTACACGATATAAACATAAAGAAAAATGTAATAATAGTACTTCTTAAGTGAGGAAAAGATAGAAAAATAAGTTATGATTTCTAGAACATTATTATTGTGCATTGATTGTATTACCTACATCAACAAATTGATTGGTCATAGCTTTCACACTTATATCTTTATTGAGTTATTATTACCTGGAATTTTCTATTTTCTGTCTTATTGGTAGCTCATAGATTTTCCTTCCATTTTCCGCGCTGTTACAAAGAATTAGAAAAATTATGGGATATTTTCACATATGAAGTGTATGTCTTAGTCCGAAACAACTATATTTGGTTTAATTTAACTCATTAAATATCTCATTATTTATTATATTATTATTATTATTATTATTATTATTATTATTATTTTTATAAATCTCGTATTAATTAGCTCTTTTTAATATTTATTATAAAAGTCAGACTCATAATATTTTAGTATCAATTTTTTCACTCACTTTATTTTATATTTTAATTTCATATCGAAACAAAGTAGGACAATTTTTTATGGACTAAGAGAGTATATAGTGTATAATTCGGAAAATTAAAAACAATACATGGATTATTAATTACGCAATTATAACGTATGAAATAGTAATAATAATTAGATGGGGTCAATTTTCCAGTTTTATGCCATTTTGGATTATCTTTTTCAGTTAAGATATATAGCTATTTTGGTAAAATTTGTTTTCATTGCAATAGCCCACAAGTCTACATATAAAAGAGTCGTCTACATTTACTACACGATTTTTCAATTATGAGCGCACTTAAAATCCTTTAATTAGGCTAAACATAATTCAGAAAAGCATGAAAATCGTCAGATTTATGTATAGCAAATAAATTCCATTATTCATTACTATATGATTGATTGAATGTCAACGGAATTAAGTCCACGACCCACACACTAGAGGTATATATGTATGAGGTAAAGACTAAATTAATGGTCAACTCGCAAAAAATTCTGCCACGCTCACAAATTCCACTAAATAAAATAATCTTGAGGAAATTTGGTGGAAATTATAGAAATGATTGATCACAAAAGCAAGAAGAAGAAGAAATAAGAATATCTGAAAATGGAACTTAATTATTAATAACCATGTTTGACTTACATCTTTCCCGACTTTGCCATCAATATTCAACTTATTCTGGTATTATAACAATAGTAAAGCAAATATCACAGTTTTCTCTTCTTTATTTCATGTATCGGACTTTTTGGTACCATTCATATTATAAATTATTTCATTTTTCCTTGATGTAACTACCGTGAAATGAATTGTTATTCAGGCTGAGAACTACATATTTATGGGTTATGATAATTTTAGTTTTATAGTGCTAACGATTACCAACTTTGAATGATTATATTATTTTAATTAAGTTTATATTTGAATTGTTTATGCAGGCTCGGAGGGACATATATAAAGCTGTATATAAATATAGTTCATACAGTGCATACTTCAAAATGAATTAAATTAAACAGAACTGTGCCAAAAAATTTAAAAAACGAATGTTACTATTGCTCCACGACATAAAAAGCATGATAAGAAATTCAAAACGCTTAATTACAAGATAGGAATAATTTTAGTACGAAAGTTAATTAATTAGCAATGACATTATAAAACATATATAGGGTCCTAGATAAGTATATAGCATATAAAATATGGCCACCTAGCCATCTTATAAGGTATTAGGGGTGAGTAGTTTCGGTATACCTTACCGAAACCATCATACCGTATACCTTACCGTAAATACGGTATGTGAAAAAGTCATATCTTTACCTAACCAAAGTTTTCGGTATACCGAACTTCGGTATACTATATTTTCGGTATGACGAATTTTCATACCGATACCGTACCTCATTTTCGGTATACCGTACCGAAGTTCGGTATACCTTACTTTTGCGGTATACCTGACTTTCAACATCAATTAAAATAGAAAATTAGAGTTTTTAGAATATTATTTATATTTTATAATTTTAAAAATAAATTAAATATAATTTATTCATAATTATATTTATATTTCACGATAGATTTTATAATTTTAAAATATATAAAATATATTTTATATATAATTGTGTTTATATTTTTGTGGTATATACCTTAATTTACGGTATATACCGAATTTCACTATGCAGCGGTATACCGCGCTGTTTGAAAATTCATACCATTACCTTATCGGAATCTTTCGGTAAGGTATCATATCGTACCGAAAGTCACGGTATATCGAAAATTTGGTATTTTTGGTATTTTTTCGGTACGATAAGGCTGATATTTCGGTATTTTGGTATTTTTTCCCGGCTCTATAAGGTATAACCATATACAAGAGCACGCATAATTTATTTTAATTTTATATTTTTGATAAGGAGATGTTTCAGTTTATTAAAAGAAAAGAGAGCCCACACCTAAATTAGGCAGCCATACGTAAACTAATTCGAACGTATAGTCCCATGAAACTTGTGCTACTACATGCCAAACATTCTCTGACGACCTATAACTTAAACTTATATATAAATAATTTAAGGAAATGATATGCTATATAAATTAAGTGAAGTCTTTTGTGAGCACTTTTTTTTTTGAAGCATGTTTTGCATTATTTATTTTATTTTATATATTTAATTTGATTTTAATATATCAAAAGAATATTATTAAAAATTTTAATTATATAAATTTCATAAAAAATCAAAACTGTTGGAATTAGTAGTTTATACGTTCCAAGACATTGGAAGGATACTTTTATCTTCTCTAGGGAATATGTCATTAGTAGAGTATGTTTCCAAGTATCTATTTCCTAGGTACATTTAAGTAGTCTTCTCCTATATATAGGAGTGTATTTTGTACTCTAAAATAATGAATACAAAAACAATGAAATACAATTCCTAGTTCAACATGGTATCAAGAGCAGCTTTTCGATCCAAACAATCCAAAATTTTCTTTTGAACTCAGATTTTTGAAATCATCATCGTTCTACCCTTCTCAAACCTTTCAACCAAAATCCGGCAAAAGTCCGATCAAATTCAGCCTCTCCTACAGCCAAAAACAGTCAGCCAAAATCAAGTGAGCATCAAAAAATGTCCAAAACAATCGAAACAGTAAACATAGGGATCAAACTCGATGGGAGAAACTTCCCAGTTTGGTCTCGGCTTATGAAAGCAGCCATAGGAAGCCGGGAGAAGCTGGAACACATCGAGGGGGACTCACAGCCGCCTCCCGACGACCTGAAATTCAAGCAATGGCAGACCGACGATTACACAGTATACTCTTGGCTTATTCAAAATATGGAGCCAAAATTAGTGATGCAATTCGCCCAACATCAAACAGCGAAAGGTGTATGGAAAAGCCTCACAACAACGTTCGAGGTCAGAGCAGATCCGCTCCAAGTATACGACCTCGACACCAAAGTAAGCAGATTTTCTCAGAACGATCAAACATTGGAAGACTACTGGAGTGAGATGCAAAGCTTATGGGTAAACATTGAAACAAGAAAGCCATGTCCATACACATGCTGCGATAAGGGAGTCGCAACTTACCAACGGGAGAACGAGAAGAGAAAGCTATACCAGTTTCTATCTGGCTTGAATGACAAACATGATAGGCTTCGACGGGAATTACTCAAGGAATCCCCGGAGCCAACCGCAGAAACAGCGTTCGCCGCCATCAAACAAGAGGAGAATCGCACTCAGATCTGGAAACCGGCGACTCAGGAGTCGGGTTTCTCCGATATCGGGTCGGGATTCGGCGCTAGGAACAGCGGAACACCGCAATTTTCCCGACCGAACAGGGGACCCCCACCACCGCCGCACAAAGCAACACCACCATCAAATCGGACCGGAGCAAAAATCGACAAGTCAAGACTCGTCTGCTCTCACTGTGGCATGACAAAGCACACACGGGAGACATGCTTCCACCTCATTGGCTTCCCGGAGTGGTGGGAAGATGGCCACAAAGAGAATCGGAACTCAAAAGCGAAAGGAAATATGGTAATCGTAGGACAGGAGGCACCTCAAGACTCAAAATCTCCGGCGGCCAACCAGGAGGTTGCCTACGCCGGAGGAATCAACGGGAGAACAGAGGCGGCTCCGAGGTGGTGGGCCGCTCAAGTACAGACGGAAGGAGGAGAAGGAGGAGAGAAAATGAAGGAGGCGGCGGATGAAGAAGGTAAAGGGTTTAGGTTTTTTAACCTAAACCCTTCTCTTTTTCCTATATATCAAAACGACCCCCAAGATATTAAAATTGCTCCTATCATCCCCGAAAATTGTGATTTCTTAAAAATTACCCTCCTCGAAAAAAGGCATACTGATATTCTCTGCAAAAATCATTTTTCTGTACTTGAAAATGACCCTACCATTGCGATTTCGTGTCAAGTAAGAGAAATCAGTAGACATAAAGATAGGAGATGGATTTTTGATTGTGGAGCTACTGACACTATGACATTTGACAAGTCCGATTTTGAGTCTTTTCATAAATCCCGAAGGACACATGTTGAAACAGCTAATGGAGAAATCTCACCAGTCGAAGGAGCTGGCACGGTCCAAATATCCCCAAATTTGAAAATCTCAAATTGCTTATATGTTCCATCTTTGACTCAAAAACTAATGTCTGTCAGTCAAGTTACGAAAGAACTAAACTGTGCTCTCCTAATCCAGTCTAAATTTTGTGTTCTTCAGGATATTCGGACCGGGACGATTATTGGGCGTGGCACTGAACGTCACGGGTTGTACTACGTGGACGAGGAAGCTCAAACTGGCAGGGTGATGTTGACTCACGGAGCTACAGAACGGGATGCATGGCTGTGGCATAGGCGGTTAGGACACCCGTCATTTAGCTATCTGCACACTTTATTTCCCTCATTTTCTAAACTTGAGCATCTTAATTGTGAAACATGTGTGTTGGCAAAAAGTCATAGACATTCTTTTCAATCCAGAAATACGAGGGTTGACTCTGTTTTTTCCTTGATTCACTCTGATGTTTGGGGACCTTCACCTGTTATTGGGGGAAATGGGTTAAAATACTTTGTCTTATTTATTGATGATTGCACAAGGATGACATGGGTTTATTTCCTGAAAAAGAAGTCTGATGTTTTCTCAAAATTCACAGAATTTTACAAAATGATCCAAACTCAGTTTCAAAAGAACATTAAGATTCTTAGATCTGACAATGGGGGGGAATTTGTCAACACTCAAATGAAACAGTTTTTTGCCGAAAAAGGTCTCATTCACCAAACTTCCTGTGCATATACCCCAGAACAAAATGGTGTCGCTGAAAGGAAAAATAGGATCATTCTAGAAATGACGCGATCAATTATGCTTGATTCTAAAGTACCAAAGTTTTTTTGGCCAGAAGCTGTTGCCACTTCAGTCTATCTTCTTAATAGACTTCCCACAAAAATCCTGAAGCTCCAAACCCCGATCTTTGAGTTATCCAAACTTACCACTGTGCCCGCACCCTTATCCCTTCCACCTCGTATTTTTGGGAGCTCTGTCTTTGTCCACATTCCAAAACATGAACGATCCAAACTTTCTCCTTGTGCAGTTAAATGTGTCTTCATAGGATATGGGATAAATCAAAAAGGCTATAGATGCTTCGATCCAAAGAAAAGACAGATTTTTACTACAATGAATTGTGATTTTTTGGAATCCGAATTTTTTTACCATACCCAACTTACCAGTCAGGGGGAGAAATCTAGTGACCCGCTAAGTTGGTTGCCTATGCCAAATGTCAACATTCCTACTGCAGCTCCACCCGAGTCAACTGTTCCTGCTGCCGAGCAGGCCTCGCACACTCCAATGCAAACCGTGGGGCTCAGTGACACACCCACTATCCCTCCGAAATCTGAGGTAAACATTCCTAGTAATCAAGAAAGTTCTTCTTCTTCTAACAATGATGATACAGAGACGAACGCTATAGATGGGGATACCGGGAGGTACATCTTGCCGGATCGGATCAACAGGGGAGTACCACCAAAACGATACTCCCCCGAGAAGGACAGGTCCAGGGCAAGATATGCAATTGGAAATTTTGCCAAGGCCAATCTTTCCAAAATGGCCCGGGCATTTGAAGACGCTCTATACGAAGAAGAAGAGATTCCCCAAACAATTGAGGAAGCATGGAAAAGCAAGAACTGGAGAGAAGCCATGAAGCTGGAAATGGGTGCACTTGCACGAAATAATACATGGGAAAAGTGTACGCTTCCTGAAGGAAAAAGGCCCGTGGGATGTAGATGGGTGTTTACAATCAAAAGGAGACCGGATGGGACGATTGAACGATATAAAGCTCGCCTGGTGGCCAAGGGGTACACACAGACCTACGGTGTTGATTATTCAGAAACTTTCTCACCAGTAGCCAAGATGAACACTGTTCGGGTGTTACTGTCAATCGCAGCAAACAAAGACTGGCCTCTGCATCAACTGGATGTAACCAATGCCTTCCTCCATGGAGAACTGACGAAGGAAGTATATATGGAAGTCCCTCCTGGATTTGGCGAAGAATTTGAAAATGGAGAAGTATGCAAACTGAAAAGAACTCTATATGGGTTGAAGCAATCCCCGAAAGCCTGGTTTGGGAGGTTCACTGAAGCAATGAAGAAATATGACTATTCTCAGAGTAATGCGGATCATACTCTGTTCATCAAAAGAAAAGGAGAAAAGATCACATGCTTGTTGATTTATGTGGATGATATGATCATCACCGGAAATGATTCAGAAGAGATAGAGGTGTTGAAGAAAAACTTGGGATCTGAATTTGAAATGAAAGATTTGGGGTATCTAAAGTATTTCTTGGGAGTTGAAGTAATGAGGTCACCGCAAGGGATTTTCATTAACCAGAAGAAGTACATTTTGGATCTCTTGGCAGAAACTGGAATGGTGGACTGCAAGCCGGCCGAAACACCTATGGCTACAAATCACAACTTGAAAATAAATGAAGAATCAGCATTGGCAGATCGTGGGAGGTATCAACGACTGGTAGGGAAGCTAATCTACTTATCTCATACAAGGCCAGATATAGCCTATGCAGTGAGTGTTGTTAGCCAATTTATGCACCACCCTCAGATCGATCACATGGAAGCAGCGGTTAGAATTGTTAGGTATCTAAAGGGTACCTTTGATCATGGAGTCCTATTCAAAAGAAACGACCACTTGGAGATCCATGGTTACACAGATGCAGATTGGGCAGGGAATCCAGTCGACAGAAGATCAACTGCAGGATATTTCACGTTTGTTGGAGGAAACCTTGTATCTTGGAGGAGTAAGAAACAGAAAGTCGTAGCATTGTCAAGTGCAGAAGCGGAGTTCAGGGGAATCAGAAGTGGTCTCATGGAAATATTGTGGCTAAGGATTGTTATGAACGAATTAGGCTTGTTATCCCCTAAAACTTGCCAACTTTTTTGTGACAACAAGGCTGCAATTAGCATTTCTGAGAATCCAGTCCAACATGACAGGACCAAGCATGTCGAAGTCGACCGACATTTCATCAAAGAAAACATTGAAGCTGGGATTATTGCTTTTCCCTTCGTCCGATCTGGAGATCAACTTGCAGATATTCTTACCAAGGCAGTTGGAGCGAAGAATTTTGCGAATGTGCTCCGCAAGTTAAGTATCGGGAATCCCGTCACTTAACTTGAGAGGGAGTGTTGGAATTAGTAGTTTATACGTTCCAAGACATTGGAAGGGTACTTTTATCTTCTCTAGGGAATATGTCATTAGTAGAGTATGTTTCCAAGTATCTATTTCCTAGGTACATTTAAGTAGTCTTCTCCTATATATAGGAGTGTATTTTGTACTCTAAAATAATGAATACAAAAACAATGAAATACAATTCCTAGTTCAACATTCAATCTCTAGAGTAGGAGTCTCCTCCATACAATTCAAGATTGACTCCCTAAAATAACGGACCCAAGCCCTCTCTCTAGCTCATGCATCTCTCGATCACATATAATGCACGGAGTTGTTGATTATACATCTATCCTAATCATGCATTTCTCAATTACAACAATTAGGCAAAAAGGATGTATCTAATTGATAGCATACCAATTAGATATTAAAAGCTCAAGAATCAACAAAACCAACAAAATGAGATAGATAAGCATTCAACCATATATTCAATCCATACAATCCATTCAAACTTTACCAAATCCCTAATGGAAATCTAGCTACTCATGGTCAAAGACAAAACAAAAGGAAATACAAAGAAAATGAAAAAAAAAACATAATAGAAAGATAAACTAGAACTCCCTATAGGTGGAATTGATGGTGGGGAGTCTTCTCCTTCAATCTCTTGAGAGGAGAAGCTCCTTGGCCTTCAACTCCTCTTTATTCTCTTATTTTAGCTCTTGATTTAGTAGTGTGGGAGTTAGGGCTCAAATGTGTGAAGTCCCTTTTATATTTGGAGTGAAAAATGGGCAAAATAAGGAAGTTGTCAAAAACACTGGACCCGGTGATCCGTGACTGTCTAAACACCTGGAACTCACAACTCGCTTCAAAACGCTCGGGAGGGCGTTTCTTCGGTGGAAAACGTCTGACCGGGCGAATTCTCTGTCTCTCTATGTGCATTTTCAGCCAGAACGTCCTTTGAACTCCGTCTAAGCTCGTTTTAGATTTGTTTTTGCATCAAGACTTTGACACTCTCGTTAGCTCTAAAAATAACAAATAAGTGGATGAAACTTAAACTTTATGCCTCAAATTACTCAACAACTTGTGTTAATCACCCACCTAAACATCATAAACTATGAGCTTGTCAGTGATAGTGATAGTGATGGTGATGGTGATGATGATCAATATCACGGTGTAACTATTGTTGGCTATGGCCGCGAGATCTCGCGTAATCTGTCAAAACTCTTATGGCATCAATTGGGATACAAAGGTTACGTCAAGGTTTTAAGGAATTTAATTGTATTGAAGTATGCTCCCATTGACACTCTGAGTCTAGTAAACACTTAGGAGTAAAATATATAAAGATGCGATTAATAGTGTTTTTATTGGAGATTTCGCAAAGAACACAAGTGAGAGCGTTCGAAGTTGGTCAATCTGCGAATATAGGCAAAACAAGTCAAGGGATTCCAACTGTGGATAGAAAGGGTAGACTTCTCGAAGAAAGCACTACCTACTCATATGTGTTGCGCATGTATGAACAGATCAACTGAATATTGGAGTATTTAAAGAGAAATTATGTACCAAATAAACAGTCTTAGCTATTAGAACAATATTGATTTTAGTTTTACTTAGTTTCTCTCTCCTTAGCTTACTTTTGCTCAGAATTCTCATTAGCTTAGTTTTTCAATCGGTATATCGGTACAATATATACCGAAGCATCAGTATATATCGATGATTCGATATGACGGTATATACCATGGTATACTGCGGCATAGGAAATCTAACACCGTTACCGTAACGAATTTTTCGTTACGGTATGACTACGGTAAATACCAAAAATTGGTATTTTTGGTATTTTTTCGGTATGGTAGGTCCGGTATTTCGGTATTTCGGTATAATTCACCACCCCTATGTAGACATGCAGAACCATACCAAATTAGAGTTTTTAGATCTAGTTATTTATGGAAGTGATGTGCAAATTTATAAATTATTTTCGCCTTCATCACGAGCCTATTTAATTCATCTCAAGGCAAATAAGTCATACTAACATATTACGAAGATTTAGCTTTCTGGTAATGGTGATGGTGATGATGATCAATATCATGGTGTAACTATTGTTGGCTATGGCCGCGAGGGTAACGACAGACTGTCAAAACTCTTATGGCATCAATAAAGGGTATAGAGGTTATGTCAAGGTTTTAAAGGATTTAATTGTATTGAAGTATGTTCCCATTGACACCCTGAGTCCAGTAAACACTTAGGAGTAAAATATATAAAGATGCGATTAATAGTATTTTTATTGGAGATTTCGCAAAGAACACAAGTGAGAGCGTTCGAAGTTGGCCAATCTGCGAACATAGGTAAAACAAGTCAAGGGATTCCAACTGTGGATAGAAAGGGTAGACTTCTCGAAGAAAGCACTACCTACTCATGTGTGTTGCGCATGTGTGAACATTTCAGCTGAATATTGGAGTATTTAAAGAGAAATTGTGCACCAAACAAACAGTCTTAGCTATTAGAACAATATTGATTTTAGTTTTACTTAGTTTCTCTCTCCTTAGCTTACTTTTGCTCAAAATTCTCTCTAGCTTAGTTTCTCAATCGGTATTACCGGTACACTATATACCGAAGCATCGGTATATATCGATGATTCGATATGCCGGTATATATCGGTACACCGAAGATTCGGTATACCGCGGCATAAGAAATCTAAATGTAACATTTTCTAACACATTTAATCTTATATTGATACATAAACCTTCATCGATTAATAACGCATTTAAGAGATTTCATCAATAATTATGTCAACAAGTGACAGAGCCAACACCGGCCACCCAATGACATGCGCTTGGATCGAGCAGACTCTTCATGCAATACACTACGTCAATAACTATGGTAGTTATTCCACATATCTTCACCCCATGTTTTACATAATACTCCATCCGTCCGCCATTAAATGTCTCATTTTTCCTTTTTCGTACATCCGCTAATAAATGTCCTATTTCACTCATCATACAAATCTGCCCATTCGGAACTATCTGGCTCTGCCCCTGCAGACAATGTCCCATTTCTCTTTTACTATATTTGTTAGATGGACCCCTCATCCCACTAACTCATTTAACTCACATTTTATTATAAAATTAATAATATATAAAAGTATGTATCAAATTGCACTAGCTTTTCCTATCTACTTTTCTTTACAAAGTCAAACAATTTCTTAAAACTCGAGCCGGTCAAATATGAGATATTTATTCACAGACGGAGTACATGACATCCAACTTCATTTAATCAAATGATAATACGTTGTCTCATAAAGTAGTATTTTTTTTTAATCAAATTAAAACTCACAACAAACCCAAAAAGGTTGCGTTTTGCAACTTGTCTCCGAACCTTCCTAATCATTTCCCCTTGTGGAAAAACCATGCATTAATCCTACAAAATAAATACTACCACACATCCACATTCACGAGCCACAGCTCCGCCGCATTCCGCCATGGACCGCCGCCTCCGAGAATCCGTGACGCGCGGCGATGTCCAGGCTCTCCGAGAACTGATCCGTCTCGACGAGAACTTGATGAAACAATCCTCTTTAGGGTCCCAAAGCAACACCATTCTCCACCTCGCGGCCATGCTTGGCCACGTGGACTACACGGCCGAGGTGGTGGCCGCGTGGCCGGAGATGGCCGCGGCTGAGAACGCCGAGCTGGAGACGCCGCTGCACCAGGCGTCCAGACAAGGCCACCTCGAGATCGTGAAGCTGCTGCTGGACACCGATCCGTGGCTGGCCTACAAGCTCAATTCAAGAAACGAGAGCGTCTTCTTCGCCGCCTGCCAGCGCGGCCGCCTTCTCGTCGCCAAGCATCTCGCCGAGAGCTTCCCCGCCCTGCTCATGCTGGAGTTGGATATGGAACTCACTTCCCTTCATGTTGCTGCTTCTTCTGGTTATACAGGTTCGCCTTTTTCGTTATTATTACTCCTTCAGTCTCATTATAAGTAGCTCGTTTTATTGTTACTGCACATTATGTTTGATATTGTCTGCTTTGGGCTAAACTCGCACATATTTGTTTTTGGGTCACTTTTAAAAGGACTCAAACTGATTGGGGTTGAACAACACTTTGTATATATACTGCTTTCAACTTCCTCCATTTTTCCTATGTGGGATGAGTTTGCAACCCAACAAACCTTTCCTCAAACCGAGATAAGAAGATAAGGAGAGTTTACTAAGTTTGAATTTTTTTTAGTGTAATAAGTAATTGACTTAAGTGGGACGACCCATAAAAGGAAACGAGGCACATTTACTAGAATGGTTTGTTTCTTGAAATAGTATAGTTAATAGAAGAAAAAATGAAAAGAAAAAAAGTTGTTTGTGTGGATGAATTGGATGTTTATGCTACGCTGCCTTGTGGTGTTTGGTAGTGCAGAGATAGTGAAGGAGATTGTGAATCGACAGCCGGATTTGGCGTGGAGAAGGAGCCCCCAAGGGTGGACTCCTCTGCACCTAGCCTGCAGCAAGGGCCATCTTGAGATAACAAGGGAGCTTGTGAAGCTGGACTCTGATCTCTGCTTGATCGAAGACGGAGAGGGGCGTACCCCTCTCCATTGCGCTGCTATCAAGGGCCGGATTAACATAATAGACGAGATCCTCTCTCTCAGCCTCGAGCTCTTCGAGGCCACCACCAAAAATGGGGAGACTGTCCTGCACTTGGCTGTCAAGAACAATCAGTATGAAGTTGTCAAGTACTTAACCGAGTCTCTCAACATGACTAAGCTTCTTAATATGCAAGAAAACGACGGAAACACTGTCTTGCACTTGGCTACTGCTGGGAAACTAACTGCTGTGAGTGAATCTTGATGTTTTTTTTATCATTTGTGGTTGTGGGACTGTCTCAAAGTTGAATCTTTTTATGGTTTTTAGATGGTTATATATCTGCTCAAAATCGGGATCGAGGTGAATTGCTTGAATGGGAAGGGATACACAGCTCTGGATGTGGTAGAATCGGATGCAAGTCACTCGGGTGCTCTGGCTATCGTGCCTGCATTGCTTGAGGCAGGAGCGAAGAGGTGTGATCAGCTCTCTCCCGGGATGAGAGACATCCAGCAGTTGGTCGAGTCGAGTTCTAGAAGGTTCAGTGAGGTTAGCCATAGGAAGCCACTGCCTTGGCCTAATACAACTCCACAGCACCAACGCCATCGCCACAAGAGTCACCACAGGGCTAGTAAGCTGGAGCTGCAGAACGAGGGGCTGAGGAACGCGAGAAAGACTGTGACCATCGTTGCAGTCTTGATTGCAACCGTGACATTTGCTGCGGGGATCAACCCCCCTGGTGGATTCAGCCAAGACAATGGGAAGGCTCTGAGGGGGGACAGGGCTGCTTTCAAGGTGTTCATGGTCTGTAACATAGCTGCATTGTTTCTGTCCGTGGGCGTGGTGAATGTTCTGGTGAGCATCATCCCCATCACGAGGAGGACGATGATGAAGCTCATGAGCGCCACGCACAAGGTGATGTGGCTGTCCACGTTGTTCATGACTGCAGCCTACATTGCTGCTATCTGGACCATCATGCCTGAGGATAAGGGGGCTCGTTGGGTGTCCGTGGAGCTGCTGGTGTTCGGAGGTGGGTGCTCGTCTGTGGTGTTCTCCGGGCTTGCTTGGCTGCTGGTCAGGCATTGGTACAACAAGTATAAATGGAGGAAGGCGAAGCTCAAGAGGATTAAGGAGGAAAGCCCGCATAGCAGCGTTAGCCGTGTTGATGAGCTGAGGATGATGAGAAGGAACCATGATAGTAGTACTAATTCAGATGTAGATAGCTCAGATCATGGCTATCATTTGTACTAGTTTTTTTCTGTTTTTGACAGAAAACTGCTTGGTTTTAGTTGTATGAGTAATGCAGTTTGCGTAGATTGAGATAATCGAGCTTTTATGTAGTCGATTGCAAGTATATATAACATCAAGAAAGTGTCATCAAAGTTCATGTATGAATTTCTAGATACAGTTTTGTGCCAACTATGATCTATTTGGTGAATAAAATATGCAGGATGGGTTCAGACATCCACCGTAGGTTGTCTGGCATCCGAGCTCGTTTCTTGACCAGAAAACCACTGAATGGTTCTCCTAGCTATAGGCAGCCAAAGCCTTCTAACTTTTTCATCTCTTTCTGAATTCACTGAAGTTGAGAATCCACTGATCCTGCTGCTGCTGCTTGAGTTCAGTTCTGTGAACCTCGACACGTTTGTAATTTCGGACATCGATCTTTTCTGGGACGGATCCAATGATTTAGACATCATGGCAGAGTCCAAATCAATGTTGGGATAGCCAGAGGTTTCACCAGAGCTAGTAATTTCAGTTCTTGAAACAATCTTGGACTCAAACAGCCTCTTCCTCTCCATATCCTCCTTGATCTTCGAGATATGCTCTTTGGCTGCATCCTCGTCGTTGAACCTCCCACTTGTGGACAGCCCTTTTCCCTCCATGACACTCAGCATCTCGGAGCTGAGAGACATCAGGTCCGAGGAGTTGACATCGCTCCACCTGCTCTTGTGAATGACATCTGATACAATGATCCTATGCTTGACATTGTGCAGATTCTGCGTTCCATCGCTCTGATTCTTGAATTCTTGAATCAACGGATCGTCTCTCCTCCCTCTAGCTAACTTCTGTAGTGTGTGGGCAAGGTTGAACCTCATTGACCTCCCTTGACTCTGCTCTCTTTGTATGAAGAACTCAAGATTAGGCTCCTCCCTCGAGCTGCTCGGGCATCTGAAGCTGCTGCTGTATCTCAAGCTCTTGATGTCTCCTGCATCGAACTTGTTCCTGCAGAGGGGGCAGCTGGAGTGATTCTCCAGCCATATGTCGATGCAGCTCATGTGGAAGGCGTGCCGGCATTTGGGCAGGAGACGAAGGAGCTCTGTGTCCTCGAATCTTGAGAGGCACACGGCACATTCTAAGCCTTCTTTCGAGCCTCTGAGTGAGGAGAATCTGAAGAAAGGGAGTGACTCTATGATGGTTTTGTCTACACCTGAAAACCGGGCTCTTGATCCAACGGCCCCGTTAGGGCCCTGTAGAAGATCAGACGGCTCGGATCTGATTCTGTGGCAGAACTTGGCATATGCCAGAATGAGGAAAGTGAGGCAGAACATGATGGATAGGACTACTAGCACAACTGGCATGCTCGGGCGGAGTGGATTTACGTCGCTCATATCGTGCTCGTTGGTTGTGTTTTGAGCTTCCACACATATCAGCAAGGACAGGACAGCAATCAGCTGTCTCAGATGAACCATTTTAGATGGATCTTTTCTCCAAATTTATCAATACTTTGCTTCACTCTTAGTAAGTTTGATGCAGTGTGATTCTTGATCATGAGTTGAAGAGATTATGTTAAGTCAAATTTAGTTATTAGCGATGATGATGCCTTTGGTTTACTCTTTATCTTTCTGTCAACTAAATCATATGTTTAATTTATTTTCAATAAAGCATCTTTGATTGATTGATGATGCCATTATCTTGTTGAAGCAAGAAGCCAAGATGTTACTTTCAACTGAAGGGCTTTTTGTATATTTTAATTAGAATTGTTGTCTGTTTATTGACCATAAAAATCGTTCTCTTATTTGTTACACCAATCTTTGTCAACTCTCCATTATTGAATTCTTAAATTATAGCATGTTGAAAATTGAAAACGGCTTCCAGATGTATCTTTCAGTGATAATATAATTTTTGTTTTCATACACAAAAGGACAACTCAATAAACAAATGCAACTATTGCCAATTGCCTTATAATTTGTCTAAATGGTCACTGGTTTACTAGCCCGTTGACTCACACACTACATCCGTGTTCTAAGGTGGTTGAGTCGAGAGCCAGCATTGCACGGAATTTTTTTCCAAACAACCCAACTCGCTGACAATGTCTAGTGGTGTGATAGTTTTCTATGTCTTGTAAAGCGTACATGTCTTTGCACATTCATAAAAGGATAAAAAGAGAAAAGTAGTTAAATACACAAGGAATCTTATTCATTTATGTACATACAAAGACATCAGTCAGTGAAATATTACAGATTTCTCAGTTTCTCTAATGGTCAAGATTTGGGACAGTCACTCCAAATCTTTGTCATAACACTTTAATGACACAAACATAGTACTACACCTGTCTTATCATTTTACAAAGTGATGACTATTTCATTATTTATCCTAATCTCTCATATAGTGTTTCTTCATAGTCAAATGGTACAAAAGCTCCATGAAATCCATAGGGCACTCTTGTTGGAAGATCGATTACAGCAACCGGCTCGTTGCAGAAATTCTTGGCATCAACGACGTACACCTACAAGAAAAATGTGACAAGATTCACCAAAAACTTCATCACTAAAACATAATCAAGACTGATTCTGTTATAGCTAGTTACATGAGATGTGTTCCTGTCTTCGTTATGTACGTATGCAATGATCCATCCATCATCCTCGTCTACACCACCCCTTTTAGCCACGAAAGCAGCACCCGTGCAGAAGGTGTTCCTCGGGAGCTTGTGGTGCTCGACCTTGATCTGCCCATCACATTGTTCCCTCTCTTGTAGGTGAAGTTTGGCCAGCCCTCCATATTTTGGTGTGCCTGGAACAATGTGTGAACCTTATTACGCCTATAAAAGCTCGATTTCTAGTTCAATATGACAGGACCTACCTGCCATGGAGCTGGCCTTTGAGCAGACAACCTGTGTGTAGCCATACTTGCATATTTTTCCAATATACTTATCATTGATGATTGGGAACTCCATGGAGTAATCCGTTCCCGTGAGGTTTCTCTCTGCCACCACGTTTCCCGTGAGCATGTTGAGCCTCCACTCATAAACACGCGAAAGAAATGGGGCGTCTGCACCAGTCTGCTCGAGCCCTTTTGAGAACCACTCATGCTTGTTAAGGCCAAAGTCGGGGCCTGGTATCATGGAGTCACGGGCCCTGCAAGCCAAGACAACTACCTCATCATCTTGCTCGTGGCAGTTGATAATGTGAAAGGTGCAGCCTGGCTCCACGTTGAACCACTTGACAGAATCGGCCTCTCCATAACGAGGCATGATGCCAATCCTTGCATATTCTTCCCCATTGTACTTTATTAGACTACAGGTGAGCAATCAATCAATCAATCAATTAAAAAATGGCTCTAGTTCTATCAGATAATGTTGTGATCAAGGCGTAGAACACTCACGGCCCGCCTTTTATCAGTCGATTTATGTTTATGGTCAGAGGAAAATCCATGATCACATTGTACCTGATCAAAACAAGGCTATCATAATTTAAGCCAAAAAATGAATATATTTTCCTATGCATCGAGCTCTTACCTCGTTGTGATTCCTATTTCGTGGCAAAGGCAGCATCTGTCTAATTCGAGATCAACTTTGTGAAGCAGTCTATCTCCATCAACTAAAGACAAACTTGTTGAAAATGATTCAACCACGAAAGTTTCAGTTATTGATAATGTAAAAGATAGTAGCCTTCATACCTGAGATCACTCCAAGCTCGAAGTAAGGCTTTTCCGGATGAATCCCCATAATCACTAGCTCTCCCGTGTATGGATCTCTCTGCATTGCTAAAGATTAATCGGTGCACAAAGGAAGCAGTAAAAGTAAAAAACACTTGAAATCAAGTTAGTTACCTTTGGATGGCTGGTAAATGGCCTATTCCAAGAACCATTCACATCCCAATTTCGCCCCGTTTCTAGTGTGAAAATGTCTATCTCTTGAGGGATATGATTCTCTGCAGCTGAGTAGAGCTTCCCAGAGTGCTCAAACACACTGGTGTTGCTTACATACTTGTTCACAAACCCGAATCTCAACTAACACGAAACAGAGAAATTGCCTAATCAGTGATCTCAACTCCAAAAAAAGGTCGAAAACCACATACTATTTGTGCTCCTCACATAGTTAAGAAGATAAGCAGACAGCAATGCTAGGGAATCTCCTTCTGCAGCCGGGAGAAATGCCGGTTTCTTCCTGGACTTTTCTAGCTTGAAAGTGTCTGTCTCAACATGTCTGTTTCTGTAGGAAATCTCCCATCTTCCATCACCATTTTTACAGAAGTATAAAACATGAAGCATGCCTTCTCCTTCTACCCAAGTGTGGCTAGACTTTCCAAATATGGAATTTGTCGATTTTAAACCTCCAAACAGGGGGTTTGACCCTGCACCAGAGGCAACATCATTATCTTTTGTCTAAAAAAATTCAAGAAACCTTAAAAAATGGAACAACATTCCATCTTACAACACTATCTAATGATCCCATATACGTGTAAGAATGGCCGTTGTATGCAAGAGACTGCCTTTTTACACATCCTAGACCTATTTTCCTTTCCAACTACGATTGATGCCACTAAATTTCTATTTGTTGTGGAGATGTTTGAGGTGGGGCGTATAGGTGGCAAGAATTGGTCAAAGGATAACACAAGAAACGGAACTTGCAAAGTGAAGCAAAATAAGTGAACAAGCATTATATGAATCGATATGTTTGTTTCATCGATTCAAACAGGAATTTTCGAAGCCTTATGCAGAGATCCTTGTAATGAGCTTTATTCTACATCAAACAAAAAAAGTTTTGACTTTTACTATAAAGATTCATACAATCTCTGAAGCTCCAACTATTTTTTATGAGAGATACGATCATTGTTATGTCACTGTCTACTTCATGATCAAAAACTTTAACAACTTGCATGCATTAATTTATGAACTACATAGTATTAGTATATATTTTTAATCTGTAAACAATAATTTCTGATTAACTAAGTACTATATCATATTAGAACTAACGAAGAAAGTTACCATTTCTGATGTAAACTCCTGCTGGAAAACCATCTGGTATCCTTCCGTTTATTGATTTTGTCACGTCTACTGCTTCTCCGATCTCTTCCACCGGAGCAAAATTGCTCTGTGCTCAAAATATTCACAAAAAATAGCATCTTTTTTTTTAAAAGACTGAAACTTTTATGAAACCAAATATTTGCATGAAATTTTCACAAAAAAAATAAAAATCTTTTTGCTGGTTATGGAAAAGATTGAAACTTTATGAATCCCTTTTGCATGAAATTTTCACATAAAATGGAATCTTTTTTGTTAGTTATGGAAAAGATTTAAACTTTATGAATCCCATTTGCATGAAATTTTCACAAAAAATGAAATCTCTTTTTTTAGTTAATAGTTATGGAAAAGATTGAAAGTTTATGAATCCCTTTTACATGAAATTTTCACAAAATGGTAATACTTTTTGTTGGTTATGGAAAAGAATGACACTTTATGAATCCCATTTGCATGAAATTTTTACAAACAATGAAATCATTTTTTGTTGGTTATGGAAAAGATTGAAACTTTATGAATCTCTTTTTGCATGAAAACTTCACAAAAATGAAATCTTTCTTTTTTTGGTTATGGAAAAGATTAGAACTTTATGAATCCCATTTGCATGAAGTTTTACCTGAGATGGGAGCAAGGGCTGATCTATAAAGTGGAATACAGAATCAACAAATGCATCCAACAATCTCAGTGAGGCCTCTTTGATCGTTTTTGACACTTGGAATAAAATGGGGTTGCTTTTGTGGAGCTCCTTCGACAATGGCTGTATAAATCCAGAGATTCTCATAAGCTTACATGTCAACACACACACTGAAACATACATGTATTGATAGCATACAAATATTTAAGCATTTCAAGAAAACCTTTAGAGTGGTAGTGGTGGAAGAATATGAGAGAGAAGAATGAGAATGATGGTTGATTTTAGGGGGATATGAAGGTCTAATTGAGGAGCAACTCACTCTAAAACTGCCCATCTCAACTATGTGTGTTTTATAGTTACATGTGTATATGTATATATAAAGGATAAGGTGTGGGTATTAGGATAAATCAATGCTATGCTATTCTAAAGAGATCTTTTTTTCTTGAGTCATGTTTTGTCGTTTCAAGAAGAATCTTTCTACCTTATAGTGGGGGAATCTATAGAATATAGGAGATTAGTTATACCAAACGTTGATACACAATTTGCTTTCAACAGATTAGCATATACTCCCCCGCCCACAGAAATAGGCTAAGTTTCAGTTTCTGTCATTTCCACAAAAATAGTTTATATTCATTTATAGAAATTTTTTCTCCTTTTCTTTTACATCATTTATAAGTCCCACTAACCATTACACTATTTCAACTATTCTTTCTTCTTCTCTCTTAACTTATGAATCGTCTATTAAAAACCTTATCATCCTCAAATAGTCTATTTCTATGGAACAAAAGTAGTACTGCGTGATGATATCCATATTCAATAGAAAATGTTTGACTATGTACATGAATCAACATCTCACATATCTAAATCTTGTTTAAATTAGATGAATTAAACATTTACATTTGCATGACTGCGAGTATCTCGATAAAAAAAATCAAGTTGTCGAAAATAAAATATGGTGGCATTATTTGCCAAATTTCAAATCATCATCAGTATGCTTGTCTTTTAAGAAATCATAGGGCATCTCCAATTAGCCTTGGCAACAATTAATACTAATAAAAGAGATCGATAACTCTTCAGTTTCACACAACACGATTTAAAGACAAGTGCTCAAATCAAATTAACCATAACTAACAAACTTATGAGATTATATAATTAATGAATAACAATAATAAAATTAATGTGAGAACGGATTATTCAAATGCAACTAGAGTGCGCCCCTCAATTTATTATCTTTGCTAACAACCAATTGGTTACTAGTTACTACTATGATAATACTATCACTTATCGGAAACATGGGAAATGCAAATTTAGACTGAGACGAGACAACCAAAACAAAAAAATAAATTGCGAAAGGTGCACAATTATCTTGTAAAAATAGTCACTACAACAAGGATTAACATTAACAATCAGCTTGTACTTGGCTTATGACAAACCATACAAACAGAAACATCATAAGAAGAGTTAACATTAACTACATTTATTTGGTTCTAACAAACAATACGAAAATAAACATCTAATCTTGTATTAATAGTCACTGGTTTACTAGCCCGTTGACTCACACACTAAGTTCGTGTTCTAAGGCGGTTGGATGGAAAGCCTTCATTGCACAGGATTTATTCACGAACGTGTACAACTCAACTCGTTGATAGCGTGTGATAGCTTTAAGAGAAACTGTCTTAATTCACTAGAGAAACTGTCTTAATTCACTAGAAACTGAGAATTCTTGTAAGATTTCACATTCATAATAGGGAAAAGTAGTTAAATAGTACAAAAAATATCTTATTAACTTGTGTATATACAAATACATTATACAGTGAAATCTTACAAGACTTCTCAGTTATTCTAATGTTCAAGAAATAAGACAGTCTCTCTTAATCTTTGTCCCAACACTTGAATGACACAAACACACTAAACTATATTGTTACATATCTTTGACAAAGTGATGACTATTGTTTCCTAATCTCATATAGTTGTTTATACACAGTCAAAATGGCACAAAAGCTCCATGAAACCCATAAGGCACTCTTCTTGGAAGATCGATTACAGCAACCGGCTCGTTGCAGAAATTCTTGGCGTCAACGATGTACACCTACAAGAAAAAAGTGTCAAGATTCGCCAAAAACTTCATCACTAAAACTGATTCTGTCATAGTTAGTTACATGAGATGTGTTCCTATCTTCATTATGTATGTATGCAACGATCCATCCATCATCCTCATCTGCGCCTCTCCTTTTGGCCACGAAAGCAATGCCCGAGCAGAAGGTGTTCCCCGGGAGCTTGTGGTGCTCGACCTTGATCTGCGCATCACATTGTTCCCTCTCTTGTAGGTGAAGTTTGGCCATCCCTCCATATTTTGGTGTGCCTGAAACAACGTGTGAACCTTAATACGGACTATAAAAGCTCGATTTCTCGTTAGAAATATGACAGGAGCTACCTGATGTGGAGCTGGCCTTGGAGCTGACCACCTGTGTGTAGCCATACTTGCATATTTTGCCAATATACTTATCATTGATGATTGGGAACTCCATGGAGTAGTCCGTTCCCGTGAGGTTCTTCTCTGCCACCACTTCGCCCGTGAGCAAGTTGAGCCTCCATTCATAAACACGCGAAAGAAATGGAGCATGTGCACCAGTCTGCTCAAGCCCTTTTGAGAACCACTCGTGCTTGTTAAGGCCAAAGTCGGGGCCTGGTATCATGGAGTCACGGGCCCTGCACGCCAAGACAACTACATCATCGTCTTGCTCATGGCAGTTGATGATGTGAAAAGTACAGCCTGGCTCCACGTTGAACCACTTGAGAGAATCGGCCTCTCCATAACGAGGCATGATGCCAATCCTTGCATATTCTTCCTCATTGTACTTTATTAGACTACAAGTGAGCAATCAATCAAAAATGGCTCTAGATTTATCAGATACTGTTATGATCAAGGTGAAGAACACTCACGGCCCGCCTCTTATCAGTCGATTTATGTCTATTGTCAGAGGAAAATCCATGATTACATTGTACCTGATCAAGACAAGGCCATCTATCATCATAAATGAAGCCAAAAATTGAATTAATTTTCCTCTGCAACGAGCTCTTACCTCGTTGTGATCCCTATTTCATGGCAAAGGCAGCATCTATCTAGTCCGAGATCTACTTTATGAAGCAGTTTATCTCCATCAACTAAAGAAAACTCATTGTAAATGATTCAACAATTCAGTTCTTAATAATGTAAAAGATTCTAGCATTCATACCTGAGATCACTCCAAGCTCGAAGTAAGGCTTTTCCGGATGAATCCCCATAATTACAAGCTCTCCCGTGTCTGGATCTCTCTGTGTTGCTAAAGATTAACAGATGACGAAGCAAACAGTAAAAGTGGAAAAAAAAACATGAAATCAAGTTAGTTACCTTTGGATGGCTGGTAAATGGCCTATTCCAAGAACCATTCACATCCCAATTTCGTCCCGTTTCTAATGTGAAAATGTCTATGTCTTGAGGGATATGATTCTCTGCAGATGAGTAGAGCTTCCCAGAGTGCTCAAACACACTGGTGTTGCTCAGATACTTGTTCACAAACCCAAATCTCAACTAACACAAAACAGAGAAATCGCCTAATCAGTGATCTCAATTTGAAAAAAAAGGTCAAAAGCCACCTAATTTTTAGTACCAATATGTAATCCTCACATAGTTAAGAAGATAAGCAGACAACACAGCTAGAGAATCTCCTTCTATAGCCGGGAGGAACGCCGGTTTCTTCCTAGCCTTTTCTTGCTTGAAAGTGTCTGTTTCAACATGTTTGTTTCTGTAGGAAATCTCCCATTTTCCTTCACCATTTTTAGAGAAGTATAAAACATGAAGCATGCCTTCTCCTTCTATCCAAGTGTGGCTAGACTTTCCAAATATGGAATTTGTCGATTTTAGACCTCCAAATAGGGGGTTTGGCCCTGCACCAAGGCAACATTATCATCTTTTGTCAGGAAAATTCAAGAAACCTCAAAAAAATGGAACATTCCATGTTACAACACTAAGTAATACTCCCACATACGTGTAAGAAAGGCTATTGTAGGAAATAGACCGTACCTTTTTACACATCCTAGACCTATTTGTCCGTTCCAACTACAGAAGGGAATGATGCCACTGAACTTCTATTTCTTGTGGAGTTTTTTTGAGGCAGGGTGTATAGGTGGCAACGAGTAAGAATCAAGCAGATATGACAGAATCATCATAGGATAACACAAGAAACGGAACTTGCAAAGTCAAGCAGAGCAAGTAAACAAGAATTATATGATTGTATATACTTGTTTCACTGATTCAAACAGGAATTTTTGGAGCCTTATGCATAGATCCTTGTAATGAGCTTTATTCTACGTCAACAAAAAATTAATTCTCTAGTTCTGGCTTTTACTACTATAAAGATTCCTACAATCTCCAAAACTCCAACTATATGAGAAAAAAATCATTGTTATGTCACTGTCTACTTCATGATCAAAGACTTACCTTTTCGGACATAAATCTGCTTTACGAAAACAACTGCCAGCACAAATTTATGCACTAGATATAAATTATTAATATACTATTTGTAATCCGAAAACAATCATTTATAAAAAACTAAGAATATCATATTGGAACTAACGAAGAAAGCTACCATTTCTGATGTAAGCGCCCGCCGGAAAACCATCCGGGATCCTTCCATTTATCGATTCTGTCACGTCTACTGCTTCTCCGATCTCTTCCACTGGAGCAAAATTGCTCTGTGAATGAAATGTTCTCAAAAAATGAAATCTTTCTTTTTTGGTTATGGAAAAGACTGAAACTTTATGAATCCCATTTGCAAGAAGTGTTACCTGAGATGGGAGTAATGGCTGATCAATAAAGTGGAATACAGAATCGACAAATGCATCCAACAATCTCAGTGAGGCCTCTTTGATCGTTTTTGACACTTGGAGCAAAATGGGGTTGCTTTTGTGGAGCTCATTCGACAATGGCTGTATATCCAAAGATTCTCATAAGCTTACATGTCAGCACACACTGAAACACACATGTATTGACAGTAGACAAATATGTAAGCATTTGAAGAAAGAATACCTTGAGAGTGGTGGAAGAATATGAGAGAGAAGAAGAATGAGAATGATGGTTGCTTTTAGGGGGATATGAAGGTCTAATTGAGGAGCAACTCACTCCAAAACTGCCCATCTCAATTATGTGTCTGTGTGTGTTTGACATGTATATATGAAAAGAATAAGGTGTGGGTTTTAGGACAAATCAATAAGTAGTAGTATAGTACTCCATTTTTGAAGATATCTTATTTTCTTGAGTCATGTTTTGTCGTTTCAAGAAGCATCTTTCTGCCTTCTACAGTTGGGGAATCTATATATGGCAAATGGCATGGAGTTTATAAAGTTATATTAATTAAACGTTAATACACATCATTGTTTTTGACAGATGAACACATGTCTAAATTAAATAGTAGTAGTAGTAAAAGAGATTGACTTTTGATCAGCGACATCTCACATATCTAAATCTTGGTTGTGATGAATTAAACATTTACATATGCATCGGTTGCTGCGAAAATCTCGAAAAAAAGAGATTCAAAAAAAAAGAAAAAAAAATTTGTGGCACTATTTTCAGCTTTCAAGTCATTAGTTTGTTTGCCTTTATAGAAAAACATAAGGTAATATAACTATATTTGACTTATTGGATGGAGGAAATTAAGTGTCTAACCAAGTGAATAGCGTTGGATTGGTCTAAAAATTTGAATAAAATTAATTATCTTTGTTAACAAGCAATTGGTTATGATAATACTATCACTTATTGGGAGCATGGGAAATACCAATTTTGATTGGGACAAGAAACAGCCAAAACAATAGAATTGCGATATGTGCACAATTAATCTTGTATTAATAGTCACTACAAGAAGGATTAACATTAACACCTGTATTTGGATGCAACAAACCATACAAACAGAAACATCATAAGAAGAATTAACTTTAACTACTACATGTGTTTGGCTGCAACAAACCATACGAACATAAACATCTAATCTTGTATTAATAGTCACTGCAACATGTATTAACATTATATAACAACTTGAATTTGGGTGCAATAAACTATACAAGCAGAAAGATCTTAAGAAAGGAGAAGGAAGAATTAACATTAACAACTTGTTTTTGGCTGCAATGAACCATCTAAACATAAACATCTAATTATCTTGTCTCAATACTCACTACAACAAGGATTAGCATTAACTCTTACTATTTGGCTGCAATGAACTATACAAATAGAAACATCTTAAGGAGAGGGAATGATTGACAATAACAAATTGTAGTTGGGTGTAACAAACCATACAAACAGAAACATCTTAAGAAAGAAGGGGGAAAGGGATTAATAAACTAGTCTACTACAGTAAAAATTAGTCATCTTTTTTTAATAACAAAAATTATAAAGTTACTTACACAAAGAATTATTTAGAAAAATGGTTTTATTACAAGGGCTTGTTTGATTTGGCCATTAACAAGTGTTTGATGGCGGTGGCAAAGGGCGAGAGGAAGAGCAAGGCTCAGGAGACGAGTCTTGCCAACCTGGCTGCGGCTCGACAACTTGAATGAAGTAGGCTTGTCGTATAAGGAGGAGTTCATAGCAATGTTACAAGATCGGGATGAACAGACCTGCGAATGTTGAAACCATGGCAAATCTATTCGTAAAAACTAACTACTTCAGACTTTAGTATTTTTTTTCATTACTTGAATGAGTGGATTTGATCTGCAATTTAGCTGCTTTGGTAGAAGATTGCACATTTGTTGAGGATTAAATGTTAATGTGGGTATTTCTCTGAGCTTGATTGCATCTTTTGTGATCTTTTTGATGTATAAGTTGGCCTAAGTTTTGTATGTTACTAAGATTCATGTTTAGTTAGTAAATGTTGTTGTAAGCTTATTTCTTGGAATATTATTGTCTTGTTTACATAGATGAGAACTTGGAAAATTGTACTTGGGTTGGTTGAGAAGATTTGCTTGTTTTGAAAAGATCTGTTCTCCTTGGCCAGTAAATTAGGATGAATATTTTGTTTACTGAATTTGCCTTCATTTTATGTTTGCTTAATAAATTTTGTCTACATTTTTGTTTGTTTCATGACTTTGTTCTTTTTTATTTGTCCTAATCATGATGAACCATTACTAAGAATGAAATCACATTTTTCTCTACTTTATTCCCTCTCTCTTAACTTACTCTCTCCACTTCACACACAAAATAAAATTGCATAAATTCCCGTGTCGTCCAAGGAAGGGGTCATCTTCCTTAGCACAGAGGGAGTACTCCCTTCGTCCCACAAAAGATGTCACACTTTCCTTTTTAGTTTGTCCCACAAAAGATGTCACATTTCCATTTTTTGAAAAAGTTCTCTCACATAAATATAAAAATAATATTTTCTCTCTCCATTTAGCACACAAAATAAAACCTCCTAAAATCTCGTGCCGTCCCACAAGTGTGACATCTTTTGTGGGACAGAGGGAGTATATTTTGTTAAAAAATTATTCTGTATGAAATTCAAGGTTTAGAGCTATTTTAAGAAAGAGATTGATTTAAATGATGACTTTTTATGTGGCTATTTGTTAGTAGTAGTATTAAACATAATTAGCATATGATCACACCGCTTTATCAATTAAAGATTTTAAGTAAATCAAACAAATGTAAAATCAATTTAGCTACCAGCCTTCTCAAACAATACTTGAAATCTGTAAGGTATTAATCATGATCATAAAAATTCGAATCAATAACAAACAACGAAGCATAAACCATATAGTATATCCAAAAAGTACAACAGTGCAATTAATAAACCTAAAACAATTTGGAAACATTACTCTATATCTAAAAACATACTAGTATTTTAATACCCATCAATATGATTTTCACTTGTATTGTTGTTTTGGCTGCAACAAAGTTCAAGCTGCCTTGGATGAGTAGTTACCTCCTGCAGATTGTGATCGCATTTTCTTTTTCAGAATATTGGATAACGGAGTAATTGCAGCTCGTCCTTGTTCTACGCAGTGAAAGTAATCATCCACTGTATAAATAACAATTAGCCGCACGCATGAAGATATTAGTACATTGCAGTTTTGAAATATACTAACAAATGAGAAAGTTGCAAGATAGGAACAAGCCAGATTACCTGTCATTACACCGTGTGTAAGAGACGTAATGATCTCTTGCTCTGTTGATTTTGTGGTTGCAGGTGTTGATTCTTCAGGGGTTATTGAATGAACTGAGCTGGGAAATACTAAGCATACAAAAGCCTTCATTTTCTGCCACAGTAAACTACCATGTCAAACAAGAGGCACTTTTTATAGACATAAATGGAATGCACCAAATGTCAGATTACAAGTCTTTTGAAATTACAAAACTACAAACAGAAAAACATGGGATGAGTTTCACTTTGCTTGTAAGTGAGGAATGGAACTACTGGGGAGGTATATATCCGACAGGAAACTTCATAGAAACTACCAGAAACTTCACAAAAAACTAGCACGAAAGAAATGACAGGTTCCACAGGTCTACGATAATAAGGAAGAAATGAAGTTACGAACTAGAATGAAAAAATTATATCAAGATTACCTGTTCTTCTAGCTTGCTCGGATCCAATAATATTTGCCCACTTTCAGTGAGACAACAGCATAAGGAGACTAGAGGAAAAGAATGCAACACCATCAGAACTCTACTCAGTCTATAAAATCTGGATTATAGGAACATAAGAAAGAAACACTACTACAATGTATTACCTGCAAGAGATTTCAAAGGGATACCAGCATCTACAAGAGCAGCACACGTTGCATGTATGGCACATGGAAGAAGCTTACAAATGCTTGGTCAAAGAATCCAGAAGTTTATAGGACTATTAAATGAGGGAGAGAAACAGAGATGTTGGACACTGTATGCAACCAAACCAGACAAGAAAAACAAGGATGTGTAACAAGATTCATATTTTAAAAACAGTTAGGAGTAACATTGACTTTTTTGCCTTGTGAGTGATTCAAATCAAAAGGCAGAATCCCATATATTAGAGAAAACAAACAAACCGGGGAAGGATACAGAACCATCATCATGAACAACCTGAACTATTATTGATGTGTTGGTGTTGGGATGAACGGTCAAAAGGCAGATATTTTGCAATGTTCTCTTCAATATCATCTCAAACTCCTTTTCAATTTTTCCTGACAAATTCCCATATCCAAAAATTAGCCAATGGCACATCAACTATGAGTTGCAATCAGATAAATTAATTTTAAAAAGCACAAACAGTTATTATCCCTTAGGGACACATAACAGAACATAATAAAAAAAACATAGCATAATACCAGCAAAACCTAGAAGCTCAAACTGAATGAAATACATCAAGCTTTATACTAGAGAGTTTAATATGAAAGTATGCTAGAATACATATGTTGCATAACCTCAGTTTCTTCTCACAAAATTGCAAACATTCAAATGGGAACTGGCATCGCTGGCTACACAGATACGAAATCATTAACACTGTATATGAATTCTCACCAATCTGTCCCGTTTTGGCTTTCCAGATGACTTCAATGCAAGCTTTCTCAGGGTTCTCATTCTTCTTTGTCCCGGCTTTAGGTCCAAAAACAGCAGCAAGCACCCTAGTCTCTCCTGAAACATAGCAAATGTAAACTAGAAACAATTCTACATAAACTTAATTAAGAAATTGCAATAAGGAACTCTGGGTTTGATATTGATTAGCCCTAAATAAAATTTCCTACGCATTTTTAGGTCATCACCAAAATCAGTACCAACTTAAGAAATGCAATGCCGCAATGACAATCAAAATCTCAGAATCGAAGCTTTTACTGTTAAAATCATTAACGAGGCAACTACAATCAAAGCGAGCTCACACCTAATCGAAAAAACAAAAACCTAAATGTAGAAAAAGAGGAAAAGGGGGGAAAAATGAGTTGTACCGTGAGAACAGCTAGCGGAGCCATGGGCGCGGCTGAGGACGTCGCGAGAACAGTCAATTGGTCTCAGCTGGTTAGCACCACGCCCACCTGCTCTCTCTATATCCATTGATATGCGCTCTCTGTAATATTTTCACAAATCACAATTGAAGATCAATTTTTCTGAAGCTTTTCTCTCTGTTCCAAGCTAAATTGAAGATTTAACAAAAAATTCTCTGAAGCTGAAGCTCAAATCTAGGGTTTTGGCAACAAGGGTTTAGCGGGAAGATGAACAACAGTATGAGAAGCTAAAACCGCAATTCGAGATCTAGCACTTTTTTTCCTCTTTTCTTTTTTTTTTACTAATAATAAATTTTGGTAGCTTGTTCTATAAATTAATACGCGAAAACTAGTACTACTCCTTTCCGCATTAACTGTAGCACGCATTTGTACATTAATTTTATGAAAATGATAATAATAAATAGTTAAAATTGAGAAATAGTAAAATAAGAGAAAGACTAAAGTAGAGAATAGTTTATGTATATTATTCACTTTTATTTTAATAATTTTGACTTAAAAAATTTATTATATTTTTATAAAATGAATACAGAGATGCAAATGTGATAGCTAATGCGGGACGGGAGTATTTTAAGGGGGTGTTCGGTTGGCAAGACTAAATCTCATGATTAAATATGTGTCATGTTTGATTGATAAAATTGACCCCCACAACTTAATCTTAGATAGATAGTCTCATGATAATTAGTCATAGCCTCCCCCTCCAATTAAAATAATCCCACAACTTAATTATAGATGGATAGTCTCATGATAAATAATAATAACAATCGAACGCCACCTAATAGTACTACTAGTAGTCAATAGATCATTTTATTATGAAATTGGGAATGTCAACAAAAAGGGCAAAAAGTTCCAAAAACGAAATTACACTACTTATCCTGATACTATTGGTTCTAACAAAATTTTCTCCATGCTAGAAATATGCATACCCAATTCTCCGAAGGTGTTTTAGGCCATATGTATCCTCGTCTCTTAACCGTCTCATCTCTTCATTATTAATGGGCCTTATTGTACTTTTCAACTCATCTCTTAACTAAGAGACAACACATGCATCCCTCCATCTTTTAACCATCTCATCCCTTAACTATTCATTCAATTCATTTTAAATTTTTATTTCCAATTTAAAGGCCTAAAAAATAAAAAAAATACATAATTAAAATCCTAAAAAAAAATTTAAAATACATAATTAAAATCCTAAAAAAATTTAAAATACAATAATTAAAATACTCTAAATTAAATTATAAAAACTACTCCGCCGGCGAATCATCCCCCGAAGTCGGCGGTGCACCCAAGTTAGATCGAGTCTGAATACCAAGTTGAGCTTTCAAATGCGCAATTCCGTCCCATATGGGTTTCAAATTGGGGAGGACTCATTTTTGAAGTGTCAGCCATCGTGGCGACCAGGTACATGGACATTAGGGTGTTCGAGCCCGTGCCCGTGCCGGAGCCCGAGCCCTCGCCCGCCTGGCTTGATTCGCCGCGGCCCCTCCCCCTCCCTCTCCCTCTCCCTCTCCCCCTCGCTCTCGCCGCCTTCGCCGCCTTGGTCCCTTGCGGCCGACGCCGTGAACCGGAAGAAGACTCCCCCTGTATCATCGGTTGGCGTGCCCTCTTGTGAGGTGTTGCCTTCGCCGCCATCACTAGACGAGTAGTGGCCACACGCCGTGTGCTTTGTGCGTTTTGAGCCCGAGCCCGACTCGACACCTCCAACCCACCTTTCAAGGTGGTGGACGTGCGACCAAACTTCGACATACTTGAAATCTTTACCGACGTCGTCTTTGAAGACCCGCAACGCCGCTCTCAGAATGTCGGCTCCACTGGCTCCGCTTTGGTAATTCGCCTCTTCTGCCCTGTATATCGCACAAAATTTTTTGACATCTTTGTCGCATCGGTCCCAGTGACTGCGGAGCATCTTCACGTTGCGGGTAAAGGTCTTCTTCGCTCTTCGTGCGTTGTAAACTTCGGTGACTTTATTCCAGAAGCACAAGTGGGTTTGTTGATTCCCGACGACGGGATCGTACGAGACTCTGATCCAAACGTCGTAGAGCGCCAACATCTCCTTTTCGCTGTATGGATGACGGCCGCCGTCCCCCACAAAGTCGTGGTGGTCGCCCTCTTCCTCCTCGGCATTGACGCCGATCCTGCCGGAGCCTCCACCTATTGGCCAGTCGGGCAAAGTGCGTTCAGGCGGCAAAAAATTCTCCGAGAATTTGGGATAATCCCAGCGATTGCCCGTACCTGGGGGGAGGGACGATAGTATGCATCCACATCAAAATTTGGTGTTTGGTACGCCGGCGGAGTCGTCGAGGCTTAGGTGCCCGGCGACGAACCGGGAGTACCCAAAAAGTTGTACATGCTCGCCCAATCGTCGAACGAGTTCAAGTCGAACCCGCCGGAGCGCCGCCTGCCGCCACTGCTGGAGTTTCCATCGCCGGACATTTTTTCAACAATTGGAGAGAAAAGAATAGATTAGTGTAGTGTTTGTGTGTAAAATGGGGAATGGAAGAGGAATGGAGTATTTATAGAATAATAACAGAAAAAAAATGAAAAAATCAATCGTTTGCAACGGTCTTTTGACCGTTTAATTTTTTTTTTGAATTTTTTGAATTTTAAAAAAAAATAAAATAAAAATTATTACGTCATAATTCCGCCATCCGCCAGCGCGCGCCACGTGGCCCGCACGCGTGGCTCGCCAGCTCGAGGCCGGCCTCTTCCGCACGCGTCACGCGACGAGATGTCTCGTCTCGACGAAACGAGACCAGCGTCGCAACGCTGTCTCGATGCTGTCTCGTCTCGTCGAGACGAGACCGAGACAACATCAAGCCGCGATGCGGATGCTCCTTTACTCTCATCTTTAAAAAGAGTACGAGTTTTCAAAAGAAACTGATGAAATAAGAAAGAAGAAAAAAAATAGGTAAAATAAGAGAGATAGTGGGAAAAAGTGAATAAAGTATAGAAGAGAGTAAATAAAATATGCAAGATAAAATTTTCATTTTTAGAAATATGACTATTTATTGTTGATATCCTAAAATGGCAAAATAAAATTATTTTTTTTGAACAGAATGAGTATAATTCAGTCTAATTCATTTATACATATAAAAAAGGGAAGTTTTTGGAAAATTAATCAAAATGTCATTGTAATTTATAATATCATATACTAACAAATATATTATTTAATATCTAATGGGACAGAGAGAGGGAGTATATAATTACTTTTTAAATTTTTTTACCTTTTAACTTTCCATTTTCTTGTAACCACTATTAGTTTAATAATTGTTAGAAAGTTGTTTAATTTTATGCGATATAGATGAATATCACTATTCAATTCATTTATCTATTTTCTCTCATTTGTATAATTGCATTCTTGCATCATAGCATTGAGTCCACATTCGTTTTATATCCTTTTTCATTTCATTTATTTTGTTCTATATATTAATCTTTGCGAAACTAAAAATGTTTGTTTTCGACATTAATTAATATACTATAAAATACACAAAGTTAGAATTTTCTATTTTTAAAAATATAAGAATTGAGCTCAATGTCCAATATCCCAGTCGAAAGCAAAACGTGATAAAGGAAGTCAAGTGGGCAGCCATGGTATTTTAGGGTGCAGTGATGGTAGGTTTATCATTTATGTATGGGAAGGGAAATGGAAGAAGTGTATGTAGATGGTAGTTAGATATTCCCTATGTTCCTGATTAATTGTCACTCTTTAACTGGGCACGGATTTTAAGAAATTTAAAGAAAAGTTAGTTGAAAAGGTTAGTGGAATGTGAGACACTTTTTTATATTGGTTTTATAATAAAATGTGAGTAAAGTGAGTTTGTGGGATGTGGGACCTACTTACCATTTATGGTAAAAATAAAGTGTAACAATTATTGAGGGACGGACCGAAATGGAAAAGAGTGACAATTAATCGGGGACGGAGGGAGTAACTTTTTTTTACCTTATTTTTCTTGTAATTGATAAATTAAGTTCAATTTAAATTTATCAGTGAATGGAATATATGATTATTAATTAATAATATTACTTTTTTATTATAAAAAATTAAATTAATCTATCTATACATATATAAAATGAAAATTTTGGAGAAAAACAAAAATGTTATTGAATACTCATTTCATAAAGTTGAAACATAAAAAAAATTAGATTTTCTAATGTATTAAATAAAATGGATACACTTCAAATGAGGCGACGTGAAAATGTATTGAAGTTATAACTTTAATTATAGTAAATTGCATTTTCATATCGGGTTTATTATACATTAAAGTCATAATCGATCGGTTTTGTATATATTTTACTTTTAATTATTTTGATTGATTCTAATATTTTTTAATTATTTTGATATTAAATTAATGTTGTAATGGTTAATTGGATACATGAAGACATGAGTGAATCTATTTTATCAATAAAAAACTTTAATTATGTTCATTTAATTCTACAAGCAAACGTAGTGTATGAAAAAGTTTTCAAAATTAATGGGTGATTCCTCTTTGTTCAATTCTTTAATATGATCTTCTATATAATTTAACAATTGAATATTGTAGTATGTGATTAATTATTTCATGTTTTTAATCTATATTTATTATATGGAGTAGTACATTTTTGTTTACCATTTTTAATATTGTCAGACTTTTTTTAGCCATTGTACATTATAATTTATCTCTCACCCGTTTTTATAATTTGATTTCCTTTTACTTCTCTATCATTTATATTTTATTCCATGCATCTTGTTATTTGGACTTCTTTTATCTTATCATTATTATATCAACAAAATTAGACTTATTTTAGAAAATTTTATAATCATTAGTACAATTATACATACATAATCATGTAATATGATATTATACCTATATTATTATTGTTATAGATTATTATCTTGTATTCAATATATAAAATCTATACACTAAAATATTACATATATTTATTATTAAAATTAAAATAAGAAAAAGTATACATTTGAAACTATATTTACATGATTATATCTATATAACAACGTATGTAAAATTTGTAAAATAAGACAATTTTGTTGATATAATTATGATAAGATAAAAGGAATTCAAATAATAAATGGATACATTGAATAGATGATGAGAGAGAAATTAGAGAAATCAAAATTTAAGTAAAGAAAAAGAAGATGAGAAGAATTATAATACTAGATGAAAGAGAAATAAATGTACTAAAATAGACCTTAATGTAACAAAAGGGTAAAGAAAAAAATTCAAAATAATAAAGAAAATATCTCAAATGTAATTATGTTTTTCTTTAGAATTCTCTTATGATATTTATTTGATTAAGTACCAAAAATATTTGGTGACGACTTTGTTCTTGAAAATGGTACGAAGATCATTGATACTTTAGGTGGTGATTTTCATCTGGAAAATGGCTTGAACGATACTTTAGGCGACGATGATTCTCGTCTGGGAAATGGTTTGAACGATACATTGGGTGATGATTTTCGTCTGGGAGATGGAAAGACCACCTTGAATGGCACCATAGACGAAGATGGCATTGATCCAGAGGATGAGATTTCTTTGAAGGACTCGTTGGAAATGGATCGTGACTCAATCATTGATACAGCAGTGAGAAATTATATTGAGAGCACTGATGACGGGCTTCAGGAGCTGGAAGAAGCTTCCAGAGCTAATGATTCGATGAAGCATGATGGGAATGGAGATGTCGTTCAAAGTATTGATAGAAAGGAAGAAAATGTTTCTAAGGAAACTCCTTCAGCTGCTGGATCGCCGTCTAGTTTGCTCTCCCACTCTTTTCCTCCACAAAATCCAGTACCAAGTCGAAGCACTTCTACAGAATCACCTCCTCCAAATGTAACAATGGGGAAAGAGTCCAACAATTTACTGCTGAAAAGTGAAAATCCCAGCATTCCGAATGCAGATCATTCCAGAAGAACGAAAGAAAGAATTAGTGAACCAGAACCTGCAGTACTAACAATATCTAAAATGAGCAATATGCTCGTGCAGAGTCATCTCTCGTACCAACCACCGGTAAATATATGCACTCAACTAGTGTTAGTTAGACACTTAACATGGAGCGTATGGTCCATCGTCACTAATTTTTAATCTGTTTGCAGAAGATTCAATGGTCTTCACCTGCAGATAGTGAACTACGAAATGCAAAAGCCCTAATCGAGAATGCTCCCTTGATAGAAAATGATCCTCAGTTTGATGTTAGCTTGTTTCGCAACTTCTCTGCTTTCAAAAGGTGAGCAAACTTAAAACTTCTTGTAAATTTCTGCAAGTGTTATTTCTCTGTTGCTGAAATTCTTAATGTTTCGAGCGTACTTGTTTAGGTGTTTAATGTTTGCTTATGTTATGAATGTGGTTTTGGAAGTTCAGGCTTTAAAATGCATTAGCATAGCTTAAAAACAATCTTGAATCAATTAATTCCTATAAACGTTGTTTAGTATGATAAGATTATGATTTGCTTCATGTTGAGAAACTTGCTTATAAAATTACTATCTACATCTGTTCATTCGATTCCAAATTGTTGAGTGCAGGAGCTACGAGTTGGTTGGGGAGACTCTCAAGGTTTACATCTAGTTTAGTATGATAAGAATATGATATGCTTTGTGTTGAGAAACTTGCTCGTAAAATTACTGTTTACATTCGTTCATTCGATTCCAAATTGTTGAGTGCAGGAGCTATGAGTTGATGGAGGAGACTCTCAAGGTTTACATCTACGCTGAAGGTGAACGGCCTATATTTCACCAGCCGCCTCTCAAAGGCATATACGCCTCCGAGGGTTGGTTCATGAAGCAGCTAAAGTCGTACAAGAAATTCATCACCAAAAAGCCTAAAAAGGCCCACCTCTTCTACATGCCTTTCAGCACGCGTCAGTTAGAGGTCTCTCTCTACGTTCCTGACTCTCACAATCGCAAGCCCTTGATCAACACGCTAAGCAACTACCTCCAGACGATCACCGCCAAATACCCTTTCTGGAACAGAACTACCGGATCCGATCATTTCCTTGTCGCCTGTCACGATTGGGTACATCTCATTTCCTACATACATCGTTTCCAATGATAGAGAAACGCAATGTCAGAATCTCATTTATTTTTTCGTTTTTCTTCCTCAGGCGCCGGCTGAGACGAGGGAGATCATGATGAACTGCATCCGGTCCCTCTGCAACGCCGACGTGAAAGAAGGGTTCACGTTCGGCAAAGACACGTCCCTCCCCGAGACGTACATCCAAACGCCTCAAAACCCGCTAAGACAGCTCGGGGGCCACCCCCCGTCCCAGAGGCGGAATCTCGCCTTCTTCGCAGGCAACATGCACGGCTACCTCCGGCCGATCCTGCTGAAGCAGTGGCAGGGCAAGGACCCCGACATGAAGATATTCGGGCAGATACGCAAGAAGGCGAGGGGGCAGACGAGCTACGTGCAGTACATGAAGAGCAGCAAGTACTGCATCTGCGCACGAGGGTTTGAGGTGAACAGCCCCCGGGTGGTGGAGGCCATCTTCTACGAGTGCGTGCCCGTGATCATCTCGGACAACTTTGTCCCCCCGTTCTTCGAGACGCTGAACTGGGAGTCGTTCGCGGTGTTCGTTCTCGAGAAGGATATACCGGACCTGAAGAGGATACTCGAGTCGATACCGAGGAAGAGGTACCTGGAGATGCAGGGGAGGGTGAAGAAGGTGCAGCAGCATTTTCTGTGGCATCAAAGGCCAGTGAAGTATGATGTTTTTCATATGATTTTGCATTCTATTTGGTATAATAGAGTGTTTCAGACTAAATCTTAGTCATTATAATTTATTGTTTGTAGATGTCTACACACAAGTTCTTTTGTTTTTTTTTTAATTATTTGTGTTCATAGTGATAGCAAGAATGAAAATTTGTAAAAATAAAGGGTGAATTGGTTGATCATATCAACTCATAAAGGTCATAAATTCTGTGTGTAAATAGTTTGGAAGATGAGTATTCTCTCTCTCTTCTCTCTTTGCATCATTCTTGTGTCCCCTTTAACTTTCCATTGGGAACCAGCTTAAACATACACCCTCAGTCCCAACGCAAGTGACTGATATTCATTTATTGTTTGTCCTAAAACAATTACAAGTGATCAATTTTTATTTTTAACAAAAAAACAACTCATTTACACTCCCATATTTTAATCTCTCTTTTCTTTTCTATTTAATTATTCCTTCACTTAACACAATAAATATTTTAATTTCCTTAAATCTCTTATCCAAAAGAAATCCATAACTTATAATCATCACTTATTAATGGGACGGAGTAATCCTATTGGTGTGATTTTTGAAATTATATATATAGCTCATGTCTAATGAGGTTCAATTTTAGTATGAACCTAAATATATTTTTAAATATTCCTTGTATTTATATCTCTATGGAGTAATAACTTAATAGCTCGAGTCACCATTTTTAGTATCACACAAATATTTTGATATTTGTCTTCATTATACATAATTTTTAAATATGATTTGAATTATTGAAAAAAGTATTCTAGACGTTCATAATAACTCGAGTCATGATTTTTAGGATCAATACATGCACGAAGTATATTTTTTAGTATTTGTCTTAACTATACATAATTTTTGAATAAATAAAATAGTGCAGAGGAAAAGTAGAATTTTATGAATAATAATAAAAAATAGAACACACATGCAAAACCAGAATAATACAAGCATAATCAAACAAATAACAGATCTTAATCATAATATTCGCTTGGTGGCGCTTGGTGGAGTATAATTTTAGTTCTGGTATGTTTTTCGTACACTAGTACAATCATATATAGTAGTACTAAAAAAAGTAGTAGAACTATGCAATACAGAAACCAAATTAAATGACACATAATTTTTCAAATTTTCTTTTCCATAGCCCAGAAATGATACACAAACAATCTCACAATATAAATAAGATAATAATTTCTTACAACATTGAGAAATGCACATAGATTAATTAAACTTCAAAAATTCATTTCTTGGGAACCCATGCTCCATGCAGACCATAAGGAAGGCCATAGGGGAATTTTGCTCTTGCAATTTCTTCAAAAGTAGATCCATCCAACACCAATGCAAATCCATCACCATTCTTCTCACTAATCATC
This sequence comes from Salvia hispanica, assembly GCF_023119035.1. NCBI lineage: Eukaryota > Viridiplantae > Streptophyta > Magnoliopsida > Lamiales > Lamiaceae > Salvia > Salvia hispanica. The sequence goes on from NC_062967.1 coordinate 41,249,500, forward strand.
GAGATCACAACACCTACAGCCATATTTACATTTTCAGTATACAACAATTAAATTTTCAATAATCATACTCACTACAAACACTAATGTAAGATAAAATTAATTCTCGAGGTCGGAACTCACCATCATCTTCCTCTGTCGCACCCGGCCTAGCCACAAAGAAGGGCTCCGAGGGCACAGACCCTTCCTCGGACCAGTTCTTAGCCTTCTTCTCGAATAAATCGATCTACACATACCAATATAATTAAAATCACATGTACAACTTGGGCACAATTAAGGAAATCTTAGATAATGAATACCTTGGTTAGGGTATTTGGGAAGTTGCAAGGCCTTTGAGCACCACAAGCATAAGCGTAACGATATTTCTTCCCCAAAAAGTTAGGGTTAATGCTACACATATCCATTCCTCTTCCATGCTCATTTGGATCCAATGCTGCGTCTAATGTCCCATTCGGACTCCCATCAATTGGAATCCTAAATCTCCCAACCCTTCACAAAATATTAAAAAAAATTAATATCAACAAAGAGATACATATAAATAGTCAAAAAGATAGTATAAAGAAAAAGAGATTGGACCTTGCATCAGGCAACACATCTTCACCGTTGCGTGTGCGAAGATTTTGAAGCGTAAGGTTTTGAAGAATGTTAGTATCCGCGTTATGTTCACAACAATCAGCAATAACAGCCGTCACTCTTCCATCTTCATCTTTCTCTTCGTAAGCATTGATGTAATGAAACGTCACAAACAAAGGAACCTCCACACTCGCCACCTTATAATTAATTAAACAAACCAACATTACTATTTTTGCACTTAATAAAAAAATTGCCAAATAAAAAAAGTAAACTTACAATTTTGCCACTAGATTTGCACATAATATGCATGAACCCTTTAGACTCAGGATGCCATTCAAACTTGTACAAAGGTGTGGGCTCCGCCTTTAGCAAATTCTGTGCACAATACCTAAGTGGCATCTCCGGGACCACCACATAGTGCTCGGTCACCGGGAACGAGTGGACCCACCCGGGGGACGGCCCGCCCCTACAATTCACCCGCCCAATCACTTTCCTCTCATTCGACCCGGGCTCCATCGTCACCACTAGATAACCCGGATTAATTAAATCGGGTAACAAAGTAATAAATTCGGTATCAGTGACAATCGGGTGGGCCGAGTGGATCAGCCCGCCCAAATTGTCACTATACTCGAACTTCCCCAACGTGTCCAACGTGTCGGGGTCTATAACAATAGACCCCTTTTGGGTCTCGGTCAAGCACACGACCCGCCCGTCGCCTAGCTTCACGACACCGGTGTTGGCGTTGTCGGTGAGCGAGGCGCCGGACAGGAGCTTGGCTAGGTCGCCCATGTAGGCCAAGAAGTTGTCGGTTTTAGGAGCCTCGGAGAATTCACGGTAGCAAAGTTTTTTATTCTTTTGGGAGGCTTTGTAGGCGTCGGACTCGATTTGGCGGTGGCCCATCACGAGGCGGCCGGAGTCGAAGCTGAGGCGGACGAGGGTGGCGTAGCCGTCGAAGAGGTGGCGGAAGTTGTAGTCTCCGATGTGCCATAGGCCCGGCCCGTTTCTTAGATATGTTCCATTCTGCATGATAACAAAATTGTGACATTATTTAATCTTTTTATACACGTATGCATTTTGGACTATGGTGGAATAAAATAAATTTTGGAATTGGACTAGGCACGTCACTATAGTCCAACACCACTATCACATGATTTATTAATAGGAATCAATTCTTGATTTTTAGTGCTATAGATTACAAGAACATTTTCGATCATACCAAGATTTAAAACACATACATACCAGCCATTGTGGGATTTCACCTTGAACTTGAAGCTCTCCTTGCCATCTCTCTTGCTTAACACTAGTCCAAGCAACATGTTTCTCATTAACATTTTCACCTTCTTGATTATTTGCAACAACTTCGGAAGGGGGGTTTGTGGCAACTTTGGAGATGGCTAACGGTAGGCGATTCTCACTCAAAACCCTATTCGGGAAAGTTTTCACAAACAAGGACGACTCATGTTTGCCTCGATGAGAGGTGTCGATTCTTTTCGACTGAGTAAAGGGGGCGATGGGAGAAATTCTTAGGGAAGCCATTGATGCTAGCAATTTGATGAGTGTGTATGTTTGATTGTGATTGTGATTGTGGTGAAAGATACAAGGCTATGAAAACGTATTTATAGGTGCTAAATACGGTTGGCAAGAAAAGTTATGTGCAGTATTGATATAGTGTGTGTTGAGTAATTTTATATGGGAAGTAGTGGAATCTTGAATGATGGGATTCCATTCTACTATAAGACATGGCAACCTACAATCATGCACGCTTTGTGGGCGAAATAGTTCATTATCACTAAAGAAAAAAATCAGAATACCCTTCTTTGTTACTAGTCTCCTCACACACCAAGTAAAAGTTTAATTTGGTGCATGTAAATTATTTGCAACAAAATTAATCTAATAGAACAACTTTATCACTAAAGAAAAAAAAAAACAGAATACCCTTCTTTGTTACTAGTCTCCTCACACACCAAGTAAAAGTTTAATTTGGTGCATGTAAATTATTTGCAACAAAATTAATCTAATAGAACAACTTTAATTTGGTGCATGTAAAATTATTTGCAACAAAACTAATCCGACAGTACAACTTTTGTATTCATTCGTGTCTTGTTCAAAGCAAAATTTAAAAGTGAAAAATGTCCAAACTTCTCTAATACTATTAGGGACTTTTTGGCAAGATTATATATTGAGATTAAATATATATTATGGAGTATTTAATTTATAAGATTAAATTTCATAACTTAATCCTAGATGAATAGTGATTTGATATTTAGTCATAGTTATCCCTTTTAACTAAAATAATCACCCAACGTAACAATATATTAAATTTTGCTAGTACTATTAAATATAAAACATTTTCTTTTAAGCATGAGATTTTATGTAGTATTTTTTTGTGAGATAAATAAAAGTAAATAAAGTAAGAGATAATAAAAAGTAGAGATTGCGTTGTTTCCATTTTAGAAAATGTTTCATTTTTATGGGACAACACGTAAAGGAAAATATTTTATTTCTAATGGGATAGATGGAGAAGTATTTAAGTTTTCTACCAGACGTATAATTAATCTCTTTTTCCAAGAGGACCCTATTTAGAAATCTCTATTTCTTCGATTTCTGAATAATAAAACTTCTTCTAAACTATCTCTTTAGGATATTACCACTGAGCTTTTCCAACACACGTGACATTGCAATAACATTACTAACACCACCTAGATAATAATGATCATTACCCAACCTATCAAAATTCTTAGATAACAAAAGACCCTTACCATTTGATGAGTGAAAGTAGTTCGCAATTAATGTCGTATACTCAATGTTATGTTAACAAGGGTTAAAAATGATAAATCACCAAGACCTCATCTTTCAATAAATAGCACGAAAGACTTATCTCACTGTTAGATCATTTTAGTTCTATACCACACCGGCGTCGACATCGCAACCTTACACTGGTCAAAGTCTATCTAGGTTGCGAAACAGTTTTCCTTCTACGAGAACCGACAAGTTACCCATTGTAAACGCCGCTCACAACTCGTCTACTATGCCTAAGACTTAGACTCATTTTACTTTTCTATGTATTTAAATGTAAAACACGTTACAACATCTTATAAATTGATAATCTAATCACATTGTAACAAAATATTTATTCTCATAAATATTGTCAAAAAAGAATAAAGAGGTATTACACATACATGCATACTAAAAGCTTTTTCAATATACTAAACTCTAACATCAAACGGTCGGACTAGTTGAAATATTGGGTATCATATTATACTCCATCCGTCTGCCATTTATAGTCTCATTTCAACTCGACACAAATTTTAAAAAATTGTTTAACTTTGTGAAGAAAAATTAAAAATGAGTTATTGGAATGCTTGCTCTATTTTTATATATTGGTTTATAGTAATATGTAAGTGTAATAACTTAGTTGAGTAGTGGGATCCACCTATTTAAAATGGAAAAATAAAGCAAATAAGACTTTAAATTGTAGAGACACCAAAATAGCAAAATGAAATATATTTTCATAGTCTAAGAGCATCTCCAAGGGGAGAGGTAAATGCTGAGTTAATTCTTAATTATAATTACCATATTTACTTTTATTTTTATGAAAATTTATTGTCCAAGGGAAAGAGTATTTGAGAAGCTTTTTCCATTTTAAAGAGATATTTTTACCTCTCCATCAATAGAGATATAAATCTTATAACTACCACATTTATCTTATTTTCATGAAAAATCATTTTTCAAGGGACATGTATTTGATAAGGTATTAATATTAATGTTTGGAATGCATGTTGTACTATTATTTTATTTTAGAAAATAATTTATCATTTCATAAACCTTTTTTCTTAGGAATTTGTTATTTTTTGGACAAATATATTTTCTTTTTTAAGAAGATAAATACTCCCTCCATCCACGAATAGGATTCTCATTTTTCCATTTTATTTCGTCCGCGAATTGGAGTTCCGGTTCTCTTTTACCATGAATGGTATTGGGTCTCACTTTCCATTAACTAATTCCACTCACATTTTATTTAAAACTAATACTCTATCCGTCCCTAAAATATTGTCTCACTTTGACTCGGCACGAGTTTTAAGAAATGTAATGAAAAGTGAGATGAAAAAGTTAGTGGAATGTGAGTCCTACTTTTATATATTAGTTTTATACTCCCTCCGTCCCGCTTTAGGAGTCCCGGTTGAGTCGGGCACATGTTTTAAGAAAAAAGTGTTTAGTGTGTAATAAATAAATGTTTTAGTGGATGTTGGGACCCACTTTTAACCCTTTTTTATAAGTTGTAGTGGATGTTGGGACCCACTTTTAACACTTTGTAGGCATTTTTTATTAATTTATCTCAACCGGGACTCCTAAAGCGGGACGCCCAAAATTGATCAACTGGGACTCCTAAAGCGGGACGGAGGGAGTAATAAAATGTGAGTAGAAATGAGTTAGTGTAATACGAGGTCCACTATAAAAATGGTAAAAAGTGAAATGAGACAAATTTTGTCGGACGGACGGAAATGGAAAAATAGGACAAACTTTCAGGGATGGATGGAGTATATACGAGTGAGACTTTTATTCCACTAACTTTTTTCCACCAACTTTTATTAATATTTTTTAAAATTCGTGTCGTCAAAAAATAAGACTCCTAGTGACAAACGGAGAAAATATATCTTTTACTACATATTTTCATTATTTAGAGATGCAACTATCCTTTAAATTTTGGGAATTTGAAGCTAGAGGGGAGGGAGTAGTATTCAATTCTCTATCTCGTGAACTTCATACCATTTCGATTCTTGAAAAATAAGTATCATAAAAAAGATATAAGGGGTTATTTAATTGATTTTGTATAGGGAATTGTTGAGGGCCCGGGTTATTATATTAATTATCTGTATAGGGACTTGTATAATTCATCTTCTCCAAATAATTTTCAGCTTTCTCGTGAGACTGTAGTAGCGCTCTCTAGAAAATACATTGAAATTTGAAAATTGTTTTTAGCTCATTACTACCCGTTAGGACGTAATGATGAAAGAGTCAATTCTTAAAATGCAAACGAGTGTTTTGAATTTCTTCGTGCAGATAGGAATCTCATTTTTTTTATCCGTTTATGAATAAAAGTTTTACTATTATTTTAATTTTACTCATCCGCAAATAAAATCCTGATTCATTATTACTCTAAATGATTGTAAGAGATTTCGCGTTCTATTAACTCATTCTATTCCATTGCATTTCATTAAAAAATATATATAAGTGAGATTCATACTGTCTCCGTCCTAATATAAGAGCCACATTTTACTTTTACCATAAATGGTAAGTAGGACAAACATTCCACTAACTCACTCCACTCATATTTTATTATAAAATCAATATAAAAAATAGGTCTCATATTTCACTAACTTTTTCAATCCATTATTTTTTACTATATTTCTTAAAACCCGTGCTCACACCAAATATGACTTCTATTGTGGGACGGAACTTAACATTTTATAAAATTCATAGCGAAAAGAAATGAGATTCCTAGTGATAAATGGAAGGAGTATATGTTTTAGTTACGGAGGTAGTACATAAATATTAGCTCTATATATGTTGGGAAGATTATTTTGGCTCAACAAGAATATAATTATGCAGTCATATAATAGTCTATAGTGACATTCGGTTTCCTAGATAAAATAGTAGTACTAAAATTATATAATTTAAAATTAAGTTATGAAATTATGTTAGTCATATGAGGTTAGCTATGACTAATTATTCTATAATTATTTATTTAGAATTGAATTGCATGATTGAATCTTATAAAACAAACATACTATGTATTTAATTTTGGAATACAAATTTGTAAACCGAACAACCAAATTAGTAGGCGTAGCCTTTACTAAGATTAGTATCCTATCTCAATTCCAAATTATAGAGCTAATAACGATTCTCAAATAAAATAATAGAGGATATAAAATCTGTTTAAGATAGTACTAGTGGAGTATAATTTAATAATCATCTACGTTTTGCTTTTCTCATAATGGTAGATTAATTATTGATGTATATAGAACGTGATTAAATGATTCACAATAATTTATTAATGCACTATTTTAGTTGGTTTTACAAATTTTTGGAATATTCATGTGAATATGTGATGATAACTAAACTGAATAAACTTTTGTCCTTTCAACATAAGATCTTATTTCGTTAATTAACGTATCAATTAATGAATATCTACAGAGCAAATTTTAAAATGGTTGCAAATATATATGGGTTATATATGTAGGTAAGGTAATGACTCTAATAACACTTATTTAACTTGTTCTAGTATAGGTACCAAACACCCCTTTCTCCTAGTCTCATAACCCAGAATAATACTCCTTCTGTCCCATTAGAAATGAACCGTTTTCCTTTTTAGATTGTTCCAATAAAAATGAAACATTTCCTAAAATAGAAACAACACTCTCTCTACTTTTCCTTCTCTCTTACTTTACTCTCTCTTCATTAACTCACAAAACACTACTACATAAAATCTTGTGCCGGAAACCAAATGTTGCATATTTATTGGGACGGAGGGAGTACTACTTAATAAATACTCTAAAATTATACTTCCTCCGTTCCATAGTAATAGAGGCGTTTCGTTTTGAGCACTCATTTTAAAAAAATAATACCCTCCGTTTCTTCATAGTTGAGTCATTTTACCATTTCGGGAAGTTTCTTCATAGTTGAGTCGTTTCCATATATGGTAACTCTCTCTTCTCTCTTACTTTACTCTCTCTTACTTTATTCTTTCTACTTTATTCACTTTATACTTTATTCTCTCTACATTTTCCTCTCTCTTAATTTTTATCTATTTATTTAACACACCCAACATTCATTTCTAAAACTCTGTGCCGAAAAGTTCCGCCTCAACTATGAAGAAACGGAGGGAGTAATAAATAGTTAAAGTGAAGAAAGAGTAAAGTAAGAGAGAGAATATTGTATATAAAACTCTTCACTACACTATTCTCTCTCTTACTTTACTCTCTCTCCACTTTAACTATTTATTACTCCCTCCGTCCCTAATTAAGAGTCACACTTTTTCATTTCGGTTCGTCCCCAATTAAGAGTCACACTTCATTTTTACCATAAATAGTAAGTAGGTCCCACATTCCACTAACTCAATTCACTCACATTTATTATAAAACCAATATAAAAAAATGGGTCCCACATTCCACTAACTTTTTTCAACCAATTTTTTTTACATTTCTTAAAACTAGTGTCCAGTCAAAGAGTGACTCCTAATAGGGGACGGAGGGAGTATCATTTTTTCGAAACGAGAGCTCAAAACAAAACGCATCTATTACGGTGGAACGGAGGGAGTAGTACTTGAAAATTAAGTTTAATTAGATTCTCAAGATAATATGAAGATAACTGCAAAGATCTAAATAATTTTATAGTAAATAATAATCCGTGACGAAAACAGCTGAAATTTCATCTGCTTGTTGTCAGTAGCTAGTTAATTAATGTTCACACCTGATCAAGAGACGTGTGCTGTGTTTCTTGGTTTAATGCATTTAATATACAGTAATAAATTTAATTTTATGTTCAAATACAAAGTCTTAATCTCGGCATTAATTTAGCGGATATATCTCTTTTTTCTCCTAATTGGGATTGCAACATTTTGTTTTGGTGTGGCGAAATTTGGTTTCCGACTAATTTCTTGTTCTAGTTTGAAATAGTTTGGCCACGCAATTATAAAGATTTAAATTATTAATTTGACCTCTACAAAATCGTTGAATCTTCATTGTACGTCATTTCACGGTTTTGACAAGTAAAGTTGGATCATAGCGTTTGGAGCATATTAGACTATTAGTTGTCTTATAACCTATAGCTTTTTTAGCATAGTCATGTTTAGCTTTTATTTTATATGGTCGGATTTGATCTTAATAATCTTTATTAAGGGATAATAATGACTGATTTTCAAACGGAATAGTATCATATTTTGGATATACTTTCGTACTTCCTCCATCCAAAAAATATAGAGTACAGTTATCATTTTTGGTCGTCCACAAAAAATAGAGCACAATCATTTATGGAAAGATTCTCTATTACTTTTTCTTTTTCTCTCTTACTTTTTTCTCATTTTCTCTTACTCCACATTCCACTAACACTATTTCTCTCTTACTTTTTCTCTTTCTCTACTTTTTTTTTTCTTCTCTCTTACTTTACCAATTCTATATTAAAACATGTGTCATACACACTTTGCTCTATTTTTTGTGAATGGAGGGAGTATTAAGTTATACTTTTATGACTAAAGGCCAAAAGTGGTCCTTCACATATGACGATTTTACGATTTTTGGTCCAAAACATTATCTTTTGAATTATTTGGTCCTCCACAATTGAAAACGGACCAAATTTAGTCCTTTTTGGATGGCACCGTTAAAAATTGGGGGTCAATGCATTTTAAAGCTATTTTGACTGGATTAGAAGTTTAATTAGAATATTTTATTTATTTAAAACTAAATTACGCATCAAACTCCATATATTATAAGCATTTCAAATTAGCTGGAATAAAAAAAAATACAGTAAGAGGTGAATGTGTAGATGGGTCTGTTTTCAGTTTTCACCTTCTTCTTGTTGTTCTTGAGCTGAAACAATCCCTTCAAAAATGCATCGAACAATTTGCTTCTGGGATTCCAGCATCATTTCGTTCTACTCCATCTCCATCTCCATCTCCATCTCCATCCGCGCTGCCTCAATCTCTCGTCATCTCCAGCCCCACAATCCTTCGCCCAACATTTTTATCGACGCCACGATCTCCTCCACCGCGCTTCTCAACTTAAATTAATTTGTTAATCATGAAAATCCCATTAATTTCATTAATCAAAAAGCAATGAAATAATAATGATTTGATAAATGAACATTTACGCTGTATGCAGCTAAATAACTGAAATTTCCGGCAATTGCTAGAACCCAAAAATTCAACTGGAAAGAACCCCAATTCAACTGGAAATCGTCACAGCCTTGAACCAGAATCGACCCTAACAATCGAACCAAATCGAAGATGGAACAAAAAAAATCCAACAAAAATGGGCCGACTTCCTCTAAAATGGAACATAGATATTCAACGAAAATGACTCAGATTTACAACAAATTGAACTTGGAGAGGCAATGGTTGCAAAGAAGTTTCCTTCTTAGTTTGCAACGACCACCACCCAGCTGTTTTCATGAGATCGTGCTCGTGAGAGGTGTTTTCCTCTAGAATTTCTCAGTAATCGATCGGGATTTGAGCTCTGGAATTGAATCTCTTATATTTGACACGTCGCCGAATCCTAATTTGGTGTTGTTCTTCGATTTGAACTTCAATTTCACAATATTCGATTGGACCAAATCCATAAAATCGTCATATGTTAAGGACCACTTTGGGCCTTTACTCTACTTTTATTAGTACATATAAGTACTTTTCTCTTATTACAATAACGCTTGATCTATAATTTAACATAAGATAATACTCCATATATACATTACAAAAACTTGCATTTTACCGATAGACCTAGCTATTCCGATGCAATTATTATAAAGGGTGTTCAGTTTGCAAAATTGTATCCCGGATTAAATATAGTGTGTTTGGTTCATAAGATTCAATCCCACAATTCAATCCTAGATGGATATATAATTATGGGATAATTAGTCATAACTAACCCCCTATTACTAAAATAATCTCACAACTTAATCCTAGATTGTATGTTGATATTATTTTATCTAGGAAACCGAACACCACCTAAGATTATTTCTAAACATACAAACACGATAAAATCAAATTATTTTTTAAATTTATTTTAACCAATATTTTAGGAGGTTGAAAATTAAAGAATAAAGTATGAGTTGGAGGGTTCATATGCATTGCTTACTTATTTATTAGAAGTTTCTTTATTTTGTTCGTATGCTTTTAGGGGTGGAAAAGCAATAGAAGTGTCCTCGAAGGGGTGAATGTTCTTACAGTTTTAAATTCTGTACAAACATACATTTTATTCATTTGTCCTGAGGTTATAATTACTGATCTAAAGTGAGTAATAAAATATCTTAAAATATTTATCTTCTATAATACACATTAGTATAGATCAAATTTGTAGTAGTATTTTTTACTTTTGAAATATTATTTGAATATCAGATGACACGTTCAAATCCAATGTTGTCATATAATTTTGGAAATATAATCAACGCACAATTTGTATACCCTCCATTCTCCATTAATTGTTCAATTTTGTCATTTTCATCCATCCCCCAATAATGATCCATTTTCACATTTACCACAAATAGTAAATAAGTCACACATTCCACTAACTTATTTCACTCACATTTTATTATAAAACCAATAAATAAAAATGTGACTCATATTGCACTGACTTTTTCAACCCACCTTCTTTTACATTTCTTAAAGCCCGTGTCGGAACCAAAATGGACAACTAATGGGGGACGGAGGAAGTAATTACTTCCTCCGTCCCCCGTTAATTGGCACCGGTTTTAAGATATGTAGTAGAAAGTGAGTGGAAAAAGTTGATGGATTATCTACTTTTATATATTAATTTTATAATAAAATAGGAGTGAAATGAGTTAGTGGAATGTCTCCCTCCGTTCTATACTTCTATTAGTGTTGGCACATTTTTTTTTTTGCTTTTGTTTTAAAAAAATTGTAGTAGTAATAAATAATTAAAGTGATGAGAGAGTAAAATAAGAGAGAGAATAATGTAGAAAAGAGTTTTAACTATAATATTCCCTATTATTTTATCCTCTATACTCTTACTATTTATTATCAATTTTTCAAAATGAGTGTGAAAAATAAAATATGTCAACACTAATGGAATAGAGAGAGTAAAAACTAAAAAGTAAGTGTGCCAATTAATTAGGAACATACTATGTAAAAAGAAATTAGTGCCAATTAATAAGAGACAGATAAAATTATTCAAAAGATTTAAGAAGACATCCAATGATGTCATATTCTGACTTTCGAAATATAGTCGGCGCACAATTTGCTAATTGGTCCAAAAAATTTAAAAAGACAATGACAAGTACAAACATATATGAGATCTTGTGAAAGTGTCTTCGTTAGAGGTTAAACATATCTTGGATATGTTATTAATTATGTAGATTTCACACAATATCAAACTTTTACGTCGTGTCACTATGAATAATGAACTTTGTATTAAATGCAAAATATTAGCACGGGTGAGATGGACTTTTATACTCATTATTTAAGGTATAGTATGTGTTAAATTATCGCGATGTGTCAATCAAGATCACATTATTCAAATAATATGAATGGTTTGATCCATTAACTTTGAGACATTGGTTCATAAGAAATTGAAATTTATTTCTATAAACCATATGCGTGAGTATAAAAGGTACAATGAACCATTCATCTTAGCAAATGATGGCATTAACGAGTATTAGTGCACATATCTTATCATGAATCAAACAAAAAAGATTGGTCAAAAGACATGCGTAAGATATCAAGACAAAGTTTAAAGTCGAATTTTGTTTATATACTCTTTCAGCTCATTCTCGGAAGGAATCACCTCATACATAGCATAATACATTACTAAATATTTTAACAAGTGTATCCCATTTTATGGTAAAAAAGTTATTTCTAAAAATTATTTCCTAACTTTTTCACTACTATATCAAATTAAAATACTTTTGTTATTTCTTACACTTTTGCTTATTATATTTAATCAAAGAAGTTAGTATGTTGTTAAAAATATTTAATAAGTCAAATTTTATTTACTTCAAAATATTTATATAAAAAGATTAATTTTTTATGTGTTCCAAAAATATTAAAAAATTTCCTTAAAATTTCTTTTCTAATTTTATTGAGATTATTTAATTGTTAATATTTGTAAAAGATGTCGATCTTATAAAAAAAATTGTAATTAACTAGAATATGACTAAATTTCATGTTTTATATATCAAAATATAAAATAACATACGTACAAAATATAGTACTTCATAAAAATAATTTCAAAATTTTAACTAATTAAAAAGTTTGACATAATTAGTTGATTTTATTATTATGAGACCGAATTTAAAAAAAAAAACATAGTCAACTAATTAATTATGTCAATTTTTTTTTACTTATTAAAATTTTGCAATTATTTTTATAGAATATATATAATAAAATTTTATATTATATTATATTATATTGAGATAGTAGCTATATAAAAAACATAATATTTGGTCAAGCTTTATTTATTACAATTTTATATAAGAGCGGCGGACGTTCTCTAGTGATATTAAAAAGCAAATAATCATAATAAAATAAAAAACAAATAAAAAGGGAAATTTTTGACATTTTTATATTTTTTAGAATACATAAAAGTTACATTTTTTTATATAAATCTTTTTTAAAAAAGTAAAATTTTATCTGCCATTTTTTTTTCAAGAGTTAAAAAATTTATTTTAATTAAATATAGTAGTGAGAAAGTTAAGGAAATAGTTTTCAGAAATAACTTTTTTACCATAAAATGGTATACACTTGAAATATTTAGTAGTGTATTATAAAATGTATTATGCAATGCATGAGGTGATCCCTTCCGAGTCTCTTCATTCTCTTCGTCCCACAATAAAAGTCATATTTTGTCATTTTGGCATATCCCACCATAAGAGTCACATTATACTTTTACTATAAAGGGAAAGTAGGTCTCACATCCACTAACTCACTTCACTCACATTCTATTATAAAACTAATATAAAAAAATGGATCATATATTTCACTAACTTGTCCAAAACAATATTCTTTATATTTCTTAAAATCCGTGCCTACATCAAATGTGACTCATATTATGGGACGAAAGGAGTATCATAATAGGCAAGCTAAAACAGATATAAATACTGAAGCATTTATGTTATTACAAAAAAACTTCATAAAGTTAAATGATTTCTTAAATACTGAAGCATTTTTGTATCGTTAAGGATACAAAAATTGAGATGCATTTCTTGCGTTGCAAAATTTTAAAAATTAACAACAAACTTATAGACGCAAAATTAAGTGTTCCTAAATTAAAGACAAATTAACTTAATCTTTTATTCTTTTAGGACGCTTCCACTTGCGTCCTCTAATTTTATTTGGGAACTAACAATAAAGACGTTTTTTGAAGTATTAGCGATATATTTAGAAACATAATTTAGAATGCATAATTGCATTGAAAAATGTCTTTAACAGTTTGTTGTTGTCGTATCATAAATACATTTTAATCATATAAATTATAGAAATGACTCAGATATCTTAGGACGGATTGAGTATTTATTTGTCAAAGAACAATTAATGTAGTAGTACTCCCTATTATAGCTAGTATTTCCCGTGTCTGATTTTTCTTTATTAAAGACCAGTGTCTACAATTTGAATCCAATCAACCGCATTGGCCTTAATCGTGATGTCCATAATTATAAAGTAGAATCCATATTAATTAGCATACTACGAAATAGAATATTGAATAAAGTTTATCAGTCAAATCGCCAAACAAATAACCATTCAATGCAGTTATCGGATTGAATTCGTGGCACGCAATGTAACGAAGCATTATCAACAGCAAAAATTTACTAGTCAAATGACCCATTTTACGTGTGCGATCCATTTACTAATTATTATTTTTTCATTTATACTAACACTAACTCATTACTTTCATATTATATTTACTTATCTTTACTAATTTCTTTGATCCACTTTACTTCATAAAGTTAAATTATTTTTTAAAATTATTAAAAAAAACCCCCCCTATTTCTAAGACTTAACTGCATCAATCGACTGTTTCCAAGACTGTAAATTAATGTGTAATATGATGAGCCAATAAAAAAATAGTCAGGATTGAAAGTGAAAATGACTTAGCCAATTTATCATAACAATGTTGATTTAAGCCTTTAAGGGATGAGACTCACGACATGGTGAGTGCACGTATCTACGAATTAATGGTAAGAAAGATGACTACAGTGGTAGATGAGGACAATAGAATGAAGTAAAAACCAATTTAGACATATCTAATGGACCTCAATTATGAAATACTAATTATTACTCCTTCCGTCCCAGATTAGGAGTTAGATATAGTTATGGCTCGGGTTTTAAAAAAGAGTTGAAGTGTGTAATAAATGAAGTGAGATAGTGAAGTGTGTAATAAATGAAGTGAGTTGTTTGAAGGGTGAGTCCCTTTTTCACTTTTTAAGTTTTAATTTTTGTTTTGGTATATTTTAATGTAGATAATGACATTTTGATGTAATTTTGATAAACAATGAGGTAAAATTGTATGACCAAATATGAAAAATTCTAAATGTGACTCTTAAACTGGGACGGACTTTTATGAAAAAAAATGACTCTTAATCTGGAACGGAGGGAGTATTTCACAAAATTTATAGTAGAACAAACAATTCCTCCCTCCATTTCTTTAAGTGTTCCATTTTGATTTTTTTGGTTTATAATAATTTGAATTGTTACATTCTTTTAATATCTTTGTTTTTCAGTGTTGAAATTATATAATTAGTTGTATGTATCTAATTATTGTTTGACGACTATAAACTATTTAAAGCTAAACAGATGGACAAGCAACTAAATTACGTTGGTTAAATGAAAGTGGGTACTTTATGTATTTTATTGTTCACAAACTGGTATTTGGAATTACTATAATCTGTGGGACAAAATGAACCATCAAAATTAGTTGAGTCCTCTCATGTTTCGTTTGATTCCAACAAAATTAACCCAAAGTTGAATTATTTGAATTATAAATGCTCAATTTGTGGCGGACAAAAATTAGGGATCACCACAATACAGGTTATAATATTTATTTTTAGGGATCCAACTAGCTTTTTCATTCATCAACTCACTGATCAAATAATTGAAACTAATGAACAATATAAAATTTGTCATTAAAATTGTAAGTTGACCTTTTAAAAATTTCCAGTGCTACAACTTGTTATGATTCAATTAGATATATTATTTTATTATATTCATAGTATGACATCTTAAATATAAATATTAATAAATTATTTTTCTCGCGCATCCAACATAATGAAAGAAATTTAAATAATCTATTTTTTAATATCTAAGATACTAGTACTGTTTCCTTCGAGTTGGTGAACGGTGATCTCTTATTTTTACATTGATAAGAGAAATAAAACATAGGCTCAACTAACATTTTGCCGTGAATATTTAAGATTTATTTATGAAACATTATTAGATGAAAAAAAATATTATATAGATCTCTACTACACTGCAGACTTATATACAAGATCACTGCATGTAACAGGACAACTATACAACAGGCAAAAATTTAATTCAAGATCTCTCGTTAAAGAAATTAACATGGATCTCAAATTTTCCATTTAAGATTAGGATATTAATGGTTGTAAAAATTTACGAGTATAAATTTTGAGCAACATATGGTATTTTCCACAAACTTTGAAAATGGTATTAAAAATCACAAACTTTTTGAAAGTATATATACCTAGCCGTGAAACATGTGTGGGTCGTCTAAATTATAAGATGAAATCGACACCAGTCTCATAATTAATTGATGATTTTAAGACTATTTTTCAAAGTTTATAAAAAAAATAAAAGAATTCACCTAAAATTTAATTTTAAGACCAACCTGAAGATTTATCTATAAATAGTTAATTCTAGAAAAATTATAGTACTTGATTTGATATGTGGAAGAATACATATTGCAACTGCACTAGTTTTATCACTTTGGTGGTCAACGGGGCCATTCACTCATAGTCATATAATTACTTTCCTAAGTCTTAATTTCAAGATTTTGATTATTTGAGCCGAAATTTGTGAAAATAAATAAATAAAAATTTGTAAGTGCAGTACTGATCATCAAATGGATTATGTATAGCTGCAATACCAACCGCTGAGTTTACAGAAGCTTCTTTTCTTTTACGGCAAACCAGAATTTCCAAAAGTATGATTCTTTCAAAATATACATAACAAACCATCATAATTAATATAATAGAGAAATAAATAATTTATTTGTGTTAATCGAGAAGAGATAACATTTCATCACTGAATGTGTTAGCAAGTTACATATTATTATTATTATTTTCATACATGCTCTACATACTTCCTCCGTCGCATAATAGATGTCACGAGATTTTAGAAAATTTTGTTTTATATGTTAATTGAGAAAGAAAAAATATTTTTATATGTTGACAGAGGGAGTATTAATTACTAATTGGGCTTTTTGTCAAAACAAGACAGAAAACGCTTACATTTATATAATTCTGCCCCTTTTATTTTGTTAGCCCATTTCTTTTGGGTTTATTCGATATTGTTAAATGCCCTTATAGTTTTGGTTGAATATATTACTTCTAACAAGCCCAAATACTTGCACAAACCTTTTCAGTTCAGCTTCAAACTATGTTTAGCATTAAATTTTATACTCAAATAGTAGATTATATTTATCTTATATTTATGTATATTGGATTAAAAATATCATTTAATATTTACGGTGTTACAAAATTGTGCATAGATGTCAATCAAAACTTGGACGATCTAATTAAGAACTACGTCGGATTATTTACCTTTAATTTCTAGTACTGTATTTCATACTATGTGATAAGAAACGAGGAAAACACAGTAACGAGTTGGCAATTCAAATATAATCAATGTATATACAACAAACATATGATGTTGTAGTCTCATTGACATTAAATGTAGATCCAAGAACAAATCAAACAAGTCAAATTCACAACCAAAATGCCATGAAAGCAAAGCTTTTTATATGTGCATATACTCTAAATTTTACTCTTTCCATTAGTAAATAATACTCCTTCCATTATAAGATAATAGATGCATTTTTTTAAAGACAAAAAGATTAAGAAATTCATAGATATTTAATATGCTAAATTGTTAAGCAAAGAAAGAATACAGTAACAATATGTAAAGTAGATAGTTCAACAGAGGATAATATATCATGAAATGAAACCGTATAAAAGTAATTTTTTAAAAACATAGAAAATGACTATGTTATCATGAAACGTCCTAAATTGAAAAACGGCTCTATTAACGCGGACCGGAGGGAGCATGTATCAACACGACAACACGTTAAAAAGTATAGTGGACATACCTCGAAAGAAAGTAAAACAAGACAAAAAACCCTCTTTTTCTCAAAACATTAACATTGGTGTAATAATGAGAGAGAAGTATTCATTTGTTTGCACTCTCAAAAGTCATCAGGTTTCATCCATCCAATACAATCTGGAATGGACAAAATCTAAATGCAAATTTACATTGGAAAAAAAATGCATAGATCGATTGCAATGTTTCTGATGAGTTTGAGTCAGAAATTCAAAAAGTTATGTGGTCCAATTTTCTTTTTTGCCACATTAATTCTCTAATGTTGTAAACCATAAAATATGTCATAGTTGAATTTCGGTGAGGTTGCAGTGTTATTTCTAGCGTATTTTAAATTAATTTTTTATTCATAATATATTCGTATTCGAATTTGCCATTAATTCAACATCTTAAAGTCATGGACAAGATCAATGTAGAATTGGACTTGAGATGGTTTAAGGACCCCACCAAGTAATATTATTTCCTCTTTTGTAATCCTATAATATTCTAAGACGACAATATATCATTATTTTGTGTAATCTGTTCTGCAAAAATATACGTAACTAAAATTGATATTAATAGTTTCTAAAAAAAAGAGTGAACTACAAAAATGGTCTATGGACTATGGGTTTATCTCGCCCATAATCTCTGGATTTTAAAAGTATCGTCTCCCTGGACTAATGGTTTATCTCGAAAATGATTCTTTTTCACTGCTTTCGGTCGAAAATACTCTTTTGAGAGGTTTTGAGGGGTTTGAGCAACTTGGTCTTTTTACACTTTTAACATTTTAAATCTGATATTATTTCAGTTATGTACTAAATCTGATATTATTTCAAAATTATCATTCTTCTTCCATTTTGTCATCCTTTACTTTGTTTCCTTATTTCAATATTAGATTTAATTTTATAAAATTAAATTTTAAATTTCAATTGAAATATCAATAAATTTTTTAATTAAAACTATTAATTCATGGACACTATAAATATTGATTAAAACTATTAATTTTTGTTATTTAATATAATATTCAGCTAAAATTGAATATTATGAAATTGACTAAACATTTGATCCTACTAAAAATTTTATATAGGAGTATTTTTGTTGAAATTTTCTAGTAAATTTTGATTGTTTTCAAATTAATAAACGAAAATTATATTAGTCTTACATTAGATGTATATTTATTTCAGAATAAATCGTGTTATATGATGTATTTATGATTAAAGGTATTAAATATTGATTAAAACTAAGGCGTTGTCATACCTTATTGATTAAATATTAGACACTATCAAATATTGATTATGACTATTAATTTTTATAATTAAAATTTTTTATTGATATTTAAAAATTGAAATTTAAAATTTAATTTTATAAAATTAAATCTAATATTGAAGTAAGGAAACAAAGCGAAGGATGACAAAAGGGAAGAAGAATGATAATTTTGAAATAATATCAGATTTAGTACATAACTAAAATTATATCAGATTTAAAATGTTTTTAGTGTAAAAAGACCAAATTGCCCAAACCCCCCAAAAGTGTATTTTCGACCGAAAACAGTGAAAAATGACCATTTTCGGAATAAACCCTTTGTCTAGGGATGTCTGGCGATATTTTTAAAGTCCAAGGACTATGGGCGACATAAACTCATAGTCTAGGGACCATTTTTGTAGTTCACTCAAAAAAATTGATATTAATAATTTATATATCGAGTTGTTAGGAAATGCTATGGATATATTCATAATACCATGTATGATGTATGTATTACTATCAAGTGTTTCTACATCTAGGGCAGTGATCTATATAAATAACTAAGTTTTCTTTTATAACAAAGACCAAATCTTAATCATTAAATCAAAATCGGAAGAATGGGATTCGATTTTAAAAGTTCTGCATGTAGTGTAGTTGAAGGTCATTTAAGGGAATTTTGAGCAAAATGGTCTTTTAAAAAATGGAATAAATTGTTTTCCTTTTGAAATGATCTGCATTATTCTGACATATGAATATCGTTCAAATTTGATCTTAAACCGCTACGCAATGTCCTAATTATATCCTTGTAATGACCCAATTAAACGGCTGCAAAATGACCTTATTCTCGTAACTTACAGTACATGTTATATTAATAAGATGATACTGTTACCCGTATGAATTAAAACGATCTAAAAAATGACCTCCGTATTTTCAATATTTGAAAATTCTAAAACAAAATATGATCCATCCATTTTTTTTAATCAATGATTGAGATTTGCTCTCTGGTTATTTATTGATCACTAGGCTCTATACATAAATATCAAGATGGGTGTCATTTTGTATGTCTCTCTCAAGTTGAATTTCTTACCCTCTCATTTCCGACAAACATATCTAACACCTTATGGCTTTTCTTTTTATTCAGACTGACACCACTCATCTTGTGTTGCCATCGTCTATTTAGCAGAAAGTGAAATTTTTACTAATATTTTTTGCTCTATTCTTTGTGTTTTTACCCTCCCACATTGATGTTGAAAGTTATGGTTTTTTTCTTACATTTATTTGTATGCCCTATTAATATTGATGATAGAGCAACACAATATGTATCCAAATTAATCGTAAGCTTCGTGTAGGGTTGATGTGTTGGTTAAAATTTATCATAGTAGGGTGCTGACAGTTGGAAAAAAACACAGATCACACACTAAATATATCTTAGTATGCATGATGGGGGTTTGTTTCAAATATCAATCATTATGTCTTTTATACTATAATTTTTTTTTAATCTGCGCCTCAGGTAGTTTGATGTCATATCCATGAGATTAAATTGGGTGAACCCTTGTACAAAATAATATATTTTGGTTAACCAATCAAAACAAAAGAAATTTTGGCTACTTTCTTTTTGTTATTAGACCAATAATATCCACTAGCGGAGCAAGTAGTAACTATTTCTCGTATTGATTTCTAGGCACTTTGAAGAATGGGACAAATGCCTTAGAATTTAAGGTTGCTCAATTTTTTTGATTAATTAAAAAGAAAGGCACTTTGAAAAATGGGACAAATGCCTAAGAATTTTAAGGTTGCTCAATTTTTTTTATTAATTAAAAAGACTCGAGCTAGTAGGAGGTGAGTAAAGGTTCGAGACAAGCGATCAAAAGTTACACTACAAACAATCAAAACAGAAAAAGCAGCAACTCAACAACATTCCAACAAAATAAAAGATAAAAAAGACCAACACCAGCCAACTATAAAGGCTAAGACCATCTCCAACAGCACTGCAAAACCTAAAATGCATAGAATAATACCTCCAACAGTACTGCAAAACCAATCCCATTATAGGTTTTTGAAGAAAAAATACCTATCTTTAGGTTTGCACTAAAAACACTTTTCAGAGTTTGAGTTATTGCATTTAAGTCCAAATCAATTCATATTTATCAAAATATAAGAAGAAAAGGAAGAGAAATTAAAATAAAGAGATAGAAAAAGAACTTACAACAAGAAAACAGCCGGCGTGAAGAAGATGAGAAAATTAACCTAATTTAACTCTATTACTTATTAAATAGTGGGCTGGCCCATATTAGTATTATACTATTATTCAACATAATTGGGAAAAAATAATCTATTATTGCTAAACAAAGAGACGTTATTTATATTTCCAAATAAAGAATCCAATTTTATTAGAGAGATTAATAACTCACTGTACATATAAATTTATGGAAACAATTATTTTATTAGATAGATTAATAACTATACAATAATACGTACATTACATAATCCAATTTTATATAGATTAATAACTATACGTAAATTAATATAATTAAAACCAAATATGCTATCAAATATAATAAAAAAATAGTTAAACATTAATAATTTAAACGGCACAAAACATGGAAATTCTAAAATAGAGAAACACAAGCCAAATACATGAAATAAAAACAAAATAAAAACAGAAGACTAATTTAAGTTATACTAATTAATAAATCTTATTATATTATATTATTTAATTTAATTTAAGATTTTGACAATATGTCATGGGGTTAGTGTGTAATTTAGATAAAATATATAGATACGATTGAAAAGTATAAAAAGTTAATGGGTGAGGAATATTCTTTTAAGTTTGAGTTTAGTGTAAATGGTTGGAGCAAAATTAATAGTTAATATGACTTTTACACTAAAATAGGTTTAGATTTAGTGTAATGGTTGGAAATTTTCTAAGAAATACGTGCGAGGTTAGCTATTCTTTGAATAACGAAAATAAATATAGAAAGTTTTATACTGTATTAAGTTATTAAGTCCAATAAGTCTATTAAGTCAACCCCATGAAATGAAATTCTAATATGGATATTTGCAGACAAAAGTAGTGAGTGACATCCCTTTTAGTCTGCAAAATTCAATCAAAATCCCCTCCTTTTGACTGTTCCTTGAAATTAACTATATCAAACTAAAAGAAGTCATTAAAATGTGTGAAGATTTGATTGTGGCTAAGAAACCAGGATTTTCAACTCATGTCGACGCAATATAGACAAAGTGACTGGGCCACACCTCTATCGATATGAAGTTAATGATTGGCCAAAACGTCCTTGAATATTTCTACTTTCTTTATTCCTCATTATTAATTTCCTTTGTCGTTTACATTGCAATAAATGAATATAATCATCAAGTCATATATAGCTGGCCGAAAGAAAAACAACATTTAGAATATAAATTATTATCTATTTTCAGCCATAATTTAAATGTCATAAATAACAAAATTTTTAAAGTTTGAATTTATATACTCCCTCCATCCTCCATAATTTGTCACCATTTGACCCAGCACGAGTTTTAAGAAATGTAGTAGGAAATTGGTTGAAAAAGTTAGTGGCATGTGGGTCCTACTTATATATATTAGTTTTATAATAAAATGTGAGTGAGAATGAGTTCATGGAATATGGGGTCCATTACCAAAGATGAAAAAAGTGAAAGGTGACAAATTTTTAGGGACGAACGAAAATAGAAATAAGTGACAAATTTTCAAGGACGGAGGGAGTAATTATCTACGGAAGTCATATATTGCATAACAAATTAATTTGTAGTTTGTAATTTATAACAAATTAAGTACACTAGTTTATAATACTCCTTCCGTCCCACTTAAAATGCAACATTTGAGAATCGGCACGAGATTTTATGTAGTGTTGTTTTGTGAGTTAATGAAGAGAGAGTAAAGTAAGAGAGATGAAAAAGTAGAGATAGAGTTGTTTCTATTTTAGGAAACGTTTCATTTTTAATGGGACAACCAAAAAAGGGAAACAGTGCATTTTTAATAGGACAGAGAGAGTACTTGTAAGTGGTTCATTCCAAAACGTTTGAAAACTATTATCCTAAAATGAGAACTTGAGAATTTATTAGTTGACAATACAAAATATATCAGTTATTTCAATTAATATTAGTTTGCAGCTGATATCGCTTGTCACCTACGAATATATTTTGTGCTTCCAGTTGATACATTCTCAAATTCTATTTTAAGATAGTTTTTGCTGATATAGTTTGTCAACTGGACTAATACACCCCTATAAGTATGTATGAAAAGGAAATGGTTATTTATGGCCCCTAGGTAGGGTGGTAGAGGTCAATAATTCTCAAATTGCAACCACAGAATGATCAACTTGGTACTATTATGAATCCAAACATTGTCCAATCCTTTTCGTTACATTGTTTCTTCTCTCAAAAAAGAGAAAAAAATTTGAAGTCCTTACTTATACAACTCATATAGCATTTAAGGATACGTCATATTAGAATTAAAATAATACTTACCACAAGAAATGTTATATTTTTTCATTTTGATCCTCCACTAAAATCAGTCTAATTTTTTTCTCTCTTTTCTTTCTCATGGTTAATACGTTTTTCCTAATTTCTATATCATGCTTTACCAATTATTAAGCTTGTGTCTTCTGCGAATAAGAATATTTATCGTGAACGGATAGATTATATACGAAATGGAGAGTCATGCTATATACTATTTTTGAAATACAAACTATGAACCATGATTCAAAAATTCTATACAAAACAAATCTTTGATGTAAAAATGTATTAATTCAAAATTTGGAAATTTGCCCCCTATATATTCTAAGTTTTAACAAAGCATTTAATCCTTTGTAGTTCTTCATAACATAGAGATATGTTCAATTTTCTGAACTCGTGATAGACATAAGAACACGAATAACTCTAATCTTTAGAGAGGAGAAATATGAAGCTTCTTTCTTATTTATGACCATTTTTTATCTTTTGAGAAGATAAATATGAAGCTTCTATCTTATTAGCATATATATATATATATATAGGTTTGTGTTAAAATGACAACCACCCTTAAAATGACAACGTGACAACGCTTATACAACAATATTATAAACGCTACACAGCAATATCCAACACGTTAGACAATGAATCTATAGATTCTTTGTCTAACATGTTGGATATTGTTTGTTCAAGAAAAATTGTTTGTTTAAAGGCCAACATATTGCTGCCCGTCTTTTTTGGTTTTTTTTTTTTTTTTTGCCACGTGGCAACTTATTATTCGTCCACGTGTACAAATGATTGGCTAGAAATGGTGGTATGGTGTTATTTTAAGGGGTGGTGGCACCCTAACATGCCCCTATATATATATATATATTTTTAATTTCACTTATTTTTCTATATTTTTCTTCTTTTTTTAGTCAAGTTTTTGTGCACACAATTCTCTAATGCAGCGTTTCTTATTAGCTGGCCAAACGACAAAGTGTATTTCAGAAGAGATTAGAGCATCTTCAATGGCTTTAGACCGGCCACAGGCTAGTCACTCTCTCTCTCTGCCACGTCATCAGCACTAAAATTCCACTTGTTACATCATCTTTTAAGCAAATAGGCTAGCCTAAGGCTAGCCACAATAAAAATAATTTAATTTACGGAATTAAATTTTTTACAAATTACAGAATTAAAATTTACGAGACATATACGGGAAAATTCATTAATTTCATTTAAATAAAAAAAAGTTACATTGATTAAAAAAAATTACATAATAAAAAAAATATGGCTTCCACACACGAGCCCCTCCTCTCTCTACTCCTCGTCGTCGTCGCCGCCGTTGCCGCCGCCACCCGGGACCTCCACGTCTCGAGCCCCCCAACCGTGCCCTCGCGGCATCCAAATCGACCCGCATGCTCTCGAGCATCGAGTGAAGAAACCTCTTCTCCATGGGTCAGTTGTGACCTTCCAATCTTGGAAGACCGTGTACATCTGCTCCCGCATTTTTTGACGCGAGAAGAAGGTGAGCGCGGGTGGGGGGGTTGCCGACTGGACCTCCTGGGGCGATAGGGGGAGGATCCCCCGAGCGAGTGCGACGAGCAAATGATGGAGGAGATGGAAACTCCTCAGCATCCGGGGGGAGGTCGTGGGAACCGCCGTTGCTGTCGCTGTAATCGCCGGAATAGTTCAGCCTTCGCTTCTTCGGCCACCCAGCTGCGACCCCCGCCCGGAACTTCTCGGAGTCCTTCAGCACCAGATAGCAGTTCCAGTAGGTGAACTCCTTATAAACCCCCGGCTTGGGGAACAGACTCTCCGCTATCCTCCGACAGTCCTTCTCGGTCTGCCCACTAGTCCCGCATGCGGAGGGCGTTGGCGTACAAGCCCGAAAATCGGCCAACCGCGGCCCTGATGCGTTCCCACGCCTTCCGGCACTCCTCCCCGGTGAATTCCTTTCCATGCGGGCAGTTCCTCTTGTAGGCTGCTCAATCTTAGCCCACATATTGACGATCATCTGGTTGTTCGCAACCAGAGGATCGTCGCAAACCGTCGTCAATAGCCGGCTGCAACGACTCCCCGCTCTGCTCCCCCTGTTCTTCTTCTTCTTCTTCGGCGCGGCCCGACCCCGCTCTGCTCCCCCTGTTGGAACGAGATTGTCCGCCTCCTCGACATCGATCCCCAACTCCTGTAATGAGAAACGGTCATCCCTAGTGAACTGCGTCTCCACCAGGGTCGATGTGTGAGACGAAGCCGTCAAAAAGTCAAAAGTGGCATACCGGCATACCGGCATCATCCCCATCATCTGTTGCATCATCTGCGGCGTACCTTCCCACCCCGACATTCCCTGCCTGCCGCTGGCTTGCCCCCGCCCGGCATCGCCTGCCTGCCCGTCATCAATCCCATCAACTGTTGCCAAGGGTACATGTTGTACTGCCCGCCTATCTGCCCCCATCTAGACCCCACAGTGTACCGTGGGAGTGTGAGACCCGCTCGTCGCCGGAGTAAACTGGTTGTTGTTGTCCATCTCTCGATGTTGCTCTTGTACAGAAATTTAGATAGAGAGAAAACTCGTTAAAACAAGTGGTGCAAATGAAAATGACGTGAAAATCGCGAATATTTAGTGTTTCAAAAATTAAAAAATTAAAATAAAAAATAAAAAATTGCGCTGGCCGATCGCTCGCCGATCACCAGCCTGCAATGGCGGCCGCGATCGGCCAACACCTTCAAATCGGCGTGCGCTCGCCTAATGGCTAGCCGATTCGCCGCTCGCCGATCGCAGTAGTTCGGCTGGCCGACCGGCTAGCGCCGCGAATCGGCTAGCCGGTGGGCTAGCCGCTATTGGAGATGCTCTTAGCAAAATAATAAAAACTATAAATCGAATAAATATAACCTATCATGTACTCCTGGAAAAGAAAAGTCTGTAATATTTTTTGAATTTATATCTTGTATTAAACATTCATGGACAAGCATATTGGTAGGTGTTTAAAAGCATATAACAGTTAAATCTCTAGCATAGTTGTTAGTTACACAATGCAACGATCAGTCAATTTCCCTTCAAATTGTCAAGATAATACACATAAAAATCTTGAAAAATCTCAATCATAATAGAAAACAAAAATTGTTAGAACTAATCCGAAGCTCAAATGAGTGAATCTTATATACATGCACGAGGCAACCTATAGTTTCACGTCATAATAAAAAAAATGATATAGGTATAACACGATATACTATAGTGAAGATAATTAATTAATGGTATAGCTAGTTGGTATTTATTGATGACAAATCATGGTAGATCCAACCCAAAAGAAATGTTATGAAATCCCTCGAATTTATTGTCATGCCATTTTTGTGTAATAGTGCATGCATGGATTACACAAGAAAATGGACTTCAAAAACTATAAAGTCCATGTAGTCTTTATTGAAAAAGGGAATTTTCCTTTCATTAATTGGCTTCCTAAACAGTTGGAATTGCCGATAATAATTACAAAACCGCAAAGTGGAGGGTTCAAATCAGTAGTAATTCAATCTAAGATCTTTAATCAGGTGACATATGTACTATGGTGTCAAAGTTCCAAAGACTGCAATTGCAATATTTTAACAAGCACTTCATATATAGAAATCAATCATACGTGTATTGTATGTATGGATGCATGTATGTATAAAATGTGCTATTTTTAGAAAATGAAATGATGGGTACTTATATTTTGAATTTGTTATTTTAGAATCATACATGGATGCATAAACTGTGCTTTTTTGGAAAATGAAATGATGGGTACTTATATTTTTTCGAATTTGTTATTTTGCCTTCCAACAAAAAGTATGTACGTAGGTAGGTGCAGAAACAGTAAAATCAGTGTTAAGGTAAGATTATATAGAGTGAAATAAATGAAACAATAAACTCATAGTTAGAGTAAGATTTTAGAGTGAAATAAATAAAGTAGTAAAATAAATGAAACAATAAACTCATAGTTAGAGTAAGATTTTAGAGTGAAATAAATAAAGTAGTAAAATAAATGAAACAATAAACTCATAGTTATATATATATATATATATATATATATTCCATAACCAAGTTTTATAAATCATGGATAACCCAACATGGTAAAAATTTAGATGTCATGCACATAGAAAATAATGTTTTCGACAATATTTCAATACCATTATAAGTGTTGAATTATTGCAGAATGGACTCAACGGTTTGAAGTTCATGGATAGTAATGTTTGCATATGGTGTTACGGTGTCACCGTAATGCTCTGATTTTGTATCGCAGATTGCTTGGAACCAAATACCGAGTTGCTTGCCTAAATTGTTATTTTAACCATGGTGGCACCATAGTACTCCCCTACTCATATCATTCTATTACATATTCAATATCATCATACCACAAGGATGTCAATTACTTAAATATCCTATAATTAAAATTTAATTAGGAAAGAAGATTGATACATATCGTAATTAAAATCGTTAGATTTCAAAATAAAAAAATACTACTTTTTGATCTTATTTTTTTTAAAAAAAAATGAGTTTCATTTTATAATACCCTATTTAAATGTGTGTATCAAAATCCCTTGACTAATCACTCGAGAGTGATTTATGACAAGAGCCCTTTCTCGTATATAGAAACGTGTACAGATCTTTAATTTATCAAAACAAAACCTATCAATCTAATTGAAAATCACAAATAGTAGTGGAGTATAAATTAAAGTGGCTCTTTTATTTATTCGGTAATATTTGAAAGGGACACGCGCATTTCTATTAATAGAACATGCAACATTGTTACAATATAGCAATAGTGACAAATAAATATCAAACTCAATAATACTCAAGAAATTTCCCAATCGAAGTGCGCTGTAGATAAAGCCAAAAATTTAAAGGTAGAATGGAAAAAATCCAATGCAATATTGTCACATATTTTCTGAGTGTCAAATTAAAGCTCGTGCACTACAACAATTCTAGCAGCTTTTGTTTTATTTACTTATTTTTTGTTATACACAATTAAAATTACATGGAAATAGATATAGACAGAGTGTACTGGAAAAATTGTCCGTTTATTAGATTCTCCTTTCATTAAACTCCAACCATTCAAAAAGAGAGAATATTACTCCCTCCGTTCCGTATTAGTAGAGTCATTTTGTCATTTTGGTACGTTGTAGAGTAGTAGAGTCATTTTCCTTTTTGGTAAAAGTCAACACATTTCTTCTCACTTACTTTACTCTCTCTTACTTTATTTTCTCTACATCTCTTTACCTTTTTCATTTCCTACTTTATTTTTCGTTTACTTAACTTACCTAACACAACTTTTTCTCAATCTTCGTGCCGAAAAAAAATGCATCCACTACTATGGAACGGAGGGAGTAATTATTAAACTTAGATAAAACAGATGCAGTTCTGAATAGCAATTGCAGAAAAGTTGGAAATTAGTAAATGAAAATTTTAACTCCCACCCTGCTGCCTCCAGGGGTTGATTATTGATATAATTTGATAAGGTTGAAATGCTTATTGCCATAAATATTTATGGATAAATAGCCATTTAAATCATCAAATTTGGTCAAAATCTAGTTTATCCTATAAAGTTTAAAATTCGCTAATTAAATCATGAAGCTTCAATTTTTCTACTTTATCCTATGGGTCAAATTTTAGGTGGAATCTTTGTTGACGTGGATTGAGATTTAAATCACGAAAAAGATGTGCGTATAATCCAAAGTGTAATCACAAGGAGCTTGATCTTAAAGTTGGATTAAGATTTCGACATGGATCAAAGGTATCTATTGGCGAAGACAAAGATCAATTTGCTGACTATTTAATTAAAGATAAATGAGTTTCATAAATGCTCCGTAAATTCACACTTGACCAATTATATTACGAACCTTTTTAGTCCGTCTGTAATTAATCGGATTTGCAATTGTGGCTAGAGAGAAAACACATGAGATGAAAATTTTGATGAGGTGTAAGCTCTAACACTGTACAAGCAGAGGTGATAAAAGGAAAAATATTTAGCCCTTAAATAAAAAAATAAAAAAAGGGCTGACCTAAATTCCATGATGGAGCACACAAGTGAAGGGAGTTCGAATATGGATACTCGAACTCAACATTAGTATCAAATCTCAAAAATGGGAAGCCAAAAAAAGAGCTAAAATCAATTCTCAGTAATTCCACAACGAGAAGAGTCCGGAAACCCCACCGTCGTCGCTCCAAGGCGGCGGCGGATCCAGCCAGCCTTCGATCGCGGCGTTGTCGTCTACGTAAACGAAGTCGCTCCTCGTCTCCATCGATCCCAGGTTCGGCAGCTCCACGATCTCGCTCAGCTCCTCCGACGCCGCGGACAATTCAATCGACGACGACGGCGACGGAGACGACGTGATTTCGAATTTTTCCATCGCGGCGGCCTTGGCGGCGGCGGCCTGGACGTCGCGGGGGCTGAGGGATGCCGGGCGGGGCAGCGCCGCGGCCAGCTCGGGGAAATTGAGGGTGGCGGAGGAGCCCTTGATGCTCAGCGCGGCGACGTCGTGCGCACGCGCCGCCATCTCCGGCGTGGGGAAGGTGCCGAGCCATATCCTGGATTTCTTCCGCGGCTCCCTGATTTCCGACACCCATTTCCCCCAATTCCGCATCCGCACGCCTCTGTAGATAGGATGCTTGCTGCCGCCGGTGGTGGCCGCCTCTCGAATCCGCTTGATCTTCGGCTCCTCCGCCGCGGCCTCCGAGAGTGCTGACGTGGAAGGAGGGAATGGATATAATGAGCAAGTCTCCGACGGGGTGTGTTTTGCTGTGGCCATGATTTTTGGATATTTTTAAGGTGCTATTTTTAGTAATCTGCTGTTTTTTTTTCAAGTCAGTTTGTGTGCAGTTCACCTGGAAATGTAGTTTCTAGAAATGAGATTTCAAGAAGGATTTTGATTTGAGGAGAGAAAATGGAAGGAATAAATATGTACACAAGTATATAATGGTATATATAGCTAGGGTAATGCCCCTAATAAATAAAGGAGTGACATTATTATTAAATTGGACAACATGTCAAAAAAAAACTAGTTTATTAGGATAAATAACTTATTTGGTTTATAAACACCTCCCGTTGTCACAACCGATGTAAAATATTGAGTCCGTAACAATTGACCTCCTCCTAAGAGCCATCGTTCTCATTGGTCACAACTAGTTCTTTGTCAGACCACCACTCCTAGTTATTCTGGTCATGACTAGTTTTTTTTTGTTAAAACCACTCCATGGGCCACCACTCTGAGTCGGTTTCCAAACGTACTCCTTGATCACGATTCTATTCCATAGGCCATTACTACGAATCATTTAGGCTCTCGGTGAAAGCATCAATATTACAAACCAAATAGATATCACATTCTAAAATACTACTCCCTCCTTCCATAGTAATAGATGTGTTTCTTTTCGGCACGAAGATTAAGAAAAATTGTATTAAGTGAGTTAAGTAAGTGAGGATAAAGTGGAAAATGAAAAAGGTAGAGAGATGAAGAGAAAAAAAGTAAGAGAGAATAAAGTAGGTGTGAAAAAATGTAAAAGGAAAATGACTCTATTACTATGGAATGTACCAAAATGGTAAAATGACTCTATTACTATGGAACCGAAGGGAGAAGGGAGTAGCATGTTAGGGGAGTCAATTTAGTCCGTAAACACCACACAAATTAATCATATGGGACTTTGTGTCCATAACAAACATGTATCCCCATGTATCATATTTATTTTTATTTTTTTATGTTTTTGGTTTCACTATCAGTTGGCAATGAGTCTAAAGAGAGAGGGGCCCATGGAAGAAATGGGTCATTCTGCTAGTGCTAGATGAACAGTGGGTCCCATTCTATAACACACCACGCAACCCTTTTGATATGTTTCTCATTTTCACCTATCTTCGCACTGTGCATTTATCTCCTTATCATAATCAAACATGTGTTGTATATATGATTTATCATCTACCAAAGATCTTTATGATACACTCCCATTTTCTCTCTCATGCATGGCCTTCACGTCCCATGACAGAAATACTAGAATCTAGACGCACGAATTTCAGTGGACAGACGAAAATGGATCTCTACATAGAACTATTTTTCGTGGATGGATAAAGCACTAACGTATGAAGATATATAGTCCGTTAATCATCAAGATTCACAAAATATTGATAGAATTATATGGATTCACTATTTATCAAAATTCAATTGCAAAATATATAAAGATCAAAGTCGATCACCTACTATGAAATTCTGAAATGAGGCGTGGGAGCACTCTTCTTGCAAATAATTGAGTACGA
The DNA here is from genome assembly GCF_023119035.1 of Salvia hispanica. Taxonomy (NCBI): domain Eukaryota; kingdom Viridiplantae; phylum Streptophyta; class Magnoliopsida; order Lamiales; family Lamiaceae; genus Salvia; species Salvia hispanica. The sequence goes on from NC_062967.1 coordinate 41,281,084, forward strand.
GAAATAAGTTTAATTAATAATTACAATACATATGCATCGTGAAATTTTTGGAATTGGATAAATAGATAGGTTGGTAAATTTTCAACTAAATAATTGATGAGAGCGATGTGTGAAAAATGCTAAAATACAAAAGATATCGGAACTATTTTGTGGAAATTTAAGACACTTGTCATTTTATGGTTTTGTGTGAGTATCCCATATCTTTTTGTGGGCATGATCAAAGATTTCCTCAAATTTTTGTTGGTGGGATTACATTTATTTTAGGGTTTATGTGTAAGCATACACATACCCAACATTAATAACTCCAAAGTTTCAAGGATTTATTATATTAAGAGACAAATCAAAACTCGGGAAATATTAATTTCATGGAAATATTATTTATAACGTGTGATATTTTATATATTGTGGACGACGTTTGAGTTGGTCCCAATAATATCAAATATGACAAGTAAAGATTTCTGCAAATGGGTCCATTTCCATGGAGGGGCAAAAATATAAGTGTCCTAACTTTTATTATGTATATAAAAATTTCATATTCCCTCCGTCCCCCAATATGTGTTCCATTTTGACCTGACACGGATTTTAAGAAATATAAATGAAAGTGAATTGAAAAAGTTAGTGGTACGTGAGTTCTACTTTTATAATAAAATGTGAGCAGAAATGAGTTAGTGAAATATGAAATCCATTATTAAATTAAAAATAATAAAAATAAAGTGGGACAATTAATAAGGGACAGACAAAAATAAAAATTGGAACGCATATTGGAGAACGGATGGACCGAGGGAGTATCTTTTTATGTTGCTTGCTTGTATGTATATCTTCCCTTTTGAGACAAGATGTTTTGCCTTTCCGTGAAAAGCAAATAAATGAATTAATATTAAAATAAAAATGAGTACTACAATTTTATAATTACAATATTCATCAAAATGAAAGTAAATATATTGAAATTAAATTTAAAATGACAATCTCTTTAGTTATAGCATTAGGGTTTTAGCCAAAATGCATAACCAAAACAACACCCAATATGAGGATGTAGCATAATTTTACTAATGAATGAAAGGTTCATCTATATAATTTGGGTCATTTTCAATTTGTAATTTTCCTGGGATATAAACACAACTACTAAGTGTACCCTCACACGTACCAAGACTAAATCCAAAATAGTGAAAGAACGTTGGATAGTTATTGTTCAATAAATTTTTAGTTTTAAAGACTGAAAAAATCACACCATTTCCATACCATATATTTAGACCTCAAATTTGATTGGGGTGGGGGGCATGGGGGTAGGGGTCCAACCCATTCTTAGGGGTTGGTAGCAGATGCATTGATCTTAATTCTTAAGCTCTTAGGCAGCCTCTAATGTTATATGATCTCAATTGGGGCCATCCCCATGATTTCAATGGTGCACCCCATTTTACATGACACAAAATGTCAATATAGTCACACAAAACTAGTTAGCTACGAATTTTATTTTAATGAGTTTCAATATTAGGATTTTAAGCCCTAACACCTTTTATATAGGTTGGAGAAGATTGGACCTGAATTAGAGTCATGATAGGATAAATCATTATCTCATCTCTCCTCATTAAAATATTCAATTATATAATTTTTTTTTTCTCTTACTTCATCTAACAATTCCTCGTAAAATCATATGCCACTTAAGAATGTGGACATCTTGAGTGGGACGGAAAGAGTACATTTTCTACGAACAATTTGCTCGAGTCATACTTCATTAAGGTAGTATATAATACATGGAGTATGATTTTAATATAGACAATCACGTGACAAAGTAGATGGGTTATGGGTAATGTACTTTGTAACCTTATTTCCTTCTTTGATGAAATCTCTTTGGCTTTGAAAGAATTTTGCATGAGCACCATACTTGTCTTGTTGAAAGCCTACTAGCAAAAGTTATGTCAGTTCTATGAATGGGCTCCGGCCATCTCTTTACTTCAGCTCTAGTAGTTTCATTTTTCTCTTATTTTTCCTATCGATTCTTGATCAATGATTATCATCTATATATAGTAATCTTCAACTATTTATAGTAAATTGAAACTCATTTTTGATCAATGATTTTCATCTATAGTAATCTTCAACTATTTATTATCTTGCTCAAAATAAAAGCTTATTATGCAGATTTTTTGGATATTATATTCCACCTTTAATTTATTTATTTTTTTCTTAAATTTCTGCACACAAATCTATTCCCAGCCCGTAAAATATCTATCTGAGCCTGAACTTATGCATCAATAATGCATCAGCATAATACTAGTATTTGATTTTAAAAATAATAGTATAACTATTAGCAGTCCATTTGTTTTTATTTCCCTATTTCAAAGATTCCATATGTGTGACAAATGGGGACAAGTAATTTTTTGGGAAAGACTTTGTATTTTTCCAACTGAATTCTTAATTGATATTACTAGGAAACAAAATTGACTTTTGGCATATAGAAAATATTATATTACTATAAATGAGGTGAACATTGCATTAAAAGAAAATCACGATAAAATCGACATTTTAGTTTTGTGAGATAGCCCTCTGCCCTTTTTAACTATCTTATAATTAAAGATCAATGTAACTATTTGAAAATCAACCATTTAATGATTGAAAAGGTGTATGAACTCAGTTATGACTGATAATTTTGACCTAACACAAGTATGCGTGCATGGAATTAATGGATTAGTGTAAAATCTTATTATGGGTGTTCTTATCAGGCCGATCCAATAATTTTGGACCGAGGTCTAGTAAACGTGTTAATGATAAATATTATTACTATTACTTATATTTTGTACTCCGCAGTATAGTATCACTCTTATATTTATTATTTAGAATGTATTTTTTATTTTTCACTCTCATATATTACAATCCATTTCTGGCCTTCATAGCTACAACTACCACCACGTTATCAAGTAATATCTCATTTACAGCAAGTTTGAATCATTTTGTGTCATTATCGTGTGATTGTTGTGTGTTATTAAGTTCAAGTCGTTATTATGTCATATCAATATAAATACAATCATGTAGGTTGTAGCTAACAAATTCGTGCAATGTGCGAGTCATTTTTTAATTAAAAAAATTCTTTATATGTTGTGTTCAAATTTGGCTTAATGTCCCATTAGATAGACCTGATAACATGATATCATCGCAAACAATTTGGCAAAGATGTACAATAGTTATTAAAATCTCAATTTCCGTCATTATATTCATCCTTATTAGGAAAATTTTGTTTTTTTTTCTTCCTTTTCCATTATATTCACACATGGTTTTGTCATTTGACAAGTGTCCTTGGGTAAATAAACCTTTGACAATGGGAAAACTAATTCCTTAGATTTAAAAAATATATAGAATATTGTTTTTTTTTTTTTTTGTGTTTTAATAATGTGAAAAGTGCATGCGAAATTTGCAATCACCGCCCAACATTCACGATTAGATCTGCCCAAGGTTTACCGAACCGGCGGTTAAAACCGGAACCGTAACCGTGAGAATTTACCTGAACCGAAACCGTCAATTTTTTGAATCATGGTTCGGTTCAGGTTCAAAAAATTTCGAACCGAAACCGTGCCGGAACCGCGAAAAACCGTGAAATCAAGCCGGAACTGCAAAAAAACTGACGGTTCGAAACCGTGAAAAACCACTGGAAAACTACCGGTTCAAAATCGAAACCGAAACCGGCGGTTTTGGAACTGGAACCATAACCGTGAAACACCCTCGCGGTTCGGTTTCGGTTCAACAATTTCCAAAACCGAAACCGGCGGTTCCGAACCGTAACCGCTGGTTTCTGAACCGTGGGTACCTCTATTCACGATTCGTTATCATATTTTTCCATTTTAACTGCTCGTCTATAAAAATAAACAATATTCCATTTTATCAACATCCCATTAAAATGGTGAGTGGTGAGGTCCATTTACTTTCAATAAGTTAGAGCATTTTTAATGGTACTCTAAAACTTAAAATGGAGTAGGCAATTAGTTCTAATGGTACTCTAAAATCATTCACTTTTTTTTTATTTTTAAATAAAATATACATATCTTTAGGTTTACACTAAAACTAAAACACTTTTTCAAATTTTGTTAGTAAAAAAGGGTAGTCTCTCCGTTATATTTTAATTGAGTCATTTTTATATTTTGGGAAGTTCAAACATATTTGAGTCATTTTTATTTTTGACAAATTTTAATCCTTTCTTTTACTTTATTTAGCATCCGCATAACACACTATTCTCAAACTTCATGCCGGAAAAAGTGCCTCAATTAATAAGAGACGAAGGAAGTATAAAATAGAGAATTATTTTTTTAAGTTTGAGTTTAGTATGAATGGATTGGAGTAAAATCACTTCTAATGTGACATTTACACTAAAATAGGTTTGAGTTTACTATAAATGGTTAGAAATGCTCTTAGAATGAAAAAAGAAAATGAGATTTTAAATTGCAGACAACCCGAAATGTCAAAATGAGATATTAGTGTTAATGTGTGTTGTGACGGAATACAGTAATTGAGTAATCGAAACAAACAGGAACGTAAAGAGACACATATTTACGTAGTTCACTAGCTTTGTATTGGCTACGTCCGCGGTCAAGAAACGGATAATAGATTGTATTATGATAGTGTTTACAGATTACAGAGTTTTGTGCCCTACTTCTATATAAATAGGCACACATAACAGGCTCAATATGAAAATTAGGGCCCAATACATCAACATAGCATAGCGTTGACCCTGTTTGGCTAACAACAAACACTATAGATTCAAGACATACTAACAACATGAATATCCTTTCTATTATACTAGGCAGTCCTAAGGAGATACTTTATCGTATATTTGTCAGATATAATTATTTCTTGATAAAAATAAAAGTAACCATATGAGAAGAAAAGTCGTGTATTCAACACATGAAGTGAATTATCCCTTTCGCTAAGAACTTAATTAACGTTCACGTTCGGTGAGGAATGAGTCTTTGTCAAAAATAATTTCGAATGATATATTATTATCGTACATGTAAAAATCCCTGACAAAATAGTTTCATAAGCAATAATGGATGCATTTTTCTCGTCTAGTGTTGTTAGGTTTTTGATCAAATGTTTCACTGTTACCATCTCAAAATCTCACCATCAACATTAAGTGTGTTTTGTGTTTTGTGATTTGTCAAATTCCCTAAACAGTAGTGATGGTCCCCTACACATTTATTCCTCACCATCCCGTAGGTCGAAGAGTAACGCCACCATAACGTAGGTCGAAGAGTAACGCCACTATATCGGCTCTCTTGAGCCGATGATTTAGGGCAGAACTCGCTTGTGCACCTCATGCGTCCTTCGCGCCCCAGTGACGTGAGTGCATGTGGCTCACACCCACTAAGCTTGAAAAATGGTGCTTTTATTAATTTTTTTAAAAAATATGAAATTCATGTTTTTCTTGAATAGTATTATTTTTTTAAAATCAAACATTCATACAACAATTTCTTCGGTGCTGAAAATAATTCCGATGAGTGCAATTGGCTTCTCAATATCGCTGTGGTGGGGCGTTATTTCGACGAAATGGAGGTGGTTAGTTATGTAGTTTTTCCAATTCAAATTGAATTTTACATTTTAAATTTGCATTTCAATTTACTTAGTTTATAAGAAATAAATAGATACATAAAAAAAAGAGCTTAGAGTCTAAACTCTAAGACATGTGGATGTTGGATAAGTAACTATTAGACCTACGAAATATCCATGGGAATGACAATTTAAAGGGCATATTACTGTGGATGCCCTTTCCTCTCTCTCTGTGCAATCAATGAGCTCCAATCTCCATTCTCCAATTTAGGCAACAAAAAATTATATCAATCACACCCATTGCAAATTGAACCAGTTCTTGAAATCCCATAAAAACTTTGGTGAGATTCATGGTAGGACCATGTTTTCACCATTCAAGATCAATTTTTTTTCTAAGCCCAATGTGTGTCTGTGTATTTATTGTGCAATGCAGATATTTATAACCTGTGTTGTGTCACATGTAGAGCCATGTGTGTATTTATGGATGCTAAATTCAACTACAACATTAACATCTGGTTTTCTGACCTAGATCATGCTTCCTTTGGGGCATTTTCTTATATTTTCTTCTCTTCAGATGTTCCATGACATAGTCACGTTGCACGTCCCGATGGCAGAGACTATCCTCGGCCTTGGCAACGAGCATTTAAAGATCGATTGAGACAACTCTGGCCATCAAGATTTAGCATTCAATCTGTCTGTACTATCAAGAATCTGCATTTACATAGAACCATAGAAGAGAGCAACACAAGAAGTCGAATATAACGAATAATACATGATAAATTCAAGATTAAGATCCATAAGCAAGTTTGGAGTGTCATAAGATTACAATTTGAAATGAGGGCTGCTACAACAACTTTATTGTTTCATCACAAATTTAAAGAATGAGTCGAATTTGTCGTTTTTCTTAGTGTAAGGATGCCCGTCTAAGTTACCTCGAGCGATGATTGTTGTAAATTTTTTTTTTCTGAGTATGGTTTGTTTAACCTCTTCTCCACTTGTGGCTTAGCACGAAATCATCCTCATCGTCGCTGTCTTCCTTTATACGTTTCTTAGATTTTACTTCGCCATTCTTGGGAACCGGCTGTGGCTTCTTGGAGCTCTCGGGTCTACTAGATGTGGACGGTGGTGGAGACTTTATGGGAGTGCCCGAACGGAGCTGTTTTTGCTTCCTCTGTTTCTTCTCATAGGCTTTTCTCGACCTCTCGGGCGACAGCATGCCGTGTTCCATCAGCCTGCAAAATTTGAGATAATCATTCATCTAAGCCTTATGATACAATGTAAGGATATAACAAGATCAACAGCAGAACCATGAGCTTATTAATTAAAAAACCACGAGTTCTTTCTCGACCATGAACTCATTCCATATAAATCTGGAGTTTCGACTTCAGATATAGCAAGTATAGCGAGCGATTGGTAAAAAAATATATACCTGCATCACAAAATCGGAGATATATTCATGATACCTCCCAATTTTCCTTACCAAACACCAAGATTATTTTTTACTCGAATCCTCATTTATGCGTCTAGTTAGGAAAATGGTCAGAAGCTCAACATAAAATTTCAAGACTATCATCAATTAATGAAAGCTCCCTATAAAGTTTATACAAGAAGGAGAGTAAACACGAAAACACAATCTAAAACTATAAAAAGGCATAGAAAAACAGAGAAGAACACCAAATATGTGGAAAAGATCGGATAATAGAATAGGCAGAACACGAAGAGAGAAGAGATTGAGAATCTATTCGTCGTTTGTAGCTCATAACGAAACGATAAGTTAATGCAGGTATTCGGTATTAAATGAGATGTTGGTGAAGTAATCAAAGTGTATAATTAGCATCACAATATGTTATTCACATTGAATCGACTAACAAGTAACAACAGCAACATCAAAAACATTATTTAGTCACATCACAAAAGGCCCATACTCTATCTTAACATATACTATTAGCCAGATATCTTCATCTGCATCTAGTCCTCTTCAAGAATATAAAATCGAGCAAGCTATATCGACTCTAAACGTTCCATGAAATAGCAAAGAAAAAACTCACCAAAACTCAGCCATTTCACTCGAAGGAATCTGCTTGGATAATGATTCATAAAATATTCTCAATGGCTCCCGCTGTAGACCAGACGAAAAACAAGGCACAGTAAGGCAAGAACTCGTCCAAAAGAGAACGTAACAATACAAACGAAGGGCTATGCATACAGAACCTCTTCGGGAACATCAAATTTCTGGCCAGCCAAAGAATACACTTTCTTCTCTCTGGTTCTCTTCACAGTTTTCTTATCATCTTTCGTTTGAGCAGACGTTTTCTTCGTCTTCGCTTGATCAATATATATCAGAATTCAATTAGAGGTAAATCAAAATCACCACAGACAATTCGAATGCAAATTCCAACGGATTTCAAGTCGAATTTCAACAGATTCACCATCAAATTTAAGTCCTTCAAGTAACACATTCAGATCAAATCTAAAAAATTAGAGCAGCAACAGTTTGTAAAAGGCAATTGATTAATAGATCAGCTATAATCTTTGCAACAATTCACCTCATTTTTTACAGAGGATCAATTAGGTAATACAGATGGTAGTAAAATCAATAACTTCTAATTCAACAATTAATATAAGAAAACACACACACAAATTAAGGTAGAAAATCCAAAAATCAAGTGAGTAAAGTAGCGATCTTTGCAAATTTCAGCTAAATGGGGGAAATCATAACAGAACCAAAAACAAAAGGGGGAAAAATAGTGGATTCTTGTCCGTTACCATTTTGGAGGTAGAGCTAAAAATGGATCTATTTTTGGAATCTGGAGCTGAATTCCTGATTGATCCCCCAACAATTTTCTTCTTGGATGCAGAGGAATCAATTCTGGGTTTGGAAGAAGAAGGCCCATCTCCAACAGCGGGCTTCAGTTTCGCCAAATTACTCGATTTACTATTTGTGGCCATGCCTCTTTCTTCGGTTACTCTCTCTCTCTAAACCCCTCTGATTTAGCCTTACTGTTATTCCTCTTTCTCTTAAATAACCATCACTGAAAATTCGTTTCTTCTCTTCTGTGGAAGTTCAAAATTCACGAATCAGAGAAAAGGGAAAAAGAATTGAAAAGTAGTTGGTAGTTTTTAACCGCTTTTGTATTTCTTATTTTCTTTTTACTTGAACATACTCCATGAATTTACTGCGCCTGAAAAAACTTAAATTATGAAAACATCACCATTAAAGGATAATCAATGGAGAATCAAGGTTGACGATCATTCTTACAAAATAAGGCACAATGCAATCAAGAAAAACAAGAAAGATAAGAAAACATTTGAAAAGTGATTAACGAACAAGTACTATTGAAATAATAAAATGATACTCCCTCCTTCGCTTGTGATCCATCACTATTTGACTCGGATTTTAAAAAATGTAATAGAAAGTGGGTTAAAGTTAAAAAGGTTGGTGTCATGTGAGTCCTACTTTTATATATTAGTTTTATAATAAAATGTGAGTGTGAATGAGTTAGTGGAATGTAGGATCCATTACTAAAAATAGTAAAAGTGAAAAATGACAAATTTTTAGGGACAGACGAAAAAGGAATGTGACAAATTTTCAGGAATGGAGGGAATAATATATTGTATATTCTTTATTAGCTTAATAGTTGAATTATTATTCCCACATAGAAATAGGCTGAAATTGTTTTTATCATCCGTCTAAGATAGTCCATATCTATTTATTGAAATATTTTTGCCTTTTTCTATATTTTATCATCTATAAATCCTACCATCTATTACACGCACTATTAAAACTCATGTTAGAGCATCCACAGTGGTAACGTTGTCCGTCCTTACCGCTGGCAAAGACGCCGCTGCTCACCAATGCACGTAGTCCGTCCTTGCCAGCGGCAGGGCGGTGCTCTTAAATAAGAGCACGTCCTTGCCGCTGAGCAGGCTTACGTGGCGGGCTGCGATTGGCCAACGTCATAGATTATGTTTTTTTCTTTTTTTTTAAATTTTTTTTTTGAAATTAATTAAAAAAAATATTTTTCCACTTCCCAATAAATTATATCCGTTTTCTACGCACTTTTAATTTATTTTTCAATTTTTCCAATTATACAGGGTCTCCAAAGAACATTGGGGATAGAGGACTAGTCTTCCACGGGGTATTTTTTAGTCTTTAATTATGTAATTTTTAATTTGTAGGATTTTAATTATGTATTTTTTTATTTTCTAGGATTTTAATTATGTATTTTTTTATTTTCTAGGATTTTAATTATGTATTTTTATTTTTTAGGATTTAATTATGTAATTTTTATATTTTAATGTATTTTATATTGTAGAAATGTTTTTAGTAATTGAAGTATTTAAATTGAATAATAGAATGGTGGGACCCTTGAGCTTGTCCTTGCGGAAGAGCATAGATGTGGGTGTTGTGCTCTTGTCTAAGGACAATGAGTAAAAATGGATCTGGGCCTACCTCTGTGCTCTTATTTAAAAGCACGGATAAGGATGCTCTTATTTTCAAATGATTTATTTCTATAGTATAGAGGGACAATTTAGATATCTGATGTAGAAATTCCCTATTCTCATCACACCAAGTTAACCGTATGAGTTTATGTGTTCAACTAATAATATTTTAATAAGTGCAAGATAAAAGTCTAAACTTAGTCACTTACATTTGCTTTAAAAAAAAATTTGATCTTAACATGTTAAGTGTGTTAACTTTTGATCACAAACAAAGATAAAAAATAATACGTTTTGGTCTAGAATTAACATATTAGTTAAAATTAATGGTCATATGTGTTTTGACTAAATTTGTAACTTAATTATAAATCGAATTAACATGTACTACATTCGTTCCTAAAAAGTATGAACATTTAGTTTGGCAAGAGCTTGAATGTATTGGTAAAGTAAGAGAGGGAGATATAAAGGGTAGTGTAAGTAATATAAGTTGTAAATAAAATGATCTGAAGGGGTAATGTGTTGTTTAATTATTCTAAAATTAGAGATTTCATACTTTTCACAGACGGACTGATTCACTTGGATTTTACATGATTTTAGAGGGTGGTTTTACTTGGTTTTGATCGTATATTGTGTACTTTGAGACATGATTATAACTACTTCTCTATGATATTGGTATTTTGACCATTTTGTGAAGAATGTGTAAAAAATGTACAAAATATGTGGATATGTAGAAGCTTTGGTTTGAGACAGTTTTTCTGGAGATTTTGAACTCCGATTCGCACATAATTCATACCATTCTCTTCTTCTTCGAAAGAGCTTCGCGTGGATATCTTAAACGTCTCAATCGGAGTTTGGTAGAAGAAGTTATGACCGTTTTATCAAGACTACGTGGAGCGGTGACATAGCTGGCGAACCGCCGGGTTCGCATGCAAATGAACCTGGCGGCCCGCCAGCAAAACACGAGAAAAATGTCGTAGGCAGTTGGCCACTCGCCAGATTCGACGCACAACGAACCAGGCGATCCGCCAGGTTCGTCCGACAGTTTATTTCCCGCCCAAAGTCAACCCTAGGTATATATATATACCTAGGGAACGCCTCCTACCCCAAAAAATACCACTTTTTCACCTAGGAGAAGAGAATAACGAGCAGATGAGGAGTATTCATCGCAAGATTGAAGACGAAGCCTCCAATCCGCCCAATCTAATTATAGGAGTTCATCTTTTAGTTTTATTCTTGTTTAAACAATGTTTTCGATTATTCCTTTGAATATTTCTCTGACCTTTGTGATGAACATGAGTAGCTAAATTTCCTATAGAATCCTACAGGATTGATAACAACTATCCTATGCTCAATTAACTTCCAAACTATGCCAACAAAAGGTCTCAAGGGTTATTAAACAAACGGACTAATAAAGAAATAGTTCATACTTTTAAAGGACAAAGAGAGTATAATTTAATATTTAATTTATAAATTATTTTTTGCATCTAAAAAAAATTGAATTCAATTAAGTTAAAAATGATAAAATATTTTACCTATAATTAAAATTAAATTTGTGAATATTTTTATAAATTTTAAATAAATTTAAATTTTATTATAGGTAAAAGAATATTTATAAATTTTAATATATTTTATTATATGTTACAAATATTTTCTGAATTTTAATATTTTTTATTATAGGCAAAAAAGATTTTATATACTTTATATTAAATTAATTAGATTAATCTTGTTATTTAGATTTATAATTAAATTATTAATTTGGTCAAAACATGTTTTGACCATCAAAATTTAATGAAAATGTTAATTTTAAACCAAAAGATAGTATTTGGGATCAAAATTCAAAAGGTAACGTACTTAATGCGAGGGATGAAATTTAAACTTTATTCTTAAGTATAATTATATAAATAGAAACTAAATGCATTTAAAATATGGTAATTTTTCTCATTTTTTTGTCATAATTTAAATTTTGTTAACATACTGAGAATTAATTAATGAATTAATTTTTAAATTTTTTTGATAGCATATAATTATTATTAAAGAAAACTTCAAAGTAAGAAAATAAAATATCAAAAGGGAAGAAAACTTCTATTTTATTTGTAACGAAGAAGAATTTTTACATGCATCAAAAATTTCAATAGCATATAGTACTAAGGATAGAAGAAAACTTATTTATAGATGTATATTAATTAATTAATATGCTAATAAAATTTAAACTATAGTTCTAATCAATTAAAATCCTCAAAACGATACTATATTTTCGATTTCATGAAAAAATGAACTACTCCCTCCGTATTCAAAAAGTAGAAACATTTGAAATGGCTAGAGTTTTAATCTTCAATTGGTAAAGTAGGTGAGAAGAATTGGTAAAGTAAAAGAGATGAAAAGAAAAATGAGTAAAGTACCAGAGAGAAAGAGAAAAAGTAGTGAAAGTAGACTTAGTGGATTGTGGGGTCCATATCTTAAAATAGAAAGATTCTAAAGTTTTCATTTTTAAGGAACGACCCAAAATGGAAATAGTTGCTATTTTTAAACGATTATATTTTTGATATCTAAACTTTGCAATCGTATTAAACACGATACTCAATATTAAAAATATACCTACACCTATCCAGACTTTGATTTAGAGCAATCGCAATGCAACTCGCGGATGGCTTGATCTCGTCTCACTGAGACGAGCCACCGGCGAGCCCACATTGCATATGCCTCATCGCGCGGGGAAGGGGAGATAATTGACTCGGCGAGCCACTCGCTAGCCCGCGAGTAAGCGCATATTATAGCCAATAGATTTTAACTTTAAAAAAAAAAAAATTCAGAAAAACCTAAAAAATTAGAAATTAATAAAAATTTTCTCACTTTCCCAAATATTACCACTTTTGTCCATTTTTTTTATTTTTTTAACCTCCAACTCATCCTAAAATCATCTATAAATACCCTATTCATCACATCATTTTCCCAAAAAAAACTCCATATATTTCATCTCTCACTAATTTTTCACTCCGTGTCATTGTACGACTGGAATAATTGGTTGAACAATCTCAACAATGACTATGTGTCATTATCGGATGACCCAAAGCTCGTAGACACCCGTGTACCAAAGGTCGTATCCTCCAACTGAGAATGTCTACCGACCCTCCATATCACAACGATGCACTTGCAGCACAGGTCCTACGGGTCTATGCAATTGTTATCCAAGATTAGGGAGGAAGAAAATGCGAAGACCGGTGGCCAAACGAGGCCACTGCCCGTGATCGCTACTTCAACGATCCGATCGTTGGGAACCAATGACCTTGCATGTTTTTTGGGTAAGGGTGATAGAAAACTATAACAATGCACGCCCAAGAGGAAGCGTAGTCTGAAGATGCTTCGCAGTCATTTCGATTGAGTGGACATGGAGATCAAAAAATCATGCGGTGTCTACAGAAATGAAAAACTTCGGTGCCTAAGCGGAACGAATGTCGCCGACATTTTAAGGGCGGCTATGATCTTCCAACTATAGACTGAGAGGTCCTTTAAGTTTTTCAATACTTGAAATAGTGTTCGTTATTATCGATAGATGGGTGGATGGCAACAAGTCCAGTCTGGGCTCAAACTCGAAACGGACGAAGCACAGGACAAGCGGCAAATACTCGTCAAGTGGCGGCCGATCCATGCCTGGCGACGAGAAGGCCGCAAGCCAGTTTGCGGGAGCCGATGCAGGGGGCTCGAGCTATGGTATGGGTTTGTGACGTAGTCCGATTGGGACGAAGGCGATAAAGACGGCTAGCGCTAGAGGCGGGGACAAGGCAAACCAAGTCAGGCGCCGCCCACCCATAGGCTGGATAAAACTTTAATGTCCCTGGTTTTCAAGTGCTACAACGAAGTATCACGTTGTTCCAATTAAGAACATATTACCAAGGAATTCACTTTCTCAAGACTCAAATGAGACTCCCCTTGATGTGGACAGGTCGTTTGCGCCGCAACTGCTATCCCGCCGTCAAAGAAAATTTTAGGATTTTACGGAATTTTTAATTTGTTGGATTTAAGTTATGTACTCCCTCTGTCCCATTTAAAATGTAACGTTTTCCTTTTTTGTTTGCCCCATTAAAAATGAAACGTTTCCTAAAATGAAAATATTACTCTCTCTACTTTTTTCATTATTGGAACTGACAGCGGAAGCGTGCGGGATTTCGAATTCATAATTTAACAATTAATCGAACAAATAAATCACATAGTAATCAGATCTATTTAGCAGATTATTTAGACAAAATCTATTCGCGTAATTCTCACATGTATCATGCTCATAACTTGAATCAATCATGCTTTAAGTATAATTGAAACCTAAAACATGCTTTTCTACGGAGCAGAAATAATACCTAATTAATTCTCCAAATAATTGACGATGCTGATAAACTTCAACATTGTATCTATCTCCTTAAACTAAGAATTTTAATGCTAATTTTTCAAAACATGCATATGCATATAAGATTTCTAATAATTAATATTCGAATATTAGATGTTTTTAAGGTGTGATTGTTCAGTTTTAAGTTAAGAGCATCCACAATACAGTTTCAAATTCGTTCGGCCGCATGCTGCGGTTTTAGGGGCTCTATTGCATGTGTGAAAATGGTGGAGCACTTCACTTGTCTGTCAGAGCGGCGGGTTCCATGACGCTATCGTGGGGCTTTTCAGCAGGGCTATTTTTTTTAATACTGAAATTATTCTATGTTTAAATATGTAGCACCCGACGGAGACTCACTCACGGCCAAGCAAGCCAGAGGTCGGCGATTAGTGGGCAGCGGCGGCGACCGCGAGGCAGGGGCGGTTGGCGGAGATACCGCCGATGAAGAAAGGAACAGAGAGAGATGGAGCAGAGGCGGCGGCTATGGCGGATGGCGATGGATGGAGCGGCGATTTTCGCCGAGGAAGAAGGGAAAGGAAGAAAAGGGGCGGAGAGGAATGGTGCGGCGCCGAGCGATGGAGCAGGCGGCAGCCCTGCTCGTCGGGCGGCTGCGGATGAGGACGAAGCGGCGGCGGACGGAGGCTAAGAATTTAATTAATAGCCGCAATTTATCTCCACGAGGATAAGTCGTTTTTCTTCCGGAATTTAGTATGAGTGCTCAAATAATTAATTTTAAGCGACTACAATACGCTAACGATGAATAGACCTCGAGCTTATTTTAGTATGTTTAAATAAATGGCATGGGAGGTAGCACCCTCTAGTTAAGTGAATAATTTTACTAATTTAATTAAATCTACTGATTTAATTAATGCTCAAGAATTTTAGAACTCTTCTAGAAAATTTAGAGAAAGAATAAAATGATCATCGCACTTAGGATGCATTCATGTTTAAGCTTAACGGATATCTCAACATCTAATTAAGTATCATTTTATTTCCTAAAGGGACGTCTTCGAACGTCATCTAAGACCAAGTTAAGGAAATTTCGGAAGGAGCTTTAGCTTTTGAGGTGGGCATTTCTTTCAAAACGTGATTTCAGTATGAAAATGTGAATCTTTGCTCAAGTATATTGTCATGCCATGTTTTATTTTATGATTACCTATCTGCTTGGCTATGCCAATTTAGTTAAATCGAATTCGGGTCCCAGTAGGGCCGCAAACCCTACTCGGACTAGTGTACACATGAGGGGACCGTGAGCTAACAAAGGAGTTGGCCGGTCCAGTGACCGTCGTGGAATGTGGCCACATTCCCGGTTCACATCAGTTTCAGATATGGTATATCTATGTTATGTGATTGCGCAATCAAATCTTTACTAAAGGAAAAGTATTTTAGTGACTCGGGTCTTTTAAGTAAAACCCCGTGATCACTCAACTGTGGCATTGACAATTAAAGATAGAACCATTTTTGGCAATGTTTCAGATATGGTATATCTATGTTTTTATGTTTTCTTATCAGTGTAATCTACATGCTGATAAACTTCAACATTGTATCTATCTCCTTAAACTATGAATTTTAATACTAATTTTTCAAAAACATGCATATGCATATAAGATTTCAAATAACTAATATTCGAATATTAGATGTTTTTAAGGTGTGATTGCTCAGTTTTAAGTTAAAAGCATCCACAATACAGTTCCAAATTCGGTCGGCCGCATGTTGCGGTTTTAGGGGTTCTATTGCATGTGTGAAAATGGTGGAGCACTTCACTTGTCTGTCAGAGCGGCGAGTTTCATGACGCTATTGTGGGGCTTTTCAGCAGGGCTAATTTTTTTTTAATACTGAAATTATTCTATGTTTAAATATCTTCATTCTTCTATCGTATATGTATTTTAATCTATGTTATTTGTTTTATCAATCGGCAATTAAAATAACAACATATGAAAATGGTGAAATAAGTTGATTTTTGTGGTGAGCGCTATTTCATTTGTTGGGCCTGAAATTTAAAATGTCAACATGCCAGCTGAAAAATAGGTTGATGCGGATTTTGGGAAGGTTTTGTGTCCATTACTGTGGATTCCCTAAGATCCAAAATTGTTCTAATCAACATGTGTATATGTCATTTTCATTTCCAATTCATTTAATTTTATGTTTTTAACTGTTTGACAGATGTTATTATATATAAATCTGATTTTTAAAGGCTACATAATAATATATATAATTTCTAATTGCTATGTAAAAACTATTTGGCACGTCCATCGCATGGGTGGTGACACTGGTATAATCAAACAAATGGCTTGTGATGTAGATCGGCAATATAATAAAACTCAATAAATTGGATATATTTCTAGAATTAACGTTATTGTGATGTAGTTTTGCAATTTTTCGTTTACTAAATGGAAAGACTAGTTTAAATTCAAACATTTCAAGAAACAAAAAGGTCTAAATGATGTGGCAAAATCAAAACATTCCCATTTAAAAAATATGGTTTTTATCCCAAAAATCATACAATTTGCTAATTTTCTGGTCTTTCCCCTCAACTTTAAAAGCGGTATATAATATCACCTTAGATAATAAAACAATAATTATAAAATCATCTTTGTTTTACTAATAGAATAAAGCTAAATATTTTTGTTTTTCTATAATTCCTAGTTCATCCATAAAGCATCGATACATACTCCATTCATCATCCATTTTTTACATCAAATAATATCATCTATCACTCGTTCTTCTCTCATTCTTCTATCTAAACATATTATCTTGCATCAATTGAAGAGATGAATCCGAATGAAATAAATCGATGTATAGTGCAGCGGAGCAAGAAGAACAAGAGTATTATCAACAATACTGAGCCAACTTTGCCACTGCCGCGAACCCCGATGCTACATCCATCGTGATTGGAAGGGAGACGATGCAAGAGTCGTTCCTGATTACTTTTGCAATGAACCACGATTCAAGAGGATTATTTTCGACGGCAATGGACCACGATTCTAGTTTGATCTTTATCCATATAATTAACATTTCATAAATAAATCTTAATTCTTAACTATTCACAGCTCACCAACTCGGGCGAAGGATTGGATATTTCTTTATGTATAATTCGAGAGAAAAAAAATCATTAAACATAATTTGGTAGTAGCTCTTACCATTAATATTTATTTTAGATGGCATGCTTCGAATCCAAATGAAACAAATCTAATATAAATAGTACTAGTATATAAAAAAATCATCCTTCGCTCTCTCTAGCTCCCATTCATATTCGTTCTTCATTCCTCTATTTGTATAAAACTATATATTAAATTTTTTAATAATATATTACTAATGCACCATAAGGTATCTAATCAAATACTTGAATTACTCCATATAATCGGAGAAATAATACAGAATCAACGCAACTGACAAAATACCAGATGTTTTTAATAATTCAGAAATGCATGACAAACAATATATAAGAAGATTATAATTAATCCCTTACAACATTGTGAAAACCAAACACAAGTACATTAGATTAATGATCAATTCTTGGGAACCCAGCAACCATGCAGCCCATAAGGAAGACCATAGGGAAATTTAGCTCTAGCAATCTCTTCGAAAGTAGTTCCATCCAACACCAAGGCAAATCCATCACCATTCTTCTGACTAACCATGGAGATCACAACACCTGTAACCGTCCGTACATATGACATTAGGTATACAACTCATAAAAAAATAGTGAAATGAATTTTTGAGAGCAAATTAAACTAACCATCATCTTCCTGAGTGGCACCCGGCCTAGCCACAAAGAAGGGCTCGGAGGGGATAGAGCATTCCTCACACCAGCTCTTAGCCTTCTTGTCCACTAAATCAAGCTACACAACAAAATTAGGGAGTAGTATTAAACACAAGCTAAGAGATATGGGAAATTAATTAATTAGGGTAATGAATGAATACCTTAGTAATGGTATTTGGGAAGTTGCAAGGCCTTTGTGCACCGGTAGCATAAGCATAGCGATATTTCTTCCCCAAAAAGTTAGGGTTAATGCTACACATATCCATGCCTCTCTCATTTGGATCCAATGCTGCCTCTAACGTCCCATTTGGGCTACCATCAATTGGAATCCTAAATCTCCCAACCCTTCATAATCATAAACAACACATGTAGTAGTTAATTAGTAGTCCATAAAACAGCAAATTAAGTAAATAGAGATAAAAAGATACTCCTATCAAACAGACTTTGCATCAGGCAACACATCTTGGCCGTGTAATGAGCGAAGATTGTGGAGTGAAAGGTTTGGAAGAATGGCAGGATCAGCTTCATGTTCACAACAATCAGCAATAACGGCCGTCACTCTTCCATCTTCATCGGTCTCTTCGTAAGCATTGATGAAATGAAATGTCACAAACGGAGGAACCTCCACACTCGCCACCTTAATTATAAATAAAACAAGAAAACAATATTAATTTCATAGTAATACTTTTTCACAAACAAAAAAAGAAGAGAATTACTTACAGTCTTGCCAGTAGCTTTGCACATAACGTGCATGTAGGCTTTGGAGTCAGGGAGCCATTGAAACTTATACAATTCTGTGGGCTCAGCCTTTAGCAAATTCTGTGGACAATACCTAAGTGGCATCTCCGGGACAACCACTTAGTTTTCGGTGACCGGGAAGGAATGGACCCAGCCGGGAGAAGGCCTGCCACGACAATTGACCCGCCCCATGAGTTTCCTCTCATTGGTCCCAGGGTTCATCCTCACGACTTGGTGGCCGGGGTTGATAAGGTCGGGCAACAAAGTAATATATTCGGTATCAGTGACAATTGGGTGGGCCGCTTGGATGAGGCCGCCCAAATTGTCAGTATACTCGAACTTCCCCAGCGTCTCTAACGTGTCTGGGTCGATAAGAATAGAACCTTTTTGGGTCTCGGTCAAGCATAGGACTCGTCCATCTCCTAGCTTAACCACACCGGTCATGGTATTGTCGGTAAGGGAAGCCCCGGAAAACAGCTTAGCTAGGTCGCCCATGTAGTCCAAGAAATTCTCGCTTTTGGGGCCATTATCCGAGAATTCACGGAAGCAAACTTTCTGATTCTTTTGGGCGGCTTTGTACGCTTCAGACTCGATTTGCCGATGCCCCATTACGAGCCTACCGCTGTCAAAGTTGAGGCGGACGAGGGTGGCGTACCCGTCGAACAGGTGCTGAAGGTTGTAGTCTCCGACGTGCCATACTCCCGGACCATTTCTTAGATATGTCCCATTCTGAAAATAAATTAATTTTGGTATTAGACTTGCATGTAGTAACTAACTACATATGAAAATCATTATATATATATGATCGATCACCTAATTAATTAAACATTAGATTTTGCTACTACAGTACTTACTATTTTATTTTAGTAGTAAAGCACATACTAGCTAGCTATATAGGAGTACATTATACATACCAGCCATTGAGGAATTTCTCCTTCAACTTGAAGCTCTCCTTGCCATTTCTCTTGCCTTACACTAGTAAAAGCAACATGTGTCTTCTCATTACTTTCAGCTTCCTTTGCTACACCTTCATTTGTAGCCACTTTTGAGATTGTTAGCAATTGCCTATTCTCATTCAAAACACTATTCGGGAATGTTTTCCCGAACAACGATGAACAAGACTCATGTTTGCCTCGATGACTATGACTGCTGCCCAATGTTCTTTTCGACTGATTGAAGGGTGCAACAATGGGAGAAATTCTCAGGGAAGCCATTGCTTGATTGATGCTAAAATTATAAAAGACTTGCTATATGTTTGATTGTGATTCTGGTGAATAGAAACAAACGTATTTATAGGTGCTAATTACGGTTGGCAATTAATAAATTTTACTACTATGTAGTATAGATAGATATAGAATATAGTCTACGTGTGGAATGTAATTTTATATGGGAACTAGCTATTGGAATCTTGAATGTAACTAATAAATCCCCATGTCCTCTTCAAATTAAACTAAATTCAAAATTGAAAACGTTCCAACTTCTATAATCTATAATATAATAATACTACTATTAATACATATTCTTGGAAATACGTGCATTTAAACATACTAGTTTCAAAATCCTGGCTTCTACTTCTACAGATAGTGATTTCATAATTGTATGAATGCTGTGATTCCATTTTACTATAAAATCATGCACTCTTTGTGGGCGAAATACTTGATATATGTACTAATTAATTATTGCTAAAGAGAAAATTATACTATTCTCTATTAAAATATGTTCGAAGTTTTTTTAGTGTTAAAATATTAAATATCATGGAAATCTCTATTTAAGCATTTAAGCTTTAAATTTTATGAGTAGTTTCCTAATCCTAGCTTCATCAAATAGTAGTAGTAGTATAAATTAACTCTACGTCTCGTGAACTTCACGATTCTTGGAAAAGAAGAATCATAAATTAAAAAGACACTATATATTAGAATTAGTATTTTGTATAGGAAATTGTTTGAGGAGTTACTAAAAATCATCGTTACTATGATCATCTTTCACGTGACATTAGAAGTAGAATGACAAAATGAATTGGAGCAAAACCTGAGCGTGAAATTAGTTGTTTCATGTTAATTATTTGCAACAAATTTAATCTAATTTAAATATCTACAAGTACAAATTTTGTATTCATTCTCATAATTACTCTAGTACTGCAATATTTTACTTTTTGGAAATCTCTATGTAAGCATTTAAGTTTAAGATTATAGTTTCCAAAGCCTATTTGGCATAAATGTATAAAAGATGATTAACCCTCCGTCTCGTAAACTTGACGATTCTTGAGAAAGAAAAATCAAAAAAAAAAAAAAAAGATATAGAAATTAAATGTTGTCTATGAAATTGTATAATTCATCTTCTCCAAAAGACTATTCAACTTTCAAGTTAATGACTATACCTTTCTTTCCACAAAATCTTGGAGCAGAACCTGTACGTGAAATATATTGGGAAGCATTGTTGTTTCAAACATACATTCGACCATTTTTATGGGTGCTTCCACGTTGTCGGAGGAGGTCAAGTGGAAGGGCAAGGCCATAGCTACATACTTTTATAAATTTATGTAGGTCACACTACTTTAATTATTTATTCAAATAGTGTTGTTCTAAAATATTATCCACAAAAATTGGTCTCATGAGTTGACGGACGCGATTTTTACTTAGAAAATTGGGAAAATAATAGGGAAAAAAAGTGGTTAAATATGACGAATAACTAGAAAATGTGGATAAAAAATGTTAATAACATATTTTACTATGTAGTATAGATATAGGATATGGTGTACGTGTGGAATGTAATTTTATACGGGAACTAGCTATTGGAATCTTGAATGGTGTGATTTTCATTTTACTATAAAATCATGCACTCTTTGTGGGAGTACTAATTATTTATCGTGTAAGACAAAATTCCCTTCTTTCTATATGTGTAACTAGCCAAGTAAAACGTGTATAAATAATAATTAATACTAGTAGAATTTAGTAGTTCATGTGAATTATTTGCAACAAATTTATTCTAATTTAAATATGATTATCTAAAAGTAAAACTTTTGTATTCGTTTTCATAATTTCTAAAACCTCATGTGTTTGTTCAGAATAAATTTAAATTTGAAAACGTGGGTTCATTATCAAAAATAGCGAAAATGAAAAGTGATAAATTTTCAAGAACAAAGGAAGTAAAATGTAAATGAGATTTTTATTTGTAGACAAATAAAAATAACAAAATAGAACGTTTATTGGTTGAGTAGTAAAACCTTAGGACTTAGTTTAAAACAAATTTAAATTTGAAAACGTTCAAAGTTCTTTAGTGATAAATTATGGGGATGGATCCTCTGCTGTGTTAAAAAATACAGCAGAGGGTGTTGTGCTTAAAACGCACAACAATGACTATGAAACGCAGCAAGTCTAATAAACTCAATTCATTATTTAATTTAATGTGGGCCGGCCCATATACTGGTATACAGCCTTATGTAAAGTAGATATACAACATGTACATGTACTCCATGCCTACTATATACATTCGCCTTTTTTTGTTAATATTTATTTCTTTTATTTTGCATATTAAAATACTTATAAATCGTAACTATGATGTAATAAATATTTGTTTTTATATATGAAGTACAAAAAATATTATGAAATTAAATATTTTATTTGTACATAGTATATTACTAAGACAACATCATTAAAATCACGAACATGTGTTCGAGTTTTCATAAAATATAATTTGTATTTTTAGTATAAGAAAGCTCACCTCGTTTGTTTAATTTCCTTAACTTGAAATTCTCGCTCCGACTTTAACTTGCAAGATAACCTTTTTGAAAACATTACAATATAATATAATATAAAAATCAGACTTCATGAAATTCCTAAATTTTAAGTGGAATGCATGCCTCAATTAATTCTCTTTTCTTATTTCACTTATCCTTAGGAATTTCTAAAACTAATTTCTTATTAGATGATTCTTCCTTCACTGTTCCCGACTTCAATTTAATTGATATTCCATACATTGCTATGAATTTTACGCAAAACTATAATAACTCGGATAGCAACTAATTAGCTCAGCTTACTTAACAATTTTATTTTAGGCCCAAAATAATTAAATTCGAATTTTGGGCCATTCCCTAATTATTTCCTACAGCACCAAAGTAATTAAAAATCGGGCCCAATTCAGTTTTTCTTTTGTTAGGTGTAGACACTTAAATTCTTTAGCCCAATTAATGAGCCCACTACTAGTACCTAGAAACTTCTCCTCTCCCCCACATTCCATCGTGATTAACAAGAGAGAAAAGAGCTCTCCCTTTTTCTGACTTGTTACTGCCGCCGCCGCCTCCGGCGGCTTCCCGTTCTCCCTTCTTTCTTCCTCTCTCCTTTCTTTTCTTTCTCCCTCTCGGCCCTACACCGCCGTCGCTGCAGTGAGCGCGGCGGCGCACCGCCGCCATGCACCACCATTCTCCCTTCTCTCTCGCTCGGTCCGCCACTGCCACGGAATCCGCCGTCACCGCTGTCAGCCCGAGCCGCCGCTGCCCTCTCTCCCTATCTTTCTCTCTCGCGGCGCTGCCTCCTCGCCCAACACCACTACCGCCGCCTCGCCGTTCTCCGAGAGGTAAGGTAGGCCCAATTTTATCATTTTCCCATTTTGTTTTATTTCTAAAGATTAAATCTTGAATTCAAAGTTTGGTGTTTTTAACTTGTAGATTTGTAAAGGTCTTGAAATCATTGAATCGGTGACATATCGGAATTGTGGGGCTGTCCTCGTGTCCATGGGGTGCCTAAGTCCATTCGCCGGAATCCGGCAGATTCATCTCCTCAAGATAAGTTTTCCAATTGGCTTAGTCATTGAAGTGTCTACTTACTTCTGCTACTTCATGAATTTAGTGATTTTGGAGCATTTGTCTTACTGTTGTGGATGGCTTAGTGGTGGAAGATGATGTTAAACTTGTTGTGTATTTGTTGATGTTACTTGGGCAGATTCTACTATCAATTTATATATGCATATGCTTGTAAATATATGAAAGAAAAGACAGGTTTGGGGGTTTACCTTAGGATGTGGGAACAAAGTGTTGTTGGATTGGGGACTTGATCCTACAATTATCTGCAATACTCCCTCCTCGTACTCATTTATTATATGTGGGTGTAAAGAGAATGTTTGATAGTGATGGGTGGCTATTTCAGGAAACTTTGGGGTTTTATATACTTACTTCCTTGCAAGTTGAGGCAAGTGGAAGGAGGTTTATCTTGGGGAGGCTTAACTTCATTGTCATATTTGTCAGAGATATTTTCTCTTGAGGAGGTGATCTATGGCCAAAAAGTGTTTTGAGTAATGAGGGATTATACTAGGCGTTGATCTCTCTTCATTAGCATTTAAATGCCCACTTGCAATATAAAAATACTTCTTTTATATGATATGTGAATCTTAAAAAAAACATTTCGTCAGTAAATCTTGTTAGGTAAGTCTCCTCAAAGATTAGCTCATACTTTTCAATTTCATATATTTTGCTCTTCTTGGCATTAAGTGCATGATTTTATATCGTTATTGCAAATTTTCCTTTTTATGTAGGAGCACTCATTTGGGAAGGTGGTGATGCTCAAAGGCGTGTCGGACTTAGTTGGGACGCGAGCATTTGTAGTCAAGTGGAATGTTCGAGACTTGCACCCCTCTCTCACTTCCGATTGGATACGAGCACGACCGTTTTAAGGGTTGTCCGGACTTGCACATTTCTCTAATTGTAATAGATTAGGAATTCGATAAATTTGTATAATAGTACATTAGCGGACTTCGGAGATGTGCCGGACATTATACACTTTTATTTGGTGTTACTCTTTTAGTCTTTACTTGAAATGTTCGTTTGAGAACGAAATAGTTATTATCTAAAATTCCAAGATTGATTATTATAAACGAAAAGGGCAGGTTTCGAATACGACAACGTTCACTTATTTTATTTGTCTATTTATTTATATATTTATTTATTTATCTTTGGGCTAATAATAATAATAATTAGGTACGAAAGTTCGGGTTGTTACGTCTAATGAACTTCACGATTCTTGATAAAGAAGAATCATAAATTATAAAGATACTATATATTAGAATAGTATTCTGTATAGGAAATTGTTTGAGGAGTTACTATATATATTAAATGCTGTATAGCAAATTGTATAACTCTTCTTCTCCAAATCTCCAAATAACTATGATCAGCTTTCACGTGACATTAGAAATAGAAGGACAAAATGAATTGGTACAGAACCTAAGCGTAAAATTTATTGTTATATGTTAATTATTTGCATCAAATTTAATTTAATCTAAATATCTAAAATTACAAATTTTGTATTCATTCTCATAATTACTTAAACCTCTAGTGTTGTTTAGAACAAATTTAAAAAAATAATTTTCATGGAAACCTCTACGTAAGCATTTAAGTTTAAGAACATAATTTCCTAAGCATAGCTTCTTAGATAGAGGCATAAATATATAAAAAATTATTAACTCTCCAGTCTCGTGAATTTGACAATTCTTGAAAAAGAAGAATTATATATAAAAAAAGATAGTATTAGAATTAAAGAATTATCTGCCCTTCCCCGCGATACTCTGCGTGATGAGACATCTGCAATGTGGGCTTGCCTGTGGCTCGTCTCAGTGAGATGAGATCGAGCCATCCGCGAGCTGCATTGTGGTTGCTCTAAATCAAAGTTTAGATAGGGGTAGGAATTTTTTAATATTTGAGTATCGTGTTTAATATAATTGCAAAGTTTAGATATTAAAAATACAGTTCACTTTTTCGTTAAACCGAGAATAAAGTACTTCCTCCGTCCCACAATAGATAGTATAGTTGGAGAATGGCACGGGCAGTGGCAAAGCCAGAAGTTTAACATTGGGGGGTCCACATTATCATTGGTAGTTGTGAGCAACAACGAAAGTTAAAATTGAGAATAAAAATACATAATTTTCCCTATTAAAATTAAAATGTACAAAACTATATTAAAAACAAAAGTAAACAAATGAATACAAAATAAAGTCATAAATAATATGAAAAGAATAGAGATTTTTTTGATGGTAAAATAGAAAAAACAAAGCCAAAATTGTAAATGGGGCTAAGCAAATTCAAACCCCTTACCTCATTATACACAGACTGCACCTCCATCCAACTGCGCTACTACATACTTACACACATTTATTAAATATATATATAGATAATATAGTAAGTACTAAAAATGATGGGGGGGACCATGGGCCCCCCGGCCCTAATGTAGCTTCGCCTCTGGGTATGAGATTTTAGGAAATGTTATTTTGTGTGTTAGGTAGAGAGAGAAAATAGTAGAACTACATAAATGATACATGATCTTTCACTTTCGCACGTAAATGATACCTGATCTTTATTTTATATCGTTTTTGATACCTATAAATCACATTTTTGGAACCTGATGCAATTTTCTTCCAAAAATGCCCTTTAAACAAATATATTTTCTCATTTATGCCATAGAGGGTATTTTGGGCATACATAAAATTAGTACCAAAAGTGATATTAAAATATCTTCTCTCATTCTCCTCACTCTTTATACTATTATTATTATTAATCAATATTAATATTATTATTTTGATGTTATAAATTAATAATCAGTTCATTATAATATCATTCAAATATACTTAAATATAATTATAACTATAATTATATTTAATTATTATAATAATAATATTGTTATAATACTAAAAACTGATAGTAATTAATAAATAATTGTAGTATAATTATATAAATTATGAATAACATAATATTATGTAATAATAATAATAATAATAATAATAATAATAATTATTATTATTATTATTTTATATTAAATTAGTAACTAATCAATATAGCCTTAATAAAAATTTAACATTGTGAATTGTATTCATAATGATATAAAAAGTTGAATTATTTAGTTTAAGTAATTAATTTAATTAGGTATTTTTTTATTTATATTATGAATGCAATTAGATGAATGTATAAAACACTAAAAAGAAAGAAGAGAAAAGAAAAAAGAAATGAAGATAAAATACTAAAAAGAAAGAAGAAGAAACTAAAGAAGAAAATAAGAAAGGAAGAAAAAATAATCATATATTTGGTTACTATTTAATTGAAAATTTCAAAAATATCCTCTATGGGAAAAAAATCACATGTTTGGTACCTAGGGTTATTTTTGTCATGGGCATTTTCATTTGCACCACTTGTTTTAACGAGTTTTCTAGCGATGGATCACAACAACGAGTCCAGTCCAGCGACGAGTGGATCTCAGACTCCCACGCGGTACTGTGGGATGCGGATGGGGGGCCGGAGATGGGCCCGGGGGTTTAACCATCCGCTTGGAATCGGATGATGGGGATGATGGCGGTCACGCCGGGAGGGGGCGTAGGGGAGGGTTATCTTAGGGGTATCTGCAGTGGGGGATGTTCACCGGCGGCGGGCGGTCGCGACGCCGGGTGGGGGAGTATGCCCCGGATGCGGCGGATGATCTTTGCGACGAGATGATGGGGATGATGTGAGCGGGCGGGATGCGAGGATGCAGCGCAATCCATCCGGGGATCTGTGGCGAGGTCTCGAGGGTCGCGGGGAGGGACACGGTATATCGGCCCTCGCTTGATTTTTGACGGCTTCGTCTCACACGTCGACCACAAGTGGAGACGCAGTTAACTGGCGATGACCTTCTGTCGTGCATGATATGGGGATCGATCTCGGGGATCGGATCTCCGTTCAGTTGAGCGGGCCGCGCCGAAGAAAAAGACGAGGGGGAAGGCCAAGGCGGTCGGCGATTCATCGCAGCCCACTGATGACACCCCCACGCGGAGAAAGTGGACGGAGATGGACGCCGGGTGGCCGGGGGTGGTTGGAGGTGTGCGACGATCCGGCGGTTGCGAACAACCAGCGGATCGTCAACATGTGGGCGAAGATCGAGCGCCATAGGAGGCCGCCCGCACGGGAAGGACTTCGAGCGGGAGGAGTCCTGGAAGGGTGGGGACGCACGGGCGCGGTGGGCCGTTGCGAATTGTCGCCAACGCCCTTCGTCGCTCGTAGTGGGGCGATGAGGACGCGCCCGGAGGATCGCCGGAGTCGGCTTCCCTTGGCGGGAAGTATAGGAGTTCACCTTCGGGAGTGCTTGCGTGGCGAAGGACTCCGAGAAGTTCCGCGAGGTGCGACGCGGTGGCCGAAGCAAGCGACGGCTGAACTATAGCGCGACTCTGGCCCGGCGGCGGCCGCGGATCCCACGACCTCCCCGCGGATGCTGAGGAGTTTCCATCCTCCTTCATCGCCCCCGCCCGGTTGGACAGAAACGGGCGCAACGGGCTGCGAGGGCGGATCCCCCCTATCCCGCGAGGGCCAGTCCTCCGCCCTCCCACCCGCCCCGCTCCGAGTACACTCTCCGTTCGCGTAACCAAACGCGGGATCGGATGTACAAGGTCTTCCAAGGTTGGAGGACCGCCACCACGGAGAAGAGGTTTCTCCACGAGATGCTCGAGAGCATGCGGGTTGATTTGGAGCCGTCGCGAGGGCACGGCTAGCGGGTTCAGGCATAGACTCAGTTACACGTCTTGGCCCACAGCGACGGGCGGCAGCGATGAAGAGTAGAGAGTGGCGGGGCTCGTGTGTTGAAGCCCTTTTTTTAAAAAAATCATGTACTTTTTTTTTAAAAAAATCTTTATACTTTTTTTTTTAATGGAATGGATTATTTTTCGCGTATATGTCTCGTAAATTTAATTAGGTATTTTAATCGTAATTTTAATTCCAGTAAATGTAGTAAGATATTTCAATTATTTTTATTGCGGGTACTGGCTTACTACTTACTCTAACTGATGTGGCAGGTGGATTTTTTAAAGTGTTATTGATTTGACAGGGGAGAGAATGGCTGGCCTATTGCTTGCCTATGCACCATTGGAGATATTCTTATGCTAAGCGGAGGGAGTATCATTTTGAGCATATTAATTGATTGGGACTATAGTTCAAATTTTTATTAGCATATTAATTAATTAATATACATTGATAAATATGTTTTCTTCTATCTTTAATATTATATGCTATTGAAATTTTTGATGCATATAAAAATTCTTCTTACTTTAAAGTTTTCTTCCGATTTTGATATTTTCTTTTCTTTTCTTACTTTAGAGTTTTCTTTAATCATATTTATATGCTATCAAAAATATTAAATATCAATTCATTAATTAATTCTCCGTATGTTAACAAAATTTAAATTATGACACAAAAATTTGTTTATAATACTTTATAAAAAAGTTTGGATGAAAAACTAGAAAATTGAAAGTTCAGTTATTTACATGCAATAACCTTTTATTTAAATCTAAACTATATATACTATAAACTAAACCAAAAAATATGTAAATATGTTGTCAGTTGTCTTCTTACTTAAGGTACATTCATCTTCTTTTGTTTCAAAATATAACTTAAAATGATGCTCTTGCATGCATGCAATTGCGCATACTTTATACGTTTTTGAGTTTGATTGTAATGCATAATTTGAGTGTTTTTTGCTACAAAAGCAATTTGTCTTGAATTTCTTCAAAATCCAAATACAAAAATCATCTATCCAACAAGACGACCACCGGGAGAAAAATAGTACCTCACGTAATATGAATGTCAGATTCAATTATTTTTGTACTTATATAATAGTAGAACTATGCAGTATGCACGAAGTAATGAGTCAACTTCAATGTGGATAATATTGTACTAAGTATAACTTTGATATCATATTAATATCTTTAGTTTTATTCTGGAGATCACTTAATTGGGTGCTCGACTCTTTTTTTTCTTCGCCAAAGTGGCATTTGCTGTTGTTGCTGTGACAACATTGTTACTTTGGCTAATAATTGAGATATATAGTATGGTATTTATTTCATTTGACAGTAGGCTATTTAGAGCAGTCCCACTTATATAAAATACTACTAGAACTAGTTATATACCGAGTCAATTCCTATAACATGAGTATAGATTTTGTTTCTATCGTCACCTACAATATTTAGTATTGCACTTTTATTTTTGTAATCAAGAAAGCCAACCTAGTATTATTAATTATTATATGCAGCATATATTATCTTCTTCTCTTTTACTATCACTGACTCACCTTTCTCTCTCTCTCTGCACAGAGCGACAATGGCGTCTCTCTTCAGAGACCGAACCCTCGGCCACTCCAAGAGAGACTCCTTCTCTTCCTCCTCCTCCTCTATCACCATATCCGCTGCGTCTCCTTCTTCCGCCACCTCCCGCTTTACCCCTCTCCCCAATTCCGCCGCCCTAACCCCTCTCCCCTTCCCATTCGGCGACCTAACCCCCACTCTCTCCGATTCCGACCTCCGCGCCACCGCCTACGAGATCTTCGTCTCCGCCAACCGCTCCTCCTCCTCCAAACCACTCACCTACATTGCCACCAACGGCCACGCTAATTCCCCCAACAGCAGCAGCTCGAATTCTAATCTGCAGAGGTCTTTGACGTCGGCGGCGGCGTCGAAAATGAAGAAGGCGCTGGGGATGAGATCCACCAGCTCGATGCAGAGCCCCGATTCGGGCAATTTGGGCTCAGGAGGGAAGGTGAAGAAGCCGGTCACGATTGGAGAGCTGATGAGGATTCAGATGAGGATTTCTGAGGCCGCTGATTCGAGGATTCGTAGGGGTTTGTTGAGGATTTCTGCTTCGCAGGTTAGGAACACTTGTTTTCTCAGTTCTGGAATTGGAAACGAGATTCAATTTTAGTATCTAGACTTCAATTGTGATTCCGTTTCTAATTTTTGGCATTTCCCAATAGATTGAGCTCTTGATCTAGGTGTGCAGTAGCCAAAATTTGATAGTTAATGCATGTTAAAATTGGATTTGTGCGATATACTTATTGTGCTTGGTAAATGGAAGTGGAAATTATTTCAATTTTAACTTAATGTTGCCAATATTTTTACCTATTTATAACTGGATGTTTATTCGATTTTGTTTTGATTGAGAGAGGGTGGATTTTTGCTATAAATGAGGTTCTAACTGTGTTTCAAAGCATAAGCTAGACCTTGGTTTTGAAAACTTTATTAGGTTTGAAGTAATCAGTGAAGTAGCCTTACCTCCTGCATTTGATCGTGCAGCAGCAGCAGAAGATGTTTAATTTGTGTTTTTTGGTTTCTACTAGTTGGATTATTGTAACCTATTGTTAACTACTGATTAAAGATTCTCGTTTTGCCTTCTAACGGTGATATTTATCTTCATTTATTGTGATGCTGAATTTCAACCTAATCTTTACTGATGTCTTAAAACGATATCTAATGCTGAAGTGAACCTGCTGAAGTTCATGATGTTTAGTGTCACATAGAAGTTAGGCTGATATCTGGAATCAGAAAAGAATATTTTTAGTTGCTCAGGCAAGTTGAAGTTGTGATTATTAATTTGAGGTATAGCTGACATGAAAGTGAATTCAGAGGCCATCTTCACTTTCATGAAACTAGCTTAATGATTATCGTATTATACAAAACCACCAAACATTTATGCTATCTGACATTTCCTGAACTTCAGTATTTCTTCGTGGTTCTGGTTTCCCAGTTTCTTTAGTAATGCAGCACACGAACTTGAATAACGTGTTTTATATTTCTAATGTACAGATGATGGAAAAGGCTGATTCTAGCAGGAGAGCATCGAGAAACCAGCTGAATTCCCTTCCCGTCCTTGCCATCCTGGCCAAGGATGTGGGTGAGCTTGCAGTCAAAGAGAAGGATACGTTTAGTCCTATCTTGAAGATATGGCACCCCTTTGCTGCAGGGGTTGCTGTTGCCACTCTACATGTTTGCTATGGGAATGAGCTGAAACAATTCATTTCAGGCATTACAGAATTAACACCAGATGCAGTGCAAATATTGAGAGCTGCAGATAAGTTGGAAAAAGATCTCGTCCAAATCGCAGTTGAAGACTCGGTGGATAGTGATGATGGTGGGAAGGCCATTATTCGCGAGATGCCTCCTTATGAAGCTGAAGGTGCAATAGCCAATTTGGTAAAAGCTTGGATAAAGACGAGGATAGACAGGCTAAAGGATTGGGTTGATAGAAATCTTCAACAAGAGGTATTTTCTATGATCTCTAAACTCAACAATTTATGCATTGAGCTAGAGGCGTACAGATACAGATACAAACAAGCCCTTATTACTTGAAATTCTAGTTATTCAACACCATTTTAAATTGTTACTTGAGTTTCACATGCCAATCCTTTTCTACTACTTGATAGGATTGGAATCCACGAGTGAATCAAGAGGGATTCGCTGCTTCAGCAGTGGAGGTTCTACGAATAGTTGATGAGACATTAGAGGCTTTCTTTGAGCTGCCAATACCGATGCATCCTGCAATACTTCCCGACTTAGTGGCTGGCCTTGATAAATGTCTTCAATATTATGCGACTAAAGCAAAATTGGGCTGTGGTAACATTGCATTACTCTACATAAAAATCTCTTTCCTGATATATAAAGTACGGAGTTACTTTTAGCAATCAATGAATGAAATGAAACTGTCCATGTGCAGGATCAAAAAATGTGTATGTTCCTACAATGCCAGCCTTAACAAGATGTACCACGGGTTCATCATTCAATTGGAAGAAGAAAGAGAAGTCGACCACCTTGCAGAAGAGGAATCCTCAGGTGGCTACTGTCAACGGTGATAACTCCACTGGGGTACCACAGCTATGTGTACGTATTAACACGTTGCATAAAATACGATCGGAGTTGGAAGTTGTTGAGAAAAGAATAATTACCCTGCTGAGGAACTCGGAATCTGCCCATGTAGAAGACTTCGCGAACGGGTTGGGGAAAAAGATGGTTGTTTTTTTTGTGTTTGTCTATATATGAAGTTTTTGTTTTACAAATGAAATCAAATCTAAACTAAAGCTAACATAAATCTTCCTTTGTGACCAGGATTAAATTCAGTCATGTATTTACAAATAAAATAAAATCTAAATTAAGTCTAGTGAAATCTAAATGAAGGATAAGCTAAGTAATTAATCAAGTGCATCCTCCATCCTCCACCATGTCTTCTTCATTCACATACGCCGAGAGGTTCAAATACTTATCCTGATCATCACCGCCGCTTCGCCACCGTGCTCGGCAGAGCACGCACGTGGCGGACCTCCTCCGGCAGCTCCTCTTCCACGCCAAGAAGCACTCCTCGTGTATCACATTCTTGCACGCGCCACACGCCACCACCCTCTCCTCCCTCCCCATCTCCTCCAGGCAAACCGGGCAGGCGGCGCCCGACTCCGGCACCACAGCAGGCGGCCGCACTCTGCCGCCACCACCGTCTCTCGACTTGGCGGAGAGTTGGTGGAAGCGGTCCCTGAGGGAGGCGGCAGCAAGGGAGTCGGCGGCGGTGGGGAGGGAGAGGAGGCGGCGGAGCTGGCAGGGGCGGAAGGTGCGGCGGGAGAGGCAGGGGTCGTCGAGGGGGAGGGCGAGGGCGCGGATGAAGACGAAGATGATGTGCTTGCAGGGGTTGGCGCGGTCGGGGCAGGAGCAGGAGACGGCGGCGGAGAGGTTGACGGTGTAGACGTTGCCGGTGGCGCCGAGGACGAAGAAGAGGGAGCCCGAGCGGTGGAGGAGGCGGAGGCGGTGGCGGACGGCGCGGATGATGCGGTCGGAGAAGGATTGGGAGACGGTGAGGCGGGGGCGGTGGGGGTGGTGGTGGTGGGGGGTGGAACTGGAGGCGACGGACTCCATTGACGATTATGGCGGTTATGAGGAGAGAGATTTGGGGATTATTATTGGTTGTGAAAATAGTGGATGGAAGAGAGAGAGAGAGAGAGATGCCTTGGAGAGTTTGAGGGTACACGATAGGGATTGTGTGAGGGATTTCAGTTTCCTACCAAAGTTGGTTGTGTTTTTTAAGGCACGTTAACTTGTACGGGCGACCCAAAGATGAATAAATCAATAATTAACGTTCGTTCTGATTAGTTTGACTCGATTCAAAGCAATTATTAACATGTTCTTTTGGAAAAAAAAGTATTTTTAGTGGGATTTAATTGCTTGAAGATAATATAAAATATTATTACCACTCAACCATAAACAATTTACTCAAATATTGGAGTACAAATTATAAATATCATCATAATTTTTTTTATGCATACTAACTAATACTATTAAATCTACTACCACCATTTATATGATCATGTATGTGATTATGTATAGAATGACAACTTTGTTGCCTAACTAAGCCACCACCATTAATTTATGCTTATTGTTGGCTTGTTGCATAGAATGACAACTTTGTTGCGTAACATACTATGTCAACCTAGTATCTTAACATGAGGTTAATTATTGCTCCCTCCATCCCGACTAAAATGACACATTTCTTAATTGAGTATAAGATTTTAGGAGTTATTGGTTAATGTGTTTAATTGGAAAGGAAAAAAGTGTGTGTAAGTATTAAATGGAGTGAAAAAGAGAGTTGAATATTTAATTGGAGGGAAAAAGTTACTAGAAATAGAAATGTGTCATCTTCTTTCTGACAAATAAAAAATGAAAGTGTGTCATCTTAGCCGGAATGGAGGAAGTAATGGTATAATTCAAAATCTTACAATTCTATATAATTATGTAAAACATTGTAACGATTACGTTATTTTTTGTGTTTGCGATAGCAATATCTAGAAATGCCCAATATTTGCGGTTCGGACGGTTAACCGTAAAACCATTACCCTCGGTTACGGTTCCGAACCGAAACCGTTACTTTTGGAACCGTGGGCTGGTTTAGGTTCCATAATATCAGAACCAAAACTGTGCCGGGTTTCGGGTGGTTCCAAATCGGAAGCGTGAAAACTGTCGGAAAACCGTGAACCGAGCCGGAACCGCTTAAAACAGTTCAGAACCGTGAAAACTGTCAGTTCGAAATCGAAACACTAACCACAAAACCCTCGCAGTTCGGTTTTAGTTCGATAATTTCTAGAACTGTACCGCTGGTTTCAAACCGTGGGCATCAATATCAGCAAAATTTCTCTTCTTACGGTTCAAAAATAAATTTCATCCAATAATCTACATATTAGCTTAAGCCACCGAGATTGGCCCATTAAACTGAGCCTGTTATATTATTAAGATAAACCGAAACCCAACTTTCTTGGGCTTATCTTCTTTCAAAGCAAATAATGATCCCTTTTAAATAATAAAATAATGATCGCTTTAATTTGTTTATTCAGTTTTATAAAGACCTAAATTTGTAATGTTTGTGCAACGTGAGGAGCACGTGCTTTAGTTGCAGTGTTGTTCTGTCTCCTCTTCTCCTTTGCACGGTTGCACCCTTGTCCCAGTTCAAGAGTTTGATTATTTTTTTTATTTTTTATTTTTCAATAAAAATTGGTTAAAAAAAAGGGTTGTAGATGCTGAGAGCAATCCACTATCATTTGCTTTTTATCATCTATGTTTCGTGGAATATAGTACTCCCTCCGTCCCAAAGAAGTTGGCACACTTTCTTTTTTAGTTTGTCCCACAAAAAGATGTCACATTTCCCTTTTTGGAAAAAGTTTTCTCTCACATGAATATAAAAATTATATTTTCTCTCTCCATTTAACACACAAAATAAAACCTCCTAAAATCCCGTGCCATTTTCAAAGTATGCCAACTTCTCTGGGACGGAGGGAGTACTCTCTTTCTCCACAATGACCATCATATTTCACTTTTACCATGAATGGTAAGTAGGTCATACGAAAACTCATTTTATTCACATTCTATTATAAAATTAATATAAAAAAGTAGTACTCATATTTCACTAACTTTTCCATCTCACTATTCTTTACAATTCTTAAAACTCGTACCCATAATAAATGTGACTCATATTATGGGACATAGAGTAATATATAGATGTATAAAAAATCTCTTGTTTTAGATCAAGACGTAAATAAAACGATTTTAATTGAATTCTATTGAATAATTAATAACTAACTAAATTAAGCACTTAGTAAAATTTTATGGGTCCGATATTGTCAATTTCTCATGTGGTTGTCTCCCGTACAAAAATGATAGTATTATAAACATACACACAGTTTGTATTTGACAATTACAAAATTGGGAAAAATCAATACGAGTAAAAAAAAAAAACCAGATAATGTCAAATGTATTTGTCAGTAACATGGTGGACTGGAGAGTGTACAGACTTTTTACAATGAACATTGTAGTTTACAATTAAAAGAAAAAGGAAAAAGTTACTGTATTTAATTTGATACTAATTATTTTTAACTGTATGAAAATGCTAAAATACATATATGGAACGAATAATACCATGAGGAAATAGGAATGATACGCTGAATAAATGCTGCACCTCACAATTAATGTTAAATATAGTATATACGCAAAACTATTCTTTGATCCACCACTCTATTCAGCTCTCACTGTCACTTTAAATTTTTTATTAATAGAGTTAATATATAATCTACATCTTGTTACTCAGAAAATATATTAAACCTTGGTGCAGAGGACATTAATTACAGTACATGGTTTCAGAATTTTAATGTATTTAATCATAGTAATAGTCAGAAGATATATTTTAAATATACTAAGATTCCATTAAATTAAAGTAGCATAGCTAGGCCTATGGATCAGTGTAGCCTTGGATCGCACATTACATTACTATAAAATTTAATAACGAAATTGCAGTACACATACCATAAGCTAATTAAATTATAAATAATCACAAAACTAAACATATTAAACCATAATTTCATGACCAATAGAGTAAAAATTGAAGTGGTATATATATATATACATAATACATCATATTTTTTCATCACATGTTTGGAGTGGAGATTATATCACTGGTCCAATATTGAAACTTAAAATGGACTGTGGACTTTTTAAAAGTAATTAAAATATAGAAATTAAAATTGTGAAGATTATGGATACTCACATGCAATTGCATGAAAGTAGGCACGTCTGACTCAAAAAACTCCACCTTTTCAAATTTTATGTATTCTTTCTCGAAAATCAATGCATCTTTGGTGGTAGAATTGAATTCCGTGCTTAAAGATATCATTGTCAAATATTTACATTTTACACAAAGAGACCTATCTATATGAATATAATCACCAATTTAAATTCTTTTTCATAACCAACCAAAGTGAATAAAACAATAAAGCTTTCTGTACTTTCATTTACTAACATTCTCTGTAAATTTCTCTTTGGAAATTCACCTCAAGACATATCATCCTCACTGAAATTCATGCTTCTAAAGTTTCGTCATATTTTTCAGTTTAATTTAAAATTTCTTCTTTGAGTGGTTTATATTTGGTATATGCACATATTTTGTTCATTTAATAAGCTATGCTTTCAACATTTCGATTGTCTTGTCACTTTGTATTATTGATATATAACTTTTTTTATGCAATCACAAAATAAAATAATAATGATTTTCTCTTGTGTAGGTAAAGGCTAAAATTTGAAAACCGACGCTACCGACATGAATGAATCGTACTAGTTTAGTTTGAAATAAATGCATGGAAAAAGTAATTGTTTGCCACATATATTAGATAGAAATAGCATAATGCAAATTCGAATTACGAAAATTTATTCAATAATTATTGCTCAAATACAATTCAATTTAGGACATGCCCCCTTTTCCCTCTCCAATTTTTCCTCCTTTCCTATTCGGTCTTCTTCTATCTTTTTTCACTTTTAATTAGTCCTCACAAATCTAAAAATCTAAATTCGAGGAGTTAGGATTCAATTGTCCTAAAAAAATTAACGAGCTTAAAAAAATCTAAATTAAAAAAATCCTCTCCAATAAATAAAATAAAAAGATTTTAATTAATGCTAAATCAGCTGGCGAAAATCCGGCCCAATTTGTTGATGGATCAAGTAATCATCGGCGGCGGCGGCGGCGTCAAAGATAACACCCTGGTGCTGGTGGTGGAGGAACTGCTGCTGCGCCTGCACCATCTCCTTCTGCCGCCGCAGCTCCATCACCTTCCGGTGCGAGTTCGAGTGCTTCAGCGTCACGAAAGTCGGGCTGGCCGCGGGCCGGTACTCGGGCACCAGCCGGCCCGACTTGTACCTGACGCCGCAGGCATTGCATAGCGTCTTTGGGCCCATGGGCCCAGTCCTCCACTGCGGCGTCTTGTCAGTGGCGCAGTGGAGGCACCTGCGCCCCTCCCCGGAGCTCTCGGGGGCCTCCTTCCTCCGCTGCCTAGCCCCCGGGGGCTTCGGGGACCTCTTGTTGCCCCCGCTCGACTCCGAAGAGGACGACATGGCGGGGGCTTCTGGTGTCACTGGCGGTGACACCATCATCAGGCGGGAGGTCCAGTTGCCCGGGGCCGCGCGGGACCGCTTGCTCCGCGCCTTGGCCGGGACCGAAAGGACCACCGGGGCCGGTTCGGGCTGCGGGGCCTCGTTGGTTCGGGCCTTCACGCCTTGAATCAGTTGTAGCTTTTGCAAATCTTCACTTGAAAATGATTCGTCAGCGAAGCTCGATAGCCACTCCAGCTCAGCCATATCTTCATACTGTAAATTTTAATGTCACATAAATTAAAATTTTATAAAATTTTCTATAAAATGAAGTAATCAAACTTAAGCTAAGATAAGAGACAAGACAAAAAAAAAAGGCAAAATACATTCTTAGGTCCTTATACTTTAGTCAAAATGTTCATTAGGTCCTTGTACAATTTTTTCATTTTAATAGGTCCTTATACTTTTCATAATATTTTTATCAGGTCCTCGTAAAGATTAACCGTGATGATTGGAGATTAAAATCGAAGTTTTTTTTAGAATAACAATCCGAATTTTCTATTGATTATTTATATATATTGAAAGATACGTTTCCCTGAATATTTATAATCATAAGATAAGTTAAATAATAAAATTAAAAGTTTCATTAAATTTAATTAAATATAAATTATTATCTAAGATAAAAGTAAAAGAATATTTTAAAAGACCTAATAAAAGTTATAATCAAAGTATAAGGATCTATTAAAACGAAAAAATTGTACGAGGATGTGATGAAATTTATGAGAAAGGTACAAGGACTTATTAAAACGAAAAAATTGTACGAGGACCTAATGAACATTTTGATTAAAGTATAAGGATCTAAGAATGTGTTTTGCCAAAAAAAAAAGCAAATAAAAGCAAGACGGCACCATAGTAATTCTCAAAAAACCATTAACAAAAAAGTTACTACTATTCGGTAATATTAATTGTCACACATTTTCCTTCTTGTATTGTCACATAGTGACACATTTTCTAAACTAGAAACAATATTATGAAGTAAAATTTTATTCGGTCTCGCACTTTATTTTTTCCACCTGACTGACTAATTTCGTGCCTAAAAAGAAAAAAATTTCAGTTTTAGTGGGAGGAAACTATTTTCCAACAAACAACATTGTGAATTTTAGGCCGAAAAAACGCACCGGGACGCAAAGGTCATTAGAGAATTGGGTGGCGACGTCGCTGGCCTGAACAAAAGCCTGATCGGCGGCGGCAGAGAAGGTGGAGGAGGCGTTGAGAGGGGCGGCGGTGGAGGAGTCATCGGCATCGGCGTCGGCGTCGGGGCCAATGGCGTCGTGGTTGGAGAAGTCGAGGAGGTCGTCGATGACGAAATGGTCGTTGGTTTTGGCGTCGGAGAGGCGCTTCTCCGGCGCGAAGGGGGAGGAGGAGTAGTAGTCGGATTGGAAGAATTGGGGGGTTTCCATGGGGGAATGGGGATGGAGAGAAAGAGGGAAATAGAAATAGGTGAGTGTTAATTTTAGGGAGAATAGGAGTGAGAGAAGCGAGGGGAGGGGTTTATTTGCGCTTTAATGGGGACAAGCTTGCCTAAAAAATTGGAATATGAATAGGGAAATTATGGCTTGGAAATGAGTTTTGGGTTAGTTTGTTTTGGCATGTAAGAAGTCTTTATGAAATTTAACACAATATTCGTTTCAAATCATCTCTAATAATTCACATACTATTATTGTGTAATTTTAGTTTCGATGTATTAAAATGTTATCGTTTTGAGTTTTAATTCATGCCATGCCATGGTCATTACTTGTATAGCGAAGAATTCAAAACATAATTTTTAGAGCGGATTGAGTGGAAATGGTTTGCAGAGAAATGATATGCTACATACTTTATGTGAGCTCCTTATATGAGCACCACTCCCGTTTGACACACATTTAGAGTTGTTCGTTTCGATTTATCTATTTAGTTTTACTCTAATACATTAAAAAATGTTATTACAATTTTTAATTTCACAAAACTCATAAAAATCAAAGCTCGATTTGCTCGATTTCTCAATAATTTCAAATAAATGAATAAAATAATAAATCAAACTTTGATTTTTATGAATTTTGTGAAATTAAAAATTGCAATAATATTTTTTAATGTATTAGAATTAAGCTAAATAGATAAATCGAAACGAACGACGCTAAACGTGTATCAAACGAGAGTGGTGCTCACATAAGGAGCTCACATAAGGTATGTAGCATATCATTTCTCATGGTTTGCATACCGTCGAGTATTGAATTTATGGAGGGGTCGAACTATAATTTTATAATGCAAGTATTAAAAATTTCTTCTCCAAAACAATTATGCAAATCTTCGTCGATCCTTATGTATGCCAGGTCCATGTAAGTGAAGATATTATCCATGTTTATAATATTATCACGAGAAAGCAGACAATTCAAATGTGATCTCA
The DNA here is from genome assembly GCF_023119035.1 of Salvia hispanica. NCBI lineage: Eukaryota > Viridiplantae > Streptophyta > Magnoliopsida > Lamiales > Lamiaceae > Salvia > Salvia hispanica. The sequence continues at coordinate 41,321,521 of NC_062967.1, forward strand.
CAAAAAAATTAATCTTTCAAGTGTCGACGAAATGACTCAATAAAAATGCAAATAAAAGATAAACGATTGCAGGGGAAGCAAATACTCAAAAGATGAGTGGAATGAATGATTGAAAAAAACTCATAACATCTACTACAAAGCAAGCAATAACAATTTTTAATAAACTTATGAATAAACATCCAAAAACATATGTTCTTCATGACAATGACGATGTTGATGATCAACAAATTTAGGAGATTATAAATTTATAAGTTAATGTTTGAGAAATAAATATATAAGAATTACACGTAATTGAGGAAATATGATTGTTTAGTTATGTCAATAATATATAGCTACTCGATTTATATGTTGAAACAGTTTTAAACTAGGAATAGTTTTTGTAACAGAAATCCATTTTTTGAAGGGAATGCAAGGCCCGTTTATATATGTGACGATCCACAATTATATATGGTAATAGTTGGGCCTATTGGCCTGATATACCGGCCCGTTTTCAGCCCGAAACATCAGAAATTTCAAGGGAGAAAATCTAAAGCGATTTTGCAGAGATCTGCGGATTTGGAAATGTCGTCGATCGGATTTCATTGGATGAACCGTATGGTTTCGGAATCCTACTATTTGCTGCATTGCTTGGCTTTCTTCTCCTACATTCCTGTTCGCTGCGCCGCCGCGCAAGTCCTCTCGTCTCGCAGCTCAGCTCATCTTCTTCACCGAGTAAATTTGATTTCAAGTTTATGTGTTTTTTGGTTCAATATTATTTTCCGGAATTTTTTTATTGATTTGACTGTTTATTGCAGGAGATTCAAGCTTTCCTTTCCTTTTGTGTTTTAGCTGCTATCAAGGTACAATTATTCCTTTTTTCGCACCCAATTTTTTGGTTAGTTACGATCGAATTGTTTGATTTATGGTATACGGTTAGGGTTCATGTCGACCTAAGCATCTCTGTTTTAGCTGTTGTAAATTTGGTTTGGAGTTGTCATGCTTTTGGTACATCTATGTGGGGAAATGGTAGGAGCTGAGTGATGCTGATGTTATTGTTTTAAATTTTGAATATTATGGATATCATCGTTATTAACTGGTTAATTTAAATTTTCTTGATGCTAACTTGCAGGTGGTGAGAACGGAATCATGGGAGGCATTTATATCAGATACTTTATTCTATGCAAAGGTATCAAATTGATTTCTTCTTTTGTCTTGGATTTGATTTGTTATTGCAACGTTATTAAATGAGCCGGTGATCTTAAAAGAATACGAGTACAATCTCATGCATTCTGCACGCATAATGCATTTTCCTTAGCTACACATGGGCCTTTAGAAATTAGTAGATCAAAGTTTGATGAATAGAGATGAAACTGAACCTTCTGTAATGCATATTTACATAGATAGAATCCAAGTATGTGGCCAAAGAATTTTAGCTAAACTAATGTTTATGAGGAAGTGGTGTTTGAAGAAGTTAGTGTTATTTTAAGGGGAATAGAATTGGGGATCATGTGCAATAATCTTTATATTGCATATAAGCTTTGACTCTGTGTATTGTTGTATGCTTGCTTTGCTTCATTTATGTGCTTTCCTCTCTATTTAAAGGAATTAACTTGAGTTTGTCTTCAGATTTTCCTTGCTGCTATTGCTTTGGTGCTGGACTATCACTTGGCCTTGTGGTATGCTATAGCATTTTTAGGTATGTCTGCAGTCATCAGCTTTAATTGGTCATGCCTAAAACTCTCTCAACTCCTAATGCACTTATCTTGCTTCTTCATGACAGTTATATATATCATTGCCCAACAACCTGCATATGAAGGATTTGGTAAACTTATGCTGAACTCAAATGAAGTTCATTCTTTTCTCTTCTATTTTGATTTTGTTTCTCTGCCATTAAGTTTATAATTGCTTTGGGACTCTCAAAGTGGTGAATATGCATAGCATAAATATCTACTGTCTTCTCTAATTACTTTTGTCATTTAATTTTTCTCTGTTTTTTTTTTACTTTAACTAGGTGCATCAAGTCCTTTGACACCGCTCCAGTTGGAAACCGTGCTTACTGAAGTGAACACATCAAAATTTTGGATGGTTGGTGTGTTCTCTCTCTCTCTCTCTCTCTCTAGCCCAGTACTTGTAACAGCAGCACTAGGTTGTATATGTAATATGTCAGTATGTGTAAGGACAGAGGATGGTGTTGATGACGGGGTAGTGTACTGAAGACAAACATAAACATAATATTGATTGAGAACTCCATACTTGCTCTAATTGACAGGGCCAAGAAATGTAAAAGCTTGTGAGAATCATCTTATTATGAAGAACAATACATTCAGTTACCAATGTATCAATTTTATAACCTGTACTATTACTTTTGCTGAAGTAAGCATATTGGGTCCTATATTGGTGGACTTCAATCCATGTATCATAAGAGACTTGTTGGTTCTAGTATAAATTGTTTTGAAATTCATGTTTATGCTAATGTTATATTAGTTACTATTCTAATTTAGGTGGAACTTGTAAAATTTTATTTTATCTACAAATGCTAGATTATTACCTAGTACTCTGATCACTTGTGCCATTCTACTGCTACAAGTGCTTTAAAAATGTTGCTAGTTCTTTTCTCCTTGGCAGAGAATTCCTCAATTAACTTTGTTCAATTTTTCCAGGTTGAATTTCGTTCTCTATCTACCTCCAGTTGCATTCGAGCAAGTTCCTTTATTCCCGAACTCTCGGTTACGTGAGTTTGGAGCTTTCCTTATCTATCTGGTTTCATTAAGGTTCTGAGTTTATTCCTTAATACATTGACTGATTTCTTTTGCAGATTCTCAAATAAAAATTTATCATTTGTAACAGTTGATCTTGGGCTGTTTCCAAATGCTGCTGAGAAGTTCGGAATCAGCCTTGGTAGGAGCCGTTTTCATTAAAAGACCATAGTTGTTGAGAAGTTTGGAATCGTTTTTTTAACTCAGTTTTTGAGTAATGAGTTAATACTATAATGATATAGGAGTATTTGTTTCTTTAGTATATACGTATTCCAATTCATGATCATTTGATGGGTTAACTGATAACAGGAAGTCTGCACCAACTTCCCGCATACGTATTGTTCCGTGATGGAACTGGGATAATACGATTACCTGAGACGGATTATGAAGCCAAATTTTTTGAGGCTCCTGTGTCCAAGGTTATTTCCACAAACCGATTACGTTCTCCTATGACAAAAGAGCTGGTTTATTGATGTCTTTGCCTATAAAAGCATGTCTGGTCTGAACTTTGTTTCATTCAGTGTGACCTAGTTTCTGACCTGGAGTATACAACGCCATTCATTCTTTATCCAACTGTTCTGTTGATAATCATACTTGTCGAACTGTTGTTGCAGAAACTTCTTTGCCGGCATTTTGAGCTCGATAAAATGCTCCTCGACTACATAAATGGTAAATAGGTAAGCAACAAAGCTCTGCACATCGTAAACTCAACAGATTTTCCACTCTTTACTCTTACCACCTGAGTCCATATTCATGATCTTCTGATAAGCTAACAATCGTCTGTCAGTTATATATACGAAGAAGGCACGTTTTGTGATAACTATATGCATTTATTGGTTATTGCAGGCTATCCTTCCATTTGCTAAACTTTGGTTGATCGAAACTTGAATAATGTGGCAAAATCTATTACTACTATACACATACTGGAAACATTGCTGCTGGAGGTACCGTGTTGATATTGTGTTATCTACCTTATTTGATTGTCAAATTTTCTACTATTTTAGTAGGAAATTTTGAAATAATTTTTCTTTTTTTTGTCTTATGGTTTTCAACATACTGCTTTGCTCTTTTTCTATGTTATTTTATTAGGTATTTATGTGTTTTTATGTTTCTCTTGCTTTGTATCCTATCAAAATCTCTCTTTTATCGTTGTAGAACTATAATCATGCTAGTTGATTTTGAAAGATGTCGGAATACATATCCATTATCAATATTCATTACAAGATATGATAATATTTACAATTGTAGATAAGTCATGTTTAATTCATCGGGGAGTTCGTAAAATTAAAAATAAGTGAGAGACACACCTTAATTTAAAATTCTAAATTGTTGTATGCAAATATATTTACTAGTGTAAATAATTAGGATTTTTAAAATAAATAAAAATATAAACTATGAATTAAATAATTTAAATTAAAAAAAAAACTAGTAATATAGGCAAAGTAATCAACATTTCAATCTCATAAATATTATAAATGTTTATTTTGGTACACATAGAATAAGATGCAATATAAATCATAAAAATAAGTATTTTATGATAAAAAAAAAAAAGTGGTTTTAACTTTAAATTAAGTATACAAAATCATATTTAGGAATAAGAAGTAGTCGTTATCAATTAATAAAATAAAGAAAGGAAAAATATGTATCCAATAAAGACAAGAAAAAATATGTTTACATTAGGATTCAACCGTAGATCTCTTAATTAATAGACTATAATAACTTAATTATTAGGCTATTAAATTTTACATGACATATTGAAAACACATGTATATTTCTATACTTAGAGGAAGCGATAATGTTATTTTTTCACTAGATATGGATGGATGCACCCATATCCGCCAATGTCCATGGGTCATATTGAAATCTCACGGGTTATGAAAAGCCACTTCTCTTTACATGAGAATCGAATACAAAGAGTTGGTTGAATCTCAACGACAATATAAAATTCTAATTATTTTCAATATATTCTCAATTTTGTTTAATGAATTGGAACTTAAAGAGAATGTCAATGTAAGATAAGGTGACGGTGATTTTCATGTAAATCGTCATCACTTCACAATAATTTGGTTTTCCCTAGAAAAAAATATCTAGATTTACACGGATTTTGACTAGTGACTATATTAATTAGACAAAAAAATCAAATGTTCCTGTGGTGATTACAAATCGGTCTATTTTATCTTTTCTTTTGTATTGATTTGACCCTAACCTTTTCAAGTCTTATGATTGAATTCACATGCAACTTTTTGAAAAAACGAGGCAGAGTGGTCCATTATTTTCACATTCAAAACCCCAAAGCATATAGAAGGTGCACGTGTGATCAGACTGAATTCGAGGGTTAGAACGTTGAATCTAATTTGTCTTACTTTATAATGGGGTGGCAAAGCTTTACTCATTGATAGGCATGGGAACATGTCTTCTTATAATCACTAGTACTTCAATTTTTTTTTAAAATAGTCTTATTTTATTATTTTAGCCAGATGGCAAAGCTTAATTACTCATTGTGAGGCATGAGAACATGTCTTCTTATAATTACTAGTACTTCATCTTTTTTCTTTAAAAATAATCTTATTTTTATAAAATTAGTTCCGCTATCTATTAATACTATTTTAATTACTCTTCTCTCATTCTTTCAACTTTAACAATCGTATTTAATCTACGTTGTGGAGTTAGAGGAAGTATTATTCATGGTGTTAGGAATTAGGATCGAGTCATTTCATGAAAAATCCTCCGTCGATATATCAAAGTAATAAATGATGAATATGGAATAATAACTTTGACTTACATCATCCAATTTTTTTTTTTATCAATGAACTATATTTAGCTTTATTAATCTATGATTTGGATTTACTTTAATCCTATCATATATGTGTATATGTAGTACATTGAATATGATTATATGAATCCTATAAAATTAAGGACCACGTACTTACTAGAAACGTAGCCAATGAATCCTATAAAATTAAGGACCACGTACTTACTAGAAACGTAGCCAATGAACATCTAGTAAAAATTGAACATATAGGAAAGTATATGTATATATGGGAGTGATTAATTGTTAACCCATCATTTAATTGCTGACTATAACTAATTTAAGGCCACATGATTTTAAAAAACGTGTGGTCTGCAATTTGCCACGTGTAATTTTTATTTTTATTAATTAAATCGAAAAAGATAAAAAAAAACGCCAAATTAGGGTTTTGGATGAAAATGTCAATATAGTGTTTCGAAAATATCAACACAATGCTTTGAGAATGTCAACACAAATTTAGGATTGACATTTTATATGTTTTATATTGACATATTATCTTAGCTGCATTGACATTAACCTGTGTACGAAAAATACGAAAATTCTAGATTTTTTTTTTCAAATTTTGACGTCGGAACATATGCATGTAATATATCGTTGGAATCCTTATAAAATTATCTTTAATTTGATATATGTTATATGAATTTAAAGTTTTGGGATTTCTTTTAAAAGTTAGTTATAACTAACTTGACATTAATACCCCTATTGATTTTTATTGAAATTAATCCTATAGCCTTTATTGACGTTTTTTGTTGATCGTATTGATATTTTGTGGTTGATGATCTAGGCCTTTAGTTTGAATATCTAATGGCTATTATTGAGTTGTAGTTAGCAATTAAGTATTGAGTTAGCAATATAACACTCCCATATATATATATATAGAGAGAGAGAAGTGATCAATGTTTAACTAATTTTAAATCCATAACTAGAGAATAAATCTCAGCCACACATTTTAATACTTCAAATTAATCCTATGGCTTAAGTAATCCTATTGCTTAAATATAGCCCAAGGGCATTTTTGGAATTCAATATTACTAAATCAAACTTACGATTTCTTCACCACCACCATATTTCCGTGATTTTCTTAGCTCTTCGTGATTCACGATTTCTTCCAAAATTCAAGATTCCTGGTCGTTAATCCTCTGGATTTGTTCATCATGATTCGATTCCAGATTTCAGATTCATCACGATTCCAGATTTGTTCATCTCGTTCGTGATTTCCAGATTTCTAATCGTTCGTCAAGCATGATTTCCAGATTCGATTCCTGGTCAATCGTCCTTCATCGTGAATTCACATGATTCGATTCCAGATTTCAGATTCATCACGATTCCAGATTTGTTCATCTCGTTCGTGATTTCCAGATTTCTAATCGTTCATCAAGCATGATTTCCAGATTCGATTCCTGATCGATCGTCCTTCGTCGTGAATTCACATGATTCAATTCCAAATTTCAGATTCATCATGATTCCAGATTTGTTCATCCTATTCGTGATTTCCAAATTTCTAATCGATCGTCAAGCATGATTTCCAGATTCGGTTCCTGATCGATCGTCCTTCGTCGTGAAATCACATGATTCAATTCCAGATTTCAGATTCATCACAATTCCAGATTTGTTCATCCTGTTCGTGATTTCCAGATTTCTAATCGATCGTCAAGCATGATTTCCAGATTTCTAATCGATCGTCAAGCATGATTTCCAGATTCGGTTCCTGATCGATCATCCTTCATCGTGATTTCCATATTTCTAATCGATCGTCAAGCATGATTTCCAGATTCGGTTCCTGATCGATCATCCTTCATTGTGAATCCTTCGAGGTACTGCAAAAAGATGAAAGAGAAGTCAAAACAGAGGCAGTGAGAATCTGGCAGAAATAGTTCACTTTGTAGAATGTTTAGTTCACTTTTGAATGATTTTTAATATTTGAGTGAAGAATATTGGTTATAGTATACTGTTTTTTTCATAGAGTGAAGTATATTGCCCATAAAGTGAAGTATATTGAGCATACCTTATGGTGTACTGTTTTTTCATTCCGGTGAAATAAATACGATTTTTAATATTGCATAAAGTGAAGTATATTGAGCATAAAGTGAAGTATATTATGCATAACGTGTAATGTTCTAATGATGTACTGTTTTTTTTCATATAGTGAAGTATATTGACCATAAAGTGAAGTATATTGAGCATAAAGTGAAGTATATTGTGCATATCTTATAGTCTACTATTTTTTTTTCATTTTCAGTGGAATATATTGTGCTTATAATGATGTAAATTGAACATGTCTTATAGTTTACTATTTTTTCACTACAATGAAGTATATTGTGCATATAGTGACCTATTATATGTTTATAGTGAAGTATAATAACTTTACATTGAATTACAATGAAGCAAATATGTTTATAGTGAAACAAATATGCTCTACAGTAAAGTAAATAGTCAATATAATATTTAATTTAATTGAAACTGATGAGCTTTATATCCATTGAAAAATATTATGAACTATATCATTTTCATACAAATGGGCATGAACGCTTGAAGTTTACAATAATTTTTCCACATCTATCTCCATGTTGTTACTTCACTCTAAGCATAATCTGTTCACTCCAAACATAATATTGAATTTAAATGAACCGAATAGGGTTTACAATGAACTAAATGAAACATGTTATGAATATATCAAATTGGCACATCTTCGCCTTCATAGACGCCAAGCTTCCAATCATCATCTTGGCCTCTACTTTCGTTGCTCTAGATCTTCCTGTTCATCATGGTTTTTCGTTTCAGTGAAGTAAAACATGCTTAGAGTGAAGTATTCCATGGTTAGAGTGAAGTGTTTGTGATCCATGCTTATATTGCTCTGATTTTTCATTTCAGTGATGTAAAACATGTTTAGAGTGAAGTATTCCATGGTTAGAGTAAAGTGTTTGTGATCCATGCTTATAGTTTGTGATCCATCGTTAGAGTCAAGTGTTTGTGATCCGTGTTTATATTGCTTTGGTTTTTCGTTTCAGTGAAGTAAAATGTGCTTAGAGTGAAGTATTTCATGGTTAGAGTGAAGTGTTTGAATTATTTATAGAAACTATAAGCATGGATCACAAACACTTCACTCTAACCATGAAATACTCAACTCTAAGCACATTTTACTTAACTGAAACGAAAAACCAGAGCACTATAAACACGGATCACAAACACTTCACTCTAACGATGGAATACTTCACTCTAAGCACGTTTTACTTCACTGAAATGAAAACATAGTGCACTATAAGCATGGATCACAAACACTTCACTTTAACCATGAAATACTTCACTCTAAGCACGTTTTACTTCACTGAAACGAAAAACTAGAGCAATATAAACATGGATCACAAACACTTCACTCTAACGATGGAATACTTCACTCTAAGCACGTTTTACTTTACTGAAATGAAAAAATAGTGCACTATGTCACACCTCAACCCTTATGACGTATGCACTTACTATAAATAAATTCATAAATATTAAATAAATTAATCCACGCTTCAAGTACATAAAACGCACATATTATATCAGAGTCACATCATATAATCAAATTATTAACTTTATTTAACATCTAGCAAAGAAGCACATAAAATATGTAAAATTAAAAGTGTGATTTATACACACCTTAAATAAGGTGGATAACTAGTTGAACACCGATTCCGTCTCCTGCACTATGACCCTCAATTCTATTTTTTTTTTCTTCCATATTTTTCTGCTCCCTTACAAACCTAAGCTTCTTTATATATATAAATGTATAAGGCGGTGTAATAGACCGACTCTTATTTAGGTACTAATTAATACTATAAAACAATTAATATTTATGTTAAGTATTGTTGTACTCATAATTACTTATACATATTACGGCAGGAATGATGATGATAATATTAATAATATATAGTTATGTGTATCCATTTTTGGACTGAGTTGCATTTCCCATAATTCTTGAAATTTGAAATCATCTGAATTCGTACACGTATCCTTCCCTAAAACTTTAGTATGCCTCATAGTTAATAAACTAATTATACAAGTTATAAATAGTGTCACGTCTAGATTCTAGTTAATCAAACTATTGTTTATGTACATATACTAAGAACAATTACATATATATATTCGAAAATAATTATTTATGCACACACACATTCACGTAAATAGTATGCACATTTAACTTTACTATACTAAGGCAAAATATATGTTACACATAATATATAATTATGTTTATTCTAAATTAAATATTCATGATTTAAAACTATTTATATATATTGAACTATCACCTTAACAACTAATATATGCTCTATAACACACTTAGCATCTCTATACTAAAAATGACAATATAATATGCAATGACAATATAATATGATAATATGCAAAATAATGCAGGTGTCTGGTTAGGGATGTCACACACTATAAGTATGAATCACAAACATTTCACTCTAACCATGGAATACTTCACTCTAAGCACATTTTACTTCACTAAAATGAAAAAATAGTGCACTATAAGCATGGATCACAAACACTTCACTGTAACTATGAAATACTTCACTCTAAACATGTTTTACATCACTAAAATGAAAAATCAGAGCAATATAAGCATGGATCACAAACACTTCACTCTAACCATGAAATACTTCACTCTAAACACGTTTTACTTTACTAAAATGAAAGAACAGAGTAATATAAACATGGATCACAAACACTTCACTATAACCATGAAATACTTCACTCTAAGCACATTTTACTTCACTAAAATGAAAAAATAGTGCACTATAAGCATGGATCACAAACACTTCACTCTAACCATGAAATACTTCACTCTACGCACATTTTACTTCACTAAAATGAAAAATTAGTGCACTATAAGCATGGATCACAAACACTTCACTCTAACCATGAAATACTTCACTCCAAACATATTTTACATCACTAAAATGAAAAATCAGAGCAATATAAGCATGGATCACAAACACTTCGCTCTAACCATGGAATACTTCACTCTAAACACATTTTACTTTACTGAAATGAAAGAACAGTGTAATATAATCATGGATCACAAACACTTCACTCTAACCATGGAATACTTCACTCTAAGCACATTTTACTTCACTAAAATGAAAAAATAGTGCACTATAAGCATGGATCACAAACACTTCACTTTAACCATGAAATACTTCACTCTAAACATGTTTTACATCACTAAAATGAAAAATCAGACCAATAAAGCATGGATCACAAACACGTCACTCTAACCATGGAATACTTCACTTTAAATACGTTTTACTTTACTGAAATGAAAGAACAGAGTAATATAAGCATGGATGACAAACACTTCATTCTAATCATGAAATACTTCACTCTAAGCATGTTTTACTTTACTGAAATGAAAAAACAGAACAATATAAGCATGAATCATTAACACTTCACTCTAACCATGGAATACTTCACTTTAAGCACATTTAACTTCACTGAATTGAAAAAACAGAACAATATATCATTTCGCTCTTAGCAATATATCAGTTCACTCTTAGCATTTATCAGTTCACTTTAAGATCTATACATTTCACTGAAATCACAAAAACCAAAACACTATAGGGCATGTATCATATACTTCACTCTAAGCATAAAGTGATCCTCTTTAAGCAGAATAAACTACACTGAAATGAAGAAAATCAAAGCAATAAATAGGAATGAATCACGATTGGCGATTTTGAGTATACAGTCAGATTCTCTTGTTGTATTCATATTTTGATGTTTAAAAGCTACAAAATAAAATTAAATCTAAATCAGATGAAGAAATGTTAATGGAAAATGAGTTCTAAATCGGTAGGAATGATTTCTTACATTTTGAGAAATCTTTATGTTTTGATTACATTTGTTCGATGTTGAAACAACGGAACGTTGAGTTCTAAATCGGTAGGAATGTTGACGATAACAGAATGAGGCAATGGCAATGGCGTTGATGTTGAGTGAGAATGAATCAACCATGAGAAAATGAAAAGAAGTGAAGAGAACAGAAGAGAGAATCGAGCGGGAGAGATGATTTTCACAAATGAGAGACTAATTAGAGTGTAACCCTAATTTTGTGTGTGAAATGACCATTATACCCCCGCCTTGTTATAGTGAAGTAAATATGTGATAGAGTGAACTTCAAATTTGAAAATCACATGTGTAAATATTGGCCCTTGATTTTCTTAATCTTATGGTTGTGATTTGTTCTCTAATTATGTGCTTAATGGGCACTTGCCCTATATCACTACTCTATATATATATATATATATATATATATATATATATATATATATATATATAGGGGAGCACTAGGGTGCCCCCTTATTTAGAGTCACAACGTACATCCAATCTGGTGCTGCCATGTGGCACAAAACATGCAATATTTTAAACACAAAAATGCAATCTAGTTGTATATGCATTTTCGCAGATTGCATTTTAGTTGTATGTAAATTGCATTTTATAGTGTTGAGTTTTGCATTTTCACATAAATTGCATTTTTTATTGTTAAGTTTTGCATTTTCACATATAAAAATGCAATTCGTCTATATATAAAATGCAAATTAAACGGTCAATATCAAAAATGCAAAACTCAATGATAAAAAATGCAATCTGCATATAACAAAAATGCAATCCGCCGAAATTCATTTATAGCTTCTACAAATGTGTATTGCATTTTTCTGTATACAATATTGCATTTTTCGTGCCACATGGCAGCACGTGGTTGGATGTACGTTGTAACTTTAAAATTAGTTGTTATACTAGTACATCCCTATATATATATATAGATAGATATATATATTAAGATTATTTATTCATTTCATTTGTAAAAATAATGGATTCTTTTAAAATAAATGTGAGAAGAATCGAGTTTTATAATTCGTGCGATCAAATGAAAAATAAGTACTCCACGAGCTAATAACCTAACAAGACCATTTACATAAAATCGTTTTCCGTTGATGGAGTACTATTTAGTTAATTAAATACATATGTTACTATGTTTTCAAAATTTTCATTAATGTTAACACGAAAACCTTCTAATTAACCTTAACACCGTAACACGGTCTTTGACTAAAAAAAATGCAACGTCATCATCGTCTTTGTTAACAACCACGCTAATATCTTTTCTTTTTCAAAAAGAATCTAGATATTAATAGGATGACGATACAATCTGATAATAATCGAGACTTAAATAAGGGTATACTACTTGATTATATCCTCATAACTCTCTTTTTCAAATTTAAGTAGTATATCTTATTTAAGTCTTGATTATTATCAAATTGTATAGTATAACCTTATTTAAGTCTTGATTATTTTCATATTGTATCGTCATCTCTCGTTAATATCTAGAATCTTTTTGAAAAAGAAAAGATACAAGTGTGGTTGTCATTTTCCATAACATGACCATTAATGTATGTAGATAGATAGCTATCTCTAGGAGCCAATGCTCGAAACAAATATCACTAAATGAAAGCTCGAACTCAACGGAAGTATTTATTTCCTACTAAATAATTATTTGTAGTAGCCATAAAGTGATACTTCCTTCACCCTGTCCACATAAATAAAGATAATTTTTAGCCACTTTGGAACGTCTTTATATCTTTATTTACTTTTTCATTTTTGATAATTATATGTTTTATTTAAGACTATCATTCATTAATTTACATTTTATTATAATATTAATATATAAAGGTGTGATCGACATTCCATCGACTCTTTTTACTCAATTTTCTTTACATATCCATCAGATAATTACTTTGGAATTGGAGTTTTTTTTTTATGAGACCAAAATGCTCAAACCATTGAAAAATGGTGAGCTGAACAACAACGAACCACAAGGAGTTCATAGCTGTCCCAAAACGAGCTACTCCAAACAACACAACATACTCAAACAGAAAAATAAAAAAGGACAACCAAAGCTAACAAGAGTACGACACAGCACAACACCCAAAAGAAGACACCCAAGAAGCGTAACTAAACAGCTAAAAAACAGAGAGGGGGCAACCATTGAACCTTTTTCAAGTGAGCAACGAGTAGCAAACTAGAGGTGGGAATGGTACCACTTCAATCCAAAGTGAGGGCGTGGAAAAAACACTACCTTCTTGCTTCAGCTCGCCACATAAGCTTAATTCTATTCAAAATCAATTATTTGGTATTATAAAATTAGTTTTGAAATTGAATATTTTATCTAAAATTTTCTAATCTTGTAATTTGAATTCTTTAGCCAAAGTATATGATAAGCAGTGATATAAGGCAACCATTATTTAAATGCATTACTTGATAACATGAATTTAGTTCACAACAAGAATTTGAAAATACGGAGTGAACCAAAATGCCATTATAGTGAACTAAATATTCTATAGAATAAATACTTCACTATAAATATTAAATCATATGAACTAAATCGCTTTTATAGTGAACTATATAAATTCATGCTCTTTATTTAAGCATTTAATATTAGTTATACTATTAAGATCACTTTTAAAATTCCAAACAATTTAATATTAGTTATACTTGATCTGATCACTTTTAAAATTCCAAACAATTGTAAAATTGAATACCTTTCAAACACACTTCATACAAATTTACACAATATTACACACACGACACATACACTTGTATGCCCAACTCCATATGTATATAAATATTATGTAGAATTGTACATAACTACAAATTGAAAAAAAAAATCATCAAAAGTTAATGTCAAACTTTAGGTTTAACTTTTTGAGTTACCAAATAAAAAAAGTGAATTTAAAATATAAACTTATATCAATTACTTAATTTTATCAAATAAATAATGTTGGAGTAAATTTAAATATTATAATTACAATTTTATTTCTTTAAAATAGCAATTAAAACCCAACTCCAATTTCATTATACAAAACCTAATTCAGTTATAGCCGACTAAGTTGAAATAAGTCACAGTCCCAGAATGACAAAATTCACATGAGACTTGCGAAAATGGCTGAAAAATCGAACATCCATGATATTTTAGCCAACAGAGATTGTTTAAGAGGTGAAAATATCTTCTATTTTTAAGTACTACTTCATAATATAATTTCCATAATTTTATTTGTGTTTCCTTTTTAATTATTAGGGTTTCTTGACCTCATAATTGTTTTCACAGCAAAACTTTGATTTTAGATAATGAATTGCAATCTGAAAAATTAGGGTTTTTTAGAATTTCTATAAGTTTCATCATTTACACGACCATTTTCAAATGAATTTTGACACATAATGATACTTTTAATAGCAATTAATATTCTTAATATTTAATAGTATATTCCAAAATCCAACCATACTTATATCATAAACATTACAAGTCCACTTGTGAAATCTAATGCTCTTGCTCCGATTTATAATCTATCCTTCCAGCACAGCTAGACGTCCTGATTATTTTTATCCCACCGGATAAATTGTTTCTCTTGGAGCAATTTCTCTTGGCAATATCCCTCATCATCCATGCCATTGACAACTTGGGATTAACCCTAGTTGTATTATTGAAATCTTGCACAAACTTTTTATGTTTGATTATGGCATCTTCCATTGCTATGGGGCAACGCCGTAATCTCTCCTTCACAGCTTCTGTGCAAAGCCCGCAAACCCATTTACCCGAAAACGAGGTCCGGATTCGAGTTATATACTCCTTTGTGTAGTCTTCTTTGAGGCCACAACACTCGCATTCGGCTTGCAAGATTATTGTTTCTTCCATTTCAGCAATGGTCTCCAATTCTTTGCCTATTTTGTTCATTTCATTTGTCACGTCCGATACCGTTTTTCTTAGATATTGATGATCGCTCTGCAAGTATAATATGATATTATCAATATAGGTTACAATTATTAAAATGATAACTGAGGACCATATTAGTTTGTTGATCAATTCATACCAGTTGCCATCACAAAACATATCAATTCGTGACTCAGTATTAGTTCGTTAATTCATAGATATCGTTAGGGTTTTGTGATATTGAAAGTCAGCAACTGATATGTTTTGTGATGATCAACGAACTTAAGTGGTTCTTAATTCTCATTTTACAGTGATTCTCATTTGATCACAACTCTATAAATAATGTACTACTAACATAGGAAGGATAAACATCTTGTTATTGTGAGAACTAAACTAACTTATACATTCAGTGTAATAAATTATACACGTTGTGCGATAATTTATTGCACTGAATGAACAAATTCTTGAATCTTATCACAACAAGAAAGCTCTAATTAATACACACATGTATATTATACATATATTGACGAAGTGAAGCTAGGGTTGCATACCATGATTGGGAGAATATTGCTTTCTTGTTCTTCTTCTTGAGGTCTCACTAGCATCTCTCTTTGAGGAGAATAAAAAAATTATAGAAGTGGGAAATGGTGGTATTGTGGTATATATAGTGGGTGAAGGATGGTGGAACAATGAGATGGTGATGAAGAAAGGGATAGTTGATGATCATCAACAGAAGAAACATGAGATATCAACATTGCTTTCAAATTTGAAGTTACTTTTCCTATTCCAAGATAGGGCCCTTTAGAGGTTAAAGTCTGTGTATTTGAGCAGATAAGAGTCGCTTTCTTGGCATAGTGCCATAGCCATTAATGAATCTACATTGCAACTTGCAATTTGCATTAGATATTTACGTGTCGTAGGGTGATGAATCATGAAATGCTAGCTTAGACAAGTTGGTGAATGTTTAATTGTTTAATGAACGGATGTGTGTGCAGTGACGTAGCCAGGGTCTCAACATTAGGCGCCCCAAATCACTGTTAACAATTGTGAAGTATTTTTCGTCGTTGGAAACAACTTATGTGTATATGCTTGGACTCTCCTAAATCCTAGATACTAAACCCTAAATCTTATGCACAATTAAGTGACAAGTTAGATACAAAGTTTAAATTTTGTTGCAATTGCAACATTAGTATGTATTTGTGACTTTTCTTTGTTACGTCCAATCGTTGACTACTTAAGAGTATAATTTTGTTCAAAGTTGATTATTTCCAAGTCTCTAATTTAAGCTCAAACTTTATTTATTAAACACTTCAAATATATAGCTTTCTGTAAATTAAAATATTCATTATTTTCTTTTAAAATTAAATTGATCTATTCATTCACATATATAAAACATATTTATTAAAATTTGTGACATTTTAGTGTACAGAAAAATCAAGGTGTAATAAGTTAATAACTTATTGTTAATTATTGCACAACCATTGTGTGTTGTTTTAAAATCTAACTCGTCCAACGAATTTCTTCACGAGTCAATCAGTCGAGTTGCGTTAAACTCAAAAGCTTGACTTATATAGTAAACGAGCTTAACTAAACAAGTTTTAACAAATTTACAAAGTCGAGATGTAAAAAGTTTATCCAATTTACAAATTTAAACATATATTATTGTCAATGAATTCTATACATAACTAAGGCTATTTGAAATGAGGATTTGGGCTAGTATTGGATTAACATGAGGGTCATGTGAAATAGGGATGGACTTCATTTGGAATCAGACTCTCAAATTGCAAGAAAAGCCTTGTGGATATCTGTGTTTGAGTGTCAAAACAAACTAGGGTTTTTCTGGGGAAGTTAATGCTTGCATGAATAGTTGTTGAGCTTACCGTGAATTGCTCCACTTGGAAGCCACTGGTTCTAAATGGATAATCTTTGTGAATTTGTGATTGAGCAATATTGTATCTTGTCAGAAACCTTAAACAATTAAAATTTTCCATTTTAGGTCTACTTTCTATATAAATTTTATGTTACATGTTTTTATATAAACATGTACAAACTCGAATATTGAGCATTAATTTTATGTGATTTGTAAAATTAATAATCTCACTAATAATTTTTTAAAATAATAGAGTCAAATTAAATGTATGAACAAAACAAATAATTCAAAATATGGACTAAATTAGAGTAGTGTACATAAATGGTACCCTATTACGGACTCAATGTCCCACATCAGATGTCAGAACAACTAATGTGAGTATATAAACTAAATGAGTTCTCTCTTAAATAGACTAGTCTTTTGGGCTGAGTTATTATGTTTGTTCTGTATCCACTCGGAGTGGTGGCCGAATAACGAATCCGTCGTGACCAACGAGAATTAGGAGTAGTGGCCTGTCAAAGAACCAGCCGCGTCCAACGACGACGTTGGCCCTTAAAGGATGGTCAGATGTTACGGACCCAATGTCTCATATTGGATGTGAGAACAACTAGTATTTAGTATATAGACTAAGTGGCCTCTCTTTCTAAAATAGACTAGTCTTTTTAGATTGAGTTCTCCTGTTAGATGTAGAATAACTATCATATTGTTTTGAATTAAATTGGTAGTAGTAATTTGTTGTACCTTTATCGCCTACAAAAATTATCATAGATTGTGGAAGACCCAAATTTCATAAATAGTTGATAGTGTGACCGCATTGATAACCTGATTTCATATGTGGTTAATGTGGTAAGTTGTGTAGATCATACTAATATGGTAAGTTGTATAGATCATAATAATAAAAATGAAAAGTGATACGATACAAGTTTAATTACATTATTAATAAAGTATAATAGAAAGAAAGAGTAATGAATCATTGTTAGTTAAAAATATGGTTCACCTTATTATAGAGTAACAAGTTTTTCAAAACAAAAATGGACTACTTGTATAGGACCATGGATGAACCCACATAGAGAAAGGATGGGACTTCAGCCCTTAATGAATTTATTTCTTCATATTTTTCTTCTATAAATTTTTATTATTTATTCCTATTTTATGTACATAATTATATTATAGTCTATATTAGTCATTTAAATTACCTAAAAAAATATTTTTAAAATATAGCCCTTACTTAATGTTCATTTGTGCGTCCACCTAAAAGGGTCTCCATTTATATGGAACTAATGATGTTTAGTTTTTTTTCATAGAATAATAAAAAGAAATTGTGGAAATTTTATACTGGACCAGAAACGTATTTGTTATGACTTATGGCAACAAAAAAAATCAGACAGAGAGATGATAAAAATATATGTATCCAAAGTATGGCCCAATGTGTCATTCATATGTAGTAAGAAAAACCAGATAGACCAGTTTCAAAAAGAGTAACAAGTGGGCCGAAGAAAGCCCAATCCAAATATTGAGGATAAATATATATATATATATGATAACAATATAAATGAAATATACTGTATTTTGTTACAGACTAAGACTAAGGCGAAAATTGATCCTAAATATATGATCATTTTATGATTTTGGTCCTAAATTTCTTTTTCTGGATGTTTTAGTCCTGCATATTTCAAATCGGATCACAATTGGTCATTCGTCAATAATTCCGTAAATTTTATAACAGTTAATGGATTTAACTCAATTTTGACCAAATTATACAGTTAATTCTGATTTTTAATTAGTGACTTAAAAATTAAGGTTTTAATTAAGGTTTTCAATTTCTGCCAAATAATTAAGGTTTTAAATTTCTACCAAATCTCCTCCCCCACCACCGCCGCCGCCCTCCGCCTCTTCTTCCACGACTGCTTAGTCGGCGGCATTGAAGTTCTTACTCTTCATCTATTCTCCACCCCTCTGTTTTACTCTTCTTTCACATTCAATTTCTCAACTGTGTTTAGAAAATAGCTTCCTTCAACTGTGATATCTGCAAATTCTAAAATGATTAGTGTATGTGAAAAATTCACAGTAATGAAAATGAATATGTATCCAAAAAATATTGCTCCTACATCCATCAAAACTTCAAGCTCCTTGCAAAAAAAATCTACAAATGCACAAAAACTTCTCCTCTTAGTCTCTTACGGATTCTCTTATTTTGTTTTGTTACGCAACTTCATATACTTATTTGATACTGATATGTATGTGTTTGCTTTTTGCATTGTTGACTCAGATTTCAGCATAGCATAGAAGATCTTGCACGAGAGCAGTCGTGGAAGAAGAGGCGGAGGGCGGCGGCGGAGGAGATTTGGCGGAAATTGAAAACCTTCATTATATGGCTGAAATTGAAAACCTCAATTAAAACCATGATTTTTAAGTCACTAATTAAAAATCAGAATTAACAGTATAATTTGGTCAAAATTGAGTTAAATCTGTTGACTGTTATAAAATTAACAAAATTATTGACGGATGACCAATTTTGATTCGATTTGAAATGTACAGGACCAAAAAATCCAAAAGATAAAGTGTATGACCAAAATCATAAAATAACCATATATTCAGGACCAGTTTTGGTCTTCACTCTTTGTTACATAATAATTGGATATGTTTGCCTATAAGTTTTCAATTCACCTCCATTTGCCGACGGAAATTTCCAAAAATACTCTCTAATCATAATTAGTAATAGGGATGTCAGTGTAGCCTGCAACCCGTGGGCTTGTCCGAATAGCCCGCCCAAATTAATAGGGTTAGGACCGAAATTTATAGCCCAAAAAAATCAAAACCCCATTAGCCCGCACCCAATTAACCCGCAACCCGTTAGGGCCAGACCCGAAAACCCGATAAAATTTCTATTATTCAGTATTTTTACTCCTAATTCAACACTTTATTGATTAATTTTATAATATACATATCTAAAAATTAACTTTCAATTTTATATTAAATATATAAATTATATATTGAATTTTAATTCATATAAAAATTGATAAATAAATTAAAAACTTCAAATTCGCTAAAAAAATATTTAGATTTCTATAACATGCATTAAAATTTCACAAAATATCTCAAATATTAGTATTTGATCATGTTTATGATTGTGTTTAAGCTTATATCTCAAATTTATCATAATTAAATATTTTACATTTTATAAATATAACTATTTTTCATCATTATTTATTGGATTGAGCGCATGTTAATTTTATCGGTGACAACCCGATTAATCCGATGGGCTAGCCTGAAACCCGAGCTTTTAGGGTTAGGGTTGAACTTTTATAACCCAAAAGAAATCACAACCCGGTTAGCCCGCACCCGATTAACCCGAAACCCGAGTGTGCTGGCCCAAAACCCGATGGACCGGCACGATTGACATCCCTAGTTAGTCTGAGTAAACAGACATTTGAAAGGTTACATGAACTCGAAAAGCCGAGAACTTTAGTCTTATATATTAGTCACTTTATCTGTATGCAAATCTTATACACTCCTACTATTAATCACTTTATTGTTAGGCACATAAAAAAAAATTAAAATTAACTTGTATGTCTATATATTATATGCGCATGTTGTACAATTAACATTAGTCGTAGTCTTATTTAAATAGTTATGTTATATGCTAGATCTATATTGACCTCATATTATTTAGCGTATCAATAATCCAACCATAAATTTCCTAAGCTCTCCAAAATTAAATTTCCTCGACTACACACCTACTTTTTTATTAATCTTCAATTTCTTAGTATTCATTTACAACGTGATTTTTCTAAAATTAAATTATAAAGATTAAAAATTCAAAATTTGGATGATTAAAATGAAAAAGGTTAGATAATTGAAATAAAATAAAATTTACTACTTCATCCGTCCCAAGATATTAGACCTCTTTCTTTTGGGCACATGAATTTAGGAGATATATAGTTGTTTAGTGGTGTAAGTGGAGTTGATAGTAGAGTAAATTTTTATCATAAATAGAAATTATTCAGTGTATTGGGATACCCTAAAGTGGAATAGGGGTCTAATATCTTGGGACGGGTGGAGCATATAACTGGTGCATTTTAATTAAAGTCAGTGGGGAACTGGGGATCCAGGAATTTTGAAGGGATAATATATGTGAAGAAATCGAAGAAAATAGAAGACTAGGAAGAAGAATGGATGAATTGAGATAATGTTAGATATGTAAAGATATAAGTGGTATTTAAAGAGAGTGAATTAATAAAAAGGTAAAGATCCATTGGCAACGGAATAATAACAATATGAAATGGCAAAAGTGGCAACAGATGATAGAATTAAAAATTATTTAAAACTTGAAATTAAAAAAAAAAAATCAAATGGAACATCATGCTCCCGACCCACGATTGGGATGCACGCACGGCTGAGACTCGTGCGCGTAGTGGCACAATCACGCCGCACTCGTGGCTCATGTTGCAACCGCCACACCCCTCAGCGTTGCAGGTTGAGAGTTAATTAGTTTTCAACAATATGGATAAAATTAGTATAGTAATTAATAAGAAAAGGTATTTTGTCCATATTTATTTTTCCTTGGAAATTTTTCAGATTCGAATTAGACATGTTTCAGATTCGATGAATCATGTTAAGCGAATACTATTAGGTACATATCAAATTATCAACCGCACGGACAATAATTTAGAAACCCTTCGATGTATTACCTCATAATTGTTACAGATAAAAAAATTCTTCCTTCATCCATAATATATATACATTAAAAAATATACACATTAATTTATCAATTAGTTCAATTCTCTCCATGCACATATTTTTTTATGCGTATACATCATACACTTTTTGGTCACAACATGACAAAAGCGCCTATATATTATTATTTCCAAAACTTGAAAAGAAAAAAAACAACTTATAAAGTCAGAAAATTACACTACCAAATCAAACATATGCATTAATCGACAAAAACAAACATTATTGACAAGATCTAACAAGCATTAATTAAGATTAATAACATACTATTAATTAATTTACGCCTTGTTGCGATGATTAATCTCCTTAGTAATTGCAGGTATGCAGCTCGAACTCCTAGCAATTCCTCCTCTAACCGTTTGATTCGCACCTCCTTTATCTCTAGGGCTAAGTGATTTTGCCCTATTTTTCCTCAAAATGTCTCTCATGGCCTCCGCCTGGCAGAGCACTGGGTATGCTCTGCCTAGGCGGTTAAACCTAGCACATGCGCTCACATGCGCACGCATGGCCTCCTCCCTTTTCCCTCCGTTTTTCTCCATCTCCTCCTTCACGGCCTCTGAGCAGAGCCCGCATATCATCTGGCCATAGGTCCCGCGCACTTTCTTCACGTACTGTGGGGTGCACTCCTCTGACATCCCACAACACTCACACTTTGCGTCCTCGACCTCCGAGATGGGGGGCAAGGGCAAAGTAGCCTTCTCTGAGCCTGTTAGGGCTTCCTGGCTCATGAGCTCGAACGAGATGTCTGAGATTGTGCGTTGGAGGGTTTCCATCGAGAGCTTCGAAGGCTTCTGGATGACGTTGTTGTTGTTGTTGCTCTTAGTGTAACCTTGGAGAAAGGTGGTGTCACTATTGGGTGCCATTTTGGTATGAAAAGAAAATTGATGGGCGAGGGGCTAGGGTTTGTTAAATTTCAAATGTTTATATAGAGAGTTGTGTTGGATTTTTTCTAGTGTAGAAAAGGGGCTTGGTTAGGTTGAAATTGATGGGAAGAAGCATGAAGAATTGTAGAAAGTATAATATTGTGGAAATTCAAACACAACACTAAGTAGTGATGTGGAGATGGTATAACCCAAGCTATATATATAGAGTGATTGTTAGAAGTTTTTGTGGACATGATTAGAGCTAGAATATGTCTGTGATTAGAGAGGGACATAGAATCAACTGGATTTTTCATGTATGTCCATGGAAATGTAAAGAATTGCCTTAGTTCAATGTCCACTTCTTTTAATTTAAATCTAATTAATAGTGTTATGTTTCCGTGAACTAGTGTTGTTTCACGGACATTGTTATTGTAGCCATGCACTGTTGCTTTTGTTGATGAACACACAATGTCATGAAACCATTGCATTTGCATCATATTTTTTTAGTAGTATTAATTTTCTAGTGGGTCCCTTTTTGTATTCTTTTATCTATTGGGATTTTGGCATATATAGGTATAAATTATAATATGAGACACGAAGTGCAATTGCAAAGACCCATCACGAGAAAGTAATCAAACCAAATTTATGGCATAACTTGAAATAAAAATAAAGTTTTCTTTAGCTTCAAATCAACTCATGCACATGATTCTTGATTTGTAGCCAAAAGCAGTAACTCAACCACGCATAGTGAGTACTTCAGCGAAGTGCTCGTTATACTGTCAAAAGTGTTTGGTGAAACAACATTAGAGTTCTTGCTATTAAGATCAATGCTAATTTACCGAGCACTGAGTCACCAAGTTTCCGAGCACATCATTATGCTCGGTAAACAATTGACCATTTCCAGCCAAGCTAAACCAACGTGCTCGAGATTTATTAGTTGAACACTTCAAAACGCATAAGCTTTAGTTGATGCTCCAACTCAATATTGAGCTCCAGTAAATATACTTTGTATATGAACCAGCAACCAAAAGGTTCAAGAAAGTAGGCAAAAAGTTATGGGCATGCAATTAATTTTGTGAGCTCCTATAATTAATTTGTCCGTGAAAATGATAGTATTATACTAGTGACAAAATAAAATAAAATAAAGAAAATGTGTCTTATCATGTACATAATCACAAGCTTTCTTATCAAAAAGTAATGTGAAATAGATAAGAAGCGTAAACATCGACAAAATAATACTCCACTAAATAATCTATTCAAGGTTCGGAGAAAATTCAAAATTGGGAAGTATTCAAGATTTGATGCTTGTTCACTTCCTCTTCTCATCGGGGCAAATACTTGAGGATTGGAACGTCATCAGAGAGTGGGAGGGTTGACACCAGGTTTGAAAGCTTGAGAAACACACGAAATAGGTGGGCGTTGCCTCTTGCTCCCTACTCGCTATCTTCTCTCAGGTAGCTTCCTGTTGTTTTCCTTCGTTAGTTAGTGGTGTGCCTTGCTTTCGACTGCTGCTTTTTCTTTCTAGCTATGCAGATTTTGCACTTGTTGTGCTGTCAGCTCTGTTGGCTTTTTCTTCCGTTTTTTTAGTCCGTGTACGTTTATTGTTGTTGTACTCTACCTTGCCACTTTTGGATGGTTTGAGATTTTTGATTTATCTAAAAAAAAAAATTTGATACTTGTACTGATCAGAAAAAAATTCAAATTTCCAGCTTAAAGAAGTGAGAAAACCAAATTAGTCTGTTTTTTTTTCTTTATATTTTTCGTTTCCTTTTTTTTCTATTCTTAGAACTATACCAAATATGTAGTCCATTTGTGACGTGCAAGATTCCATCAATGTCACTTAGAAAAGATTTTGAGCTCCCTTTAGTTAATTATTACTCCTTATTTTACCAAATAAAATGTTTAGTTACATTTTATTTTGTATCCAATAAATTAATCTAAAATAAAACTATGTTACGTTAGACATTTTAATCTTTTGCTTTTAACTTTCCAACATAATTTCATCCAATAAAATATCAGAATGTACAATACAATATAACCAATCAAAGATATTTCATGTCCACAAACTCGATATGGAAAATGTTCTTTAAAAACATACAAATAGATCACGAGCAACATAATTAATTAGTGGATGTACGACACTCGAGTCACACTCTTGATAAAACACTAAAAAGTCAAAATTAAATTAAAGGGTGCGAGTTTTTCAGCCTCAAATTCTACATCAAGAAATGAGTTTGAGCCGTGGAAGTATTAAAGTGACATTATGTAACAGAAATCCACAAATTATCATGTTAAACTTATGAAGAGTCATGGATTTATTCAAACCACAACCTCGACCATATCCACAAAACATGGCCTATTTTAATTAGTGGTATGGTATTCATCTCCGGTCATCTTAAACTACTTGGCACTAATTTTTTTAGTAAAAACTTTATTTCTATTATAATACTTTAAAAAAATTTATAATTTTATTCTTTCTTCACTTAACCTTTAAAACATCAATTTTTCAAATTTTGTTCAAAGAAATTACTACGAAAGAGTAATAGTAGCATACTTAAAACAAATCCACCATGTCTAACCTTATCTACACAATCTATAGAGAGGCAAGTCATAAAAGGAAAGTATCAAGTCAAAATTGTCTATATTAACTCTTCAAAATATAGCTTCAAATCTACATTTGGTACCATCAATGAAAATGATATATCGGTACAATATTAGCTCTTCAAAAAATAGCTTCTACCAAAAACTCTTCAACTTCAAATCTATTTACAAATCTAGATAGGTAAGGATGACATAGAACAAGACACTCCATCTGCGGTCATGATTGTGGATTCTTTCTCTTCCTTTGATTTCTCCACTTCTACCGCCACCTTTCTCTCTTCCAAATCCTTTAGTTTCCGTTTTCTTAACAACTAGCCTATGTTGAACTTAGAAAAGTTTTCTTAGAGCACTCATAATTGAAGGCCCTTCCATTCCACCTCACCATTTGACCTAAGGGTCTATCTTCATGCAATGGAAGACCTTTCCATTCCATTTCATTTTCACATCATCACTATTTTATTTTAATTTTTTAGCACTTTTATATTTAATATATTATCAAATTAAATAAATTTAAATGCAAAAATATTAATATTCAAAAATATTCATTGTATTATAATATTGAAAAGGAAAATACAACGAGATGCAAATTTAAATAAAACTAGAGAGAGAAAAATTATTAAAAAATGAGAGAAGAAAAAATGATGGTGTGGGAAATAGAATGATGGGGATGGGGTATTTATATTAGAAAATATGAAATAATAAATAAAATAAAATAAAATAAAAAATAGGATCGGCCTAGGCCGTTCCAACGGCCATATGGGAAGGGCCTTTGATAGGCCTTCTTGCAATGGTTGGCCAATGGGGAAGGCCTCTCCATCGACCAACCATTGCTTAGTGGACATTTAGTGATATGATTGATAGATGAAAACAATCAAACCATTTACTTTGTTGGATTAGTACATTTTGAACTTATTTGACCATCTTATCCTTTAAATAGTCAAAATGTTCTGTTTTATCATCTATCATGTCACTCAAAGTAATGCCTCCTATGACTCGAGACAATATGTTTTCTTATTGAATCTAACAGAGAGCTAGGGAGTAGGAACAATAGTTCCCCCAAAGGTGATTTTTTTCTAGAGATATACCAAATGACAAGGAACTATTTTAATATGAATCCCACAAACGAATCAACCATTTACATTTGATCGCAGTTTCGGGTTAAGATATGGTTTCTAACTTAAATGTTTATTAATTTGGCATGATGACCAAAGGAGTGCCACCAAAGATGTGAGCCCAAGGGGCAGCAAATGGATGGTGGGCCCATAGCTTTGGGTTTTGCCACCATACGTGTGCCGTATGTGGAATCTAGCTGGAAAATAACTCTAGTGAAATCTTTGGCTTTATTAACTTCTCAGTGTAATTTAATGGTTTTGGGTTAAATCAGGACTCCCTGACTAAGTATGTTTATCAAATTACTACAAGTATTATAAGACTATTAAAATCTAACTTAAAAACAAAAGCAGTGAAATCTTTTAACAATTTCATAAAGTTATTACCTTCTCAGTTTTAATGAGTTAGTCATGGTTTCGGATTAAGATAGAGCTCCCTAACTTTAATGCTTTTCAGATTACCAAAAGAATCATAAGACCATTACAGTATATTCCATCCGTCCCTTGTTACTCGCACTTTTCATTTTAGGCCGTAAATTTGCGATTGATTTTTTCGTGTAATAAAATTAGAATTTTAAATGTAATGAGACACCACTTAATAAATGACCTCTTAACTTAAACTAACATATTGATTAAATGCATTAATTCTAACTTAAACTATAAATAGTGTAAGGAGTTTGTGACGAGCCGAAAAGCAATAGTGCAAGTAACATGGGACGGAGGGAGTATATAAATACATTGGTAACTGATAATTTCATATAGCTATTACCTCCTCAGCTTGAATACGTCGAAGGTTTTTGACAAATTTGTGCAATATCCTTCCAGGACACTCCATGAACACAACTCTCGGTACCTCAAACAACAGTCGTTTACTTGGAGTTGAGTCCTTCGATTCTGATGCGAACGGTTGAGCTTCCTGCAATGACTTGGGGAACTATTTTAATATGAATCCCACATTGGCTCCGCGTGAAAATATTGAATGGCATATAACTGAGTCAACCATTTACGTTTGATCACGGTTTCGGGTTAAGTTAGTGCTAAATATGGATATCCTAAAAAAGGGGCTACCCAAAGGGGTGCCACTAAAAATGTGGGCCCAAGGGGCAACAATTGGTTGGTGGGCCCATAGCTTTGGGTTTTTCGACCTGGCGTGTTCAATTTGTGGTAGATTCATACGAATGACACATCAGTTCGTGCCGCAGGCACGGACGGACAGCTTACCGCTGCGGATGCTCTTAAGACCAGTATCACTTTATTAAAAATAAAGAGAATAACATTTTTAGTCTCTGGGCTTGCACCAATATCATTCACGATCCCTATTCTGTAAAAATTTCATCAGACGTTCCTAAATATTGATATAATATCGTTGAAAGCACTTTTATATTTTTAAGATGTTTTTGGACAAAAATACCTTCAAGCTAGCTATAAGGTTATTTATGTTTATTTCATGAGAGAGGGAACTGTCATTTTAGTTCTCCTTCATTTCTTCATGTATGTGCCATGACGAGCAAGTATTTGCCACATACGTTAACGATTTCTCTTGGAGGAATACAGTAGAAATGAAAAAACAAAGTGTAAACCAAATAATGGTTCTCTCTCATGAAAAAGACATAAAGTTTTAAAAGTGCAAAAGATCTTCGATCGATATTATCAATATCCAAAAAGTCGCCAATTTCGCAAATAAATACTATTTCCTAGGACATTCGAATTGGATATCCCTGTAAAACAAGAACCGTACCCGCACCATCGAATTTCCTTCTATATATAATCTTTGATAACACATCAAAATTCCACCATCAGAGCAGTTCCGACCCAGAGGAAGCTACTGGCTTTTGGTGAGACGAGTAACAACACCGGAGGTTATCAGCAGGACTGAGATTCCATACCAAGGGCCTCTCTGCTTAGTCATAGGAAATGTACAAGATTGGAAGCCAAGGATTTTGATCGGAGCTTTCATCTGATTTTGGAATAACAATTGAGCTTCTATAAGAAAGAAAAGCACCATATCTTGTTCAAAGAAACTGGTAAGTAAATGCTGGTCAACTTTTATTCTCTTTCACTTAATCTTCAAATTTCATGTTCAAAAGAAATACCTCAAATAATACGAGATAGAGTGAGTAATAGCATAGTTAAAACAAAATTTCACCATGTCTACTTTATCAAGATACTTTATGGAGAGGCAAGTCATACATGCTAGTACAAAATTCTTTTGTCAAAAGTCAAAATGGCAAGTCATACAAACTACAAAGGTTTATAATTTGGTACCATCTAATGAAAATGATAGGTTCCAAATTAAGTCTTCAAAAATAGCTTCTACAAAAAATTCTTCAACTCCAGATATATCACGCTATGTATACAAGAGTACACCGAAATATGGATCATCATCCATCAAATATCTAGACTGATGAGAACGACATAGAGCGTAACACGCCTTCTATAACGTTGCTTTTAACCTACATATCCGTCTGCTTCTCGATGAAGGGGGCTTTCGACTTCATACTGCCGAATGAAAGTCACTCACAGAGGTTACAACAAATGCATTTCAGTAAGGCACATGAAGCCAGCAAAAATCTGGTTACCCAACCCATTCATGGTCATGATTGTGGGTTCCTGCGGATTTTCTTCTTCATTTTGTCCTCTTCTCGGTACCTTACCCTTCGTTCCTCACGCTGTCTCTTCTTCGAGATCTGCTCTTCCTTTGCTTTCTCCACTGCTAACAACTTTCTCTTTTCCGCCTCCGTTCGTTTACGTTTTCTTGTCTGCAGAAAGGATATCCCCGAATCCCGAATTAATAAAATTATAAATTAAATGACTGAAAATTTAACACTAGTCTATGTTGAAGAGAGAAGTTTTCTAATGGACATTTACTTTAAGCGATAGGATTGATTAAAATCTAGCTAAAAAACAACTGCAGTGAAATATTTGTAATTCCATAAAGCTATTACCTTCTCGGTCTTAAGGAGTTGAAGGTGTTGGACAAGTTTGTGCACTTTCCTTTCATGAGGCTCCATGACCACAGCTCTCCGGTTCTCAAGCAATGGCCGTTTTCGTGGAGCTAAGTCCTTCGGTTTTGATGCGAACGGCAGAGCTGCTTGTAATGACTTGGGGATGACCAATGGATTGAACTTCCTCGGCCTCCTTTCAACAGGCTACAATCACAATGAAGGGGGTAAGTAAAATACTCAGGCAAGTGAAATCCAATCTCTAAGTATAGGCTATGCAGTATCAATTTCTGATGGAATAGGACTGTGACGAGTGTAGCAAGAAGAAATTCTCACCCTGTAGAGAGAATCCTTGTTAACTGGCACTTGAAGATTATGTTCCCTCCTTAACTCGGCAACTGTTTTCATTCCCTGCCACGTCTTATCACGTGGCTGCAAGGCTGTTGTCAGAGGGTTGTAAAAGCGAGGGACTTCCACCTGAATCCAAGCACGCAAGAAAACAGTGTCGCCCATTTTAATTTTATCCTCGAATGTGCATCTAACGATGGCACCCTCCTTACTGCCGCCCTTCTTAGAGGGCTTGTTAGAAATCTCTCCTTTAGCAGCCTAGAATGAAATTCAGATCCAAAAGAGAACATCTTTTAGAATAAGGTAGACAGAGCATGAAACACGGAAACGAAAAATTATGAATTTCCTGACATAAATATAAAGTAATAAACAGCAAAAAAGTATAATCCACCTGCAGGCTGCAGCCATACGAAGTTTTTTAGACATCAACAAAGGAAAGCCTTCCTTACTAGTTTTTGATACTTTCATCCTCATGTATTGTTTCAATTACTAGCCTAGGTAACTGATATGGAGAAAAAAAATACCTTCTTCACTTGACCGCGAATTCCACTAACAGTTCGAACAGAAGCACCTTCAAACCTAGCTATTTCAAGATCTGAAGTAAACATGTCCTGAATGAATGCCGTCTTCTTGAAGATTTTACAGGGAGTACCGACTAGCTTGAGCTTCTTCATTATCTTTGCAGCATGGTTGAACTCTAGGACTGTAGCAGTAGCAGTAATCCTAAATGATGCCTGAAGGCAGGGTACCAAATAAACAATTATTGCTACAAACTAGAAATATGAACTGAACCAAATCTCAATAAAATTATACTAATCCTCTTATATGGCAAGTAAAAGGCACGTTACACTACTTGAGTGATCATTAGGGGCAGATACAAACTATTATTACTCAAAATGAGGTAAAAGAATCATATCCACAGTACTGTGGCAATATACAAACTTTAAAACACAGCCGAATGCAAGTTCTGTATAATTGTTTATATTGATCCAGAATAAGTTGAGAAACATTAGAATTGAATCTAAAACACAAGCCAGTAATCCACACAAACAAATTTCAAGCAATGTCTATGCGGAAAGCAAATCTAGTAAGAAAACTAGGTAATAACCCAACAGCTCTAATTCGTCGAGAACTGAAAAAACATGAAAACTTTTCAGTCTGATTTTCAGAGAATTTTCCTATCTTTAAATTGTGAAGAATGAAGTCATGCTCCAGTGGCAAAAGATCCCGTAATCAATAAAGTGTGGCTCTTTTGAGCACCACAACATTGAACCATGAATACCAGCACATGTGAAATTTACCCAAGTTCCAACACACTGATTCTGATGTTATCTGTAGGTATTACATGCAGAAGAAATAGGAGAATTTTCTTTAACATGCCTACACTGATACTCGTTTCAGAATAAGCCCCAAAAAATTACTACTAGTTACCTGATTATTTGATAAGTTCTGTATAGCAACAACCCCAGTGACATTCTATAGGACAAGAATTAATGGTGCGGACAAGATTTGAATAAATGATGCTTAGTGAATTAAGTATACAGAAAATTTACTTTTTTCGTTCCGTTTTTGCGGGAAATCATTTACTTCAATTTTGCTTTTTGATTTATTTACAATTATCTCATTTGCATCAATTAGCCTTATATTTTAAATGAATTTCTATATCAATTCATTATCAAATTATACATACTACATATATTTATATTTACTGGGACGAATTCATATTCTAATAAATATATGCAAAAAAAAACATTTATCATTAGATTAATTTACGTATCATTTAATATGTAAATTTATAGTCTAATAATTTAATTTGACTAATAATATGGCGTACTAGTTTTTTGGTCAAATAATATAGATTTTCAGTATAATAACGTAGCTTGACTAATAATATAATACTTCGTACTAGCTTTTTTGGTCTAATGATATAGATTTTCAGTCTAATACTAATATGGTTTGACTAATAATATAGCTTTTTAATCTAATAATGTAACTCGGCTATTATTATCACAACCGTCCAATCCAATAATTCAATGGTTATGATTTGTGTTGTGTTTTACACACATAACCCTAATACACCTCTCTATCTACTTCTTGTACTTATATTTAATTTATTATGCTAAAGTAATTACTAAATCGATCAGTCAAGTTCAATTTAGAGTGTATTTAATCAGGCAGAAGTTGAGCGTGAAGAAGAAGCTGGAGGCGTCCACAAGAGCTAGCAGAGATGATTAAGCATAAAGAAGAGGATGGAAGCATAGCTGGCCAGTGGCCACCGTAATGTCCGTTGGAGTGAATAAGACGATGATAATGGAAAAGGAATAACAACACCATTATAGTTAAGTATTAAAATATAATTAAAATGTATTTCAAGAAAACAAAGAAATGAATAAAAAAAATTAAATGAACAAAATCAAATAATGCTTTACAAGAAAATATTAAATTAAATAAAAATATAAATGAATTAAAAATAGAAAAAAATAATAAAATTTAAATATATTGGATGATAATATAAATGCTTTACAAGATAACGGAAAAAAGATAAAACGTACTCAATCCGTCCCATAAAAATAGGGAAACTTTCGTTTTTCCGTCGTCCCATAAAAATAGCTCATTTCCATTTATGGAAAGTTAATTTTGACTCATTACACGTATATATCGATTTATTTACAATTTATACCACTAGGGTCCACCATTAAACACTAATAATAATATAGGTCCTTCTATCTACTGACATTACTGTCCTTCTTTACATCTCTCTTTACCAAGTATGAATTGATTCTCGTGCTATTCAAATGTCTTTATTTTTATAGGATAGTGGGAGCAAATGATTAACAGAAATTTGAAATATGAAATTAACATATTGTTGTAACAGAAGAAGTAAAGAACCTATGTTTCGGTATGGGTAAAACTTAAAGATAAATTTCTCACTACATACAAATACTCCCTCCGTCCCAAGGTATTAGACCAACTTTCCTTTTTGGGATGTCCCAACATATTAGACTCGTTTCCTTTTTTAGCAAAAAGCATCTATCTTATTTTATTCTCCACCTACTTTTTTCTCTCTTCTCTCCTCTACTTTTCACTCTCTCATACTTTACTCTCTCCACTTTAACTATTTAAATATTAATTCCTTAAATCATGTGCCCAAAAGAAGTGAGTCTAATACTCCGGGACGGAGGGAGTACTATGTTTACTATGTTTTGGGATACAATTGTAGCATGAGCATTCATTGTTGGTTGCTTCTTGGATCTCCCTAACTTTGAACCTCCTTCTTCCCAAGCTAAATATGATATTTTTCTCTTTGTTTAAATACTTGAAATGATATTTCAAATTAATGTTGTAATTTATCCAAAATAAATAAATACTAAAATTTATGCCATATTATCTCTCTTTGTCTTTCTTAATTAAATAAGACACCATTATTTTTCCTACTTCTTCCTCTCTCTCTTTCATTTCTTGTATTTTCTTCTTCATTATTTCTTCTTTTGGTACCATTTAAAATTAAAATAAGAAGAAAAAGCTCAAAGTAGTGTCTAAAATAATTCATTTTATGGAGTAAAATTGACTAAGTGGGAGTATTCAATTTTAATTAAAATGATACATTATGTCTTCTTTATTCGTACACAAGTCAAAAAATGTTTTAAATTATTTTTGTATAAAATGGAGTTGGAAATTATTTTATTTATTTATTTTGGATAAATTCACAACATAAATTAGAAATATAATTTAAAGTATCCAAACATGAAGAAAATATATTTAATAATTGGATGGAAATTCTAAAAAAATATCATACTATGTATTTATTCTTAGGATGGAAAGTCTAAAAATACCTTCGTACCATAAGGGTATTTTGGAAAAAAAATGTCAAAAAAACTAAAAAGACTAAAAAAATTCTTCTAAAACTATCCATGTTCATGACCAAAACACGAGGGACTGTTTATATAGTTCACTCTTAATTAAAAAGTTTGGACTTTCGATCGATAGCTAGAAAACCTATTACTACTACTTATTTCTCACGCGAATTAATGAATTACTACTATTACGTAAGTTGAAATCCATTTTACGGAAGTTGAATCTCAAGCATTTATGCTTCTATTCGAATAAACGTTAACATGAGCATTATTCGAAAAGTTAACAAGGTTGGCATACCAAAAATTCAACTGAGATATTTTATAATCACAATCAAATTTAAAACATTTCTATCTTAATTATTTGAAAGGAATAACTTATTCATTAAAAATGCACAAAATCAATTAAAAAGCAGATTCCAAAGCTCTCTCCAAATTGAGAGCCATGCCTTGCAGCCCTATCCCAACATACTTAGCCAAATCCTCGCAGCTCAAGCCTTGGACCGGGTCGGTCTCGAACGACCATTCGATCTGGCAGCCGAGACCATCCCCGCCGTCGATTGGGACGACTTTCATCGTTGACTTGTAGTTGTTGAGCCCCATGTTGCTATCAACGACCTCGTAGCTGAGCCACATCTCGGCCGGGTCCATGCCCGTGAGGCGCTCGCGGCACCACTGCGCCTCCGAGGCGCAGTGGCGGACGAGGCCGTCTTCGTCAACGACTTTGAAGCACGTGTCGATTGTGGGGAGCCACTTGTGGAGGGTGCAGAAATCCTCTAGGAGCGGCCACACCTCGCTTGCGGTGGGGCGGAGGAGCTTTGCGGTGGCTTTGCCTTCCCATTTTGGAATCTCGTTTGCTTCTTCCATTTTTTTTTTTTTTTTTTTTTTTTTTTTTTTTTTTTTTTTTTTTGAGTTTTTTCTTGCTTAGATGAAAATATTGTGTAGAAATGAAGTTTTTATAGGGGAGAGGAGTTTTGTCGTTTAAGGTTTACACGCTGGAATCTTATTACTATAATTTATGTTTTTACTTTTATTGGATTTGGTGTGAGTGTGATACATTAATATTATATTCTCTTTACATTTGAAATTCTGTTCCTATCTCTTTCTGTAGAAAAAAAAATGCGATTTAAATCCTAACATATTATTAGTTCAAAAATAAAACATCTTATTAATTAAATTGCACTTTATTATCAAATTGAAATTAAAATTAATATTGTGAATAATTATGCAAAAATTCAATTGTGCACATCTATAGATTTAAGGTAAAACAGTGCATCTGATTTTGATGTATTTTTGTATAGAGACGATATATTGATATTTAAAATGAGAGAATATGAGAGAAGAGAAACGATTTATTTTGTAATTAAAATAAATATATTTGAAATGTTTATGTATATTTTTAAGAAAAATATAACATCAAATGACACAAGTCACATACAAATGGGTGTGTTGATGCTGAGAAGCTCAAATGCATGTGTGTTTGATGTAGAAATCACATTTTTGTACGAACTGAGAACATTAATACGTATACTATGTATTAATATAAAAATCACATTTTTTGTGCGAACGAGAATACAAATGTGTGTTATGTAAAAATTACATTTTTCGTGCGAACTAATAACATCAATGGGCTGGGAATGGTTCTCAATCTGCATAAGTATTTAATATTGTGAATTACAATCAAAATAGACTAATTCACACTCCACTAATTAATTTTTTCCACTAACTCTTCTTGACATTTTTAAAAACCTATACCAATTAAGTTTGACTATTTTATATTCATAGATATGTTTGACTTTTTAATATAGAGAGTACTTTTTAAGTTTACATTATCAATGTGGACAATTTGACTTCACTCAATTTTTATTGGGTTGTAATTAAATTGCTGGTTGGAATTATTTTTCAGATTCGATTTGACTCTGTGTTAATTGTTTGTTACTACATTTGATTTTGAGGGTATTTGTATTGATCAGTTTTGTTCAATACCGTCGGAATAAATTAAAGAGTGTGGTAGTAAGCATTAGCATGTTCATATACTGTAACATGTTAATGTGGATGTACTTATATATTTCTGCGAATTGAATTAAATGAGCAGTAGCTCATACACAGAAATAGATGGCATATGCTATGTTCCGTGTTGGCATTTATCAAATTTTATTTTCTTTATTAATTTTATAGAAAAATGTGTGACCATTTGAGTTCTGAGATAGAAAAATGTGTGACCATTTGAGTTCTGAGATAGGTCAAATTTACATATAAAATTATATTTTATTATTATATGTGTAATATTTATATAAATTTAGATGTTAGTTACAATAAGACGATCACAATTCTCATAAGAGAATCCGCAATGGTTGTCATTGATCCGATTCGACCAGAACATGATGCTGAAGGGACGCATTGTAGGTGGATTGGGGAGACGAACGCCACTCCTTCATATGAAAGCTTGTAGACAGTCCGCAGAACTTTTAGTATTTATTTTCATTTTATTAATTTGATTTTTTCCTTTTTCATACATTTACTTTTTAAATGTTATATTTAATTAGGATATTAATTCCCAAAACAACTACTACTATTTTTTGTTTAGTTATAATGAATGAATTTTTATTTGTTATTGGATTTAATTTAATTAGCTTTTATAGTAAATAAATTGAAGTAAAAATAAAAAATAACTAAAAATGTGGGATCAATTAATAGTTAAGAGGATGGTGATGGGGGTATTATTTTTTCACTGTGATGCATTGATAAATTCTGCATGCTATTGTTACTAAACTTGATATCAGTTTCAATATTTTGTGAAATACTGTATATTATTTAAAAATCTCCAGCAACTAGACTCTAATTTAATTTAGTATACTCCTACTTACTTATCCCTCTAATAAAATGTAGAACACAGAATTTATTAAATATTGACATACTAAGAAAATAAATTATGATGCAAAGTAAGGAAAGTAGTCATAATTATTTAAAGTAGGCATACCGCATACACATACAAAGTTTATTCATAGTAATTATTTTACTATTGTTTCCACTAATTATGTCATCATCAAAAATTAAGTGGATTTTAGAAATTGACACGGAATGTAGAGCAATTTGAATTTTGAAACTGTGGTCCTACAGTTTTTATTGTAATTGCAGAGCATAATATTTAAGAAGATGAGTGTGACTTGATTTTTTGGAACAAATTTATTAATGGTGAAGTTATTATTGTTATGCCTTAGCATTTATGCTCTACCCCACCACTAATTGTCGTGCACCGCCCATTTCAAGGTGTATGCTATAAGAAAGGAAAAAAATTCATTGTTAAGCTTTCAATCACAATTGAATGATGATAAGGAAAAATTAATACACTAATCACACAACTTCTACTCATTTTTTTGGTCGATTATAACACCGTTGAATAAATTATAAATATTACTTTATGATTTAGTATAAATTTATAGTTTAAGATACCTATTAAAATTGGAAATGGAGTAGTTAAATTTCATGTGAAAATTTGAAAAAAAGGGGAATTGTTATTTAAATTATAACTTTTCGTTAATATTTGTTCAATTTCATATTTTTTTTAACTATATATAAAGTCACAAATTTTAAATTTTTTTCAAGTATTCTATGATGGTCAAAATCAAAACTAATATGAGCAAAATAAAAAAAATATTATGACAACAAAATGACACCATTTTGAATATATTAACATATTTTAATTAACATTAAAATATATAATGACATTATTTTATAAAATTAACATTATTTTATTTTCATATCATATTTAATTTTTT
The DNA here is from genome assembly GCF_023119035.1 of Salvia hispanica. Classification (NCBI taxonomy): domain Eukaryota; kingdom Viridiplantae; phylum Streptophyta; class Magnoliopsida; order Lamiales; family Lamiaceae; genus Salvia; species Salvia hispanica. Next base: position 41,358,904 of record NC_062967.1, read on the forward strand.
TGTTTTAATTCTATTCTGATCATTGTGGAACAATTGAGAAAATTTTAAAAATTATAATTATAAGATAAGAGTATATTCCAGTTATAAAATGAATTAGAAGTTAATAAAAATTATCATTTACTTCTATATACTCCAAAAAACCAAATATTAGGATGCAATGACAAATGCACTCCATATTTATTTCTTAAGTTTATTTTATCATTTTAATATTTTAGATCAATATATCATTTTTCGCCAATCATGAATTACGTCATGTACCTAATAGTCATAATTTATGAATTCGGTCCTTACCTATATTTGCAATGCAATTTTAAGTCCAAATTTCAAGTTCCCTAGGAACAGTAGCTCTTTAACTGCAAGTCTCGTTTCGTTAACTGCAGTACCTTCCTAGAAGAGAGTCCAAAGTTATTTATTGATTGATTGGTGATTGTATTATTATCAACTAAGATGTGATACTAAATTTTATTTGTGTAACATTTCTACATTAAAATATTCTAAATTGTTTACACGGAGTATGAGTTAATCTCGAATAAATTGATTAAATTAAAAAATTTCAAATTTTATTATAATATTAATAAAAAATACTATTATTTTTACTTATATCACAAATTAATTGAATATGGCTTGATTTTATTTCTAGATAAATATATACATTTCAAAAAATTAAAAATATAGCTTAGAGTATTTATTTTCAAAAATAGTTGAGGAACACGTATTTTGCATGTTTTTAAGACTTAGATTTGACTCGTTTAAAATGTCACTAATGCATATTATGTCCATTATTTCATATACTTCTACATATTGATATCTTGACGTGTTTATTGAGAAATTAAAGAAAAATACTTTTAAAAGGTACAAAAGTCAAAACTGAAGTCCGGTGCATACAACAACCTTAGATCGAGCCAACTTTTCCGGCAATGTTGAAGTCCAATCAATAGCTTTAAACATCAAACTAATTTGAAAGAATATCACTTAATTAAATAACTTATGGAGTATGATTATAAAATAAGTCAAAATATATTTATTTTTTCAATTGAAAATAAAATCTTATTGCAACTTTCAATATGAAATAATTGGAGAATAAAAAGATATGTCCTTAAGTCCAGTAAACAAAAGACTTGTAATAATACTTTCCATTTTATAGAAATTCGAGGTAATATTTTTCATTTTGTCATAAATTTAAAAAATGCAAATCTCATTCAAGGAATAAATTTGGAGCCCCCACTTAAGTTAGTAATTTACAAATCGGGTGGCATTAACATGTAAGGAATCCATAAGTGGCCAAGTATTTTATGTACTTGAGATATTCTGAATGGCATAAACGATTCAACGTTATAGCATACACCCTTCATTGTAAATTCAGAATACACTTTAAAAAACTTTAATTATTAAATTGAGCAAAATTTGCTGACCTATATCCTACATTTTGGAGTTGTCCTTATATAAGAATCAGCAAAATTTTAGGTTGGTGATGTCACAAATTATGTGTCGTACCATGCTAACCTCGTTTGCCATTATATTATGGCGTATATATGTTTGCATCAATTACTCGAAACGAAATATATGTTGTTTAAAATAAAATATTTCATGTCTGTTTATTTCAAATTAAATAAATTGTGAAGTCATCGTCAATAATTGTTTTTTACTTTAACTTGTAATTCGTGATTAATCAAACGTGCAATATTGACATCAAATCTAAACTATACCTGATCAAATATAACTTTAATACGATAAATATGATTTAAACTTATCTTACTTCTTAGTTTTATTTAAATTATTTTTATTATATTTAAAAAATTATAGTAGTTTAGTTTTATTCTTGATATTGGTCTCTAAAACTATAAGATCCAAATTAGGCTTATTAGAATTAGATTACTACCCAACCAGCACAAATTGCTGCCTGCAAATGTATTAAACCACAACCAAAATAAACCTTCATTCATAAAAGAGACAACATTTGAGATCAAATAAACAACAACAACAAGAAGTCAAATAAAAAGACGTACACAATCACACAAATTGTGATTTAATATAATTAAATTCATGAAGATCCAGAAACAGCATCCTCCTCCATTTTCTTCACTATAAGCTGCAAAGCCACTTGATACTTGGCCACCAAATCCTCCAACTTTGCACCCTCCACCGGCTCAAGGCTGATCCACCACTCCACCATGCCGCCGCCGCCTCCACCGGCAACAACCTTAATGGTCGAAACATAGGACTTGAACCCGATGTTAGAATCCACCATCTCATAAGTAAATGTTTTTTGGGCTTCATCTATTGCCACCAACCTTTCCTTGGACCATTTTATCTCATCCGCTTCCTGCCTGAGCCCGAAGCCCGAGCAGTAGCGAATGCACCCCGGCTCCCCATTGGTTCCATGGATCCCGTGACAATTTGGGAGCCCCGAAAACCATTTGTGGAGCCCGAAAAAGTCTTGGAAAAAGGGCCAGATTTGGTCGGGCTCCGCCTTTTCGAGACTAGTGCAAACTTTTGCCTCCCATTTTTGCTCCATTTTGAGTTGGGATTGTGGAGATGACAAGGAATCGTTGTATATATATTTATAGTAGGCTGGGACTTTAATCTTTTGTAAATGCTATTAACTATAAAATATGAAGGAAAATTATGATAAATGTTTTTTTTTTTTTTTTTTAACTTTTTCGGTCTACAAACTTAACCAACGACTTCAAGGATGTATAAATTTTTTAACAAAGACGGTATATTCTCAAATTTGAGTTTTTGAATTTATTTTATCTCAATTTAAGTATATTAAACAACAATGAATAAAACTTTATGCTAAAGAGACAGAGGACTATATTTTAAAGATACACTTACTGATATTTAGAGACTTAAATGCAATGATGGAGACAGAGCAAACCTGCATGATTAATCAGGTTGATTTCATGTAAAATAAAAGTAGTTGGCAACGGCAAGTTCAATTTCTAATGAAGATTCGACAGATGTCCATACTATAAATGCGGGAGTTATCTTCTTATACTTTTACGAAGGAAACAAGCGCAAGAATTACCCATCCTTGACACATTAATATTTAATATAGTCACCTATCATTGACACAAAAATATTGGTAAATGTTTTTATTAAAGATGAAGATAAGCCTGTACATTTTGTAGCATTATCGATTGTAATTTGGAAGAGCTAATTATAAGTAAACTCAATAAAAGTTTTATAATCACAATTAGAATTTAATTAGAGCGCACTGATACATCGACATAGGACAAGAGTGTGCCTCGAGAAAAAATATTTGCAATATTCCTAAGTTCCTAACACAGTCGATGAGACTGAATTCCAAACTAAACGATGTAAATATTGTTCATTCTTTCAACATTTTCTTTAGAATTCTGTGAACCAACTTGTAAACGTCACATAAGAAAAGATCATAATCATCACTACCAAGTTGAACTAATACGAGCCTTGGACGCGATAGACAGTGCAGCCCAGAACACGAAAATAAAGGTGGAATGCACGACGACTCAAACTTTTCAATCTTGATGTATGTAAACCCGGACATATTCTTCAAGGGAGCTACTATTACTTCTACTTCGCGACTATGGTAGGCCGGCAACATAATCTCCTGAAACGGACCCTTTCCTATAAAACGGAGACATTTATCATATCAGATTGAATGCACCAAAAGTTTAACTTGATTATGATCCAAAAGTGGAAAGCATTCACCTCTGTATTATCATGTTCGTATCTAATCAAGAAAAGGCATCTGCAACCTCTTATATCATGCCATCTCCTTTGAATTTCGAGTACACGAGCATCGTAATATCTTGCTTGATCCTGTCTCTCCTGGTTCCGAAAATATACATGAGTGTATGCCGTCTAAACCAGAAATGACTTGTTAAATTCAGTGAGCTTTAAGCTGTTAGAAATTTTTAAAGGCCGCGACAGACATAGGTTTATCAGCATATTACATATGTATTGGTACTACATGTAGTTTTGTATTGCGTTTTACACTCTGATGGAACAAATCAGCAACCCCAGACTTTAGACGTGGTTTTTACAGGCCGTGTATTCATCCTAGAGCCTTATTTCAAACTGAGGTAAACTGACTGAACATTGCGTACTTCTCATTTCTCACTATACCTCTATCTATATACCTATCCGTATCACTCAAACCTTCCAAGCATTCTATTTGTAATCTTGCTGACTGATATGACTTCTGAAGGAACAAACTCCAATAAAGTCCCAAAAACATACCTGGAAGCACACTACTAGATCCCCAACCTTTACATTTTGGCATTCCGTATGCTCCAAAGCAACAGACCGCACCCTCACAGAATCTCGTGCATTCACCCATTCATCTTCCTCAGCTCCAAACCCAACAAACCTTACAAGGACTTCCTGCAGTTAGTTAAAGATATCAGACTTTGAGTTGATACATACATACAATGATACAGATACTTTCTCCCTCTGCTGATATGCATCGCAGGGTGAACAGAAAAGGCTAGGCCAAATTTAACAGAGAAAAAGAAAACTGAATGGTTGATATCAGCATCAGAAATTAAAAGTAGGAGCCATCAAAAGAAAAGGGTTGGTAAGGACGATTGCAGGATAAAAGTAACTCACAGGTTCCCCAGAACTGAGAAATCTATGGGAAAGAAATGTATCAATGTCATACCTGTAAAAAACATCAGAAGAAAATGGTAAATAAGACAACTAAATAAGTGACAAATAAATGTAGGTACATATCTAGATGTTGGTTAAAATAGGAAAGCATGTTGCTTCTTTTTCTCTGGAAATGGATACTGTATTGAAAAACTCTAGCTCTAAATTAATGCAGTCTTAGTCTATGCTCTCAGTTTCATTTTCATATCATAAAGAGACAGGAAAGAGTGCTGACATAGAAGATTCAACAAATTCTGACCTTCATTCCTGTAATTCCCTAATTTAATATGCAAATAATGCACGAAAGTGACTGATACAAAAATTCAAACGGAGAAATGGACAAAGAGACCCATCAAATGTTAAATTTAGGACTACCATGCTCTATCCTTCGAGGACCTCGCTTCAAACTCCAACCTAGATATATCTGCATCCTCGATTCCTGCCACAATTACAATGTCAGCCAGGATATAACATGTCAACTAATCATTTAGTTTGTATTAGAAATTTTGTAACCAAAACACACCCTCAGGCATCTTCGCATTTCCATTTGCTTTGTTCTGAGTGAGAGTTTCTGGGACATCAGGTAACTTGTTAGCTTCATCAAACGAAGCCTCTCTATAGTGGCCGTGCTGTTGATTTTTCTGAAACCAACTCTGAACCTTTCATATTGCGGAATGACAAAAGTGTTACAAAATTCCATTCAACTCTAAGAGATCAACTTATGATAGAAACCATCAAAGGAAAGGAAATGATTAAACCTCAGTCCACTTTACAACTGGTTTTCCAGCACGACCTTTCACACGACTGCATAAATGCCAAGCAGTGAGGCCTACCCCATACAATTCTTTAAAAACAGGCAATCTTTAAAGAATTGTTCAAACAATTACTCACTTGAAAAGTCTTGCTAATTTCTTACAGAACTCATCTTCCAAAGTTTGCTCTTTATGACTATCAAGCAACCACTCCATTTTCTGAACCTGATTAAAGGCATAATACGAGTTCCCCAAATAAGAGACTGAGTTGCTCACATAACGCATAATTCGACATAAACAATCTTACTCTCCAATACTTCAATAACACCTTATCACACAATCTGAGGCCACTCAAGCATTCTAGCATCCCTAAAAAGTTAGGGCTTTGAGACCAAATTGACATAAAAATTACAAATAAATTGGCTCAGCACCACCATTATTTCTACTTTGTTGATTTGTGCCAAATTATGCAAACATGAGTCAAATGGTTTTCAATCAAAACCATCCAACTACAATATACACCTATCCTTCCGTCCTGAAATTATAGTCTCCTTATGCTAAGAAAATGTATAACAAACAGTTATATACCCAGAACACAAATAATTTGAGCTAATTGAATATCTAAACAGGAAGAACCGAAGAATTATACGCCTAATAAAAAGCCTTCAACGCCTTAGTAACAAATCAACTTAAAAAATTTCACCGATAACAGAGATCACGAGTAGTGAATACATATTTGGGGATGGCACATATAAGTTGAGAAAATTATAGGTGAAAAACCTCGGATTTGGTGAAGCCGGAGAAGGATTGTCGAAGCCTCGGCCTGAGGTCCATTTGCCGCTTAAAATCTCAACCAAAAGAGGTTCACTCTTTGTTAACAACCATTTAAAGAGACGTTCTAAAACAATAAATAGCGATTATGGTATAAGAAATTAATACAGCATGAAATTAGAGAAATTCAAAAGATATACTATTGCTCCTAAAATTATTCAGATGAATCAAGATTATACCAATTCTATATTAGACTTTATATGTTATTCGGGACGATGTGTTTCTCGCTCTAAACGTACCGAACATACTTACGAAATTATGGAATTAAAGCTAGTTGAACGCATAACAAATAGTCCTACTCATTAGAATAACATTCCCGCGAAAACACAATAAACATTAAACTAATTTCTCAAAACCGATAATTCATAACTCTTATGGTTAGCGGAACACATAACACATAATATCATCTCATCAAATATTGTATCACAAATATGTCCATTTATAAATTTATTTCCAAACAATATAAAATCCACAAGTTCACCATTTATATTATCGTTCAATTTCCAAGTTAAAATATACTATTAGAAAAAAGTAAAATATAGGAGTATAGTACCATTTCTCAAAAAATAGCACATGAAAAATGATTCATAAATATAAAGCAAAATAATAGAGTAAATACAGAATTTTAACAAATGACCGAATCAATTCATTTAACTAATATATGAGCAACAGAAAAAAAAAAAAATAGCCACACATGATAAAGTTAAAACTGCAACTGCAATTCACTTGCTCCCTTGCCCATGTCACCCGCCAGGGTGGATTTGGAGACAACTGCAACTCACTACCTCATCAATGGTGACTCATTATTTCAATGAATCATTACTTCGGACAGAAGAAGATTATGGAAACAAGGAATATAGTGTGAAAAAAGACACTCGTTTAGGTATAGGGCTTTGGGATGGTTCGTGTGACGAAGTCACTTGCCCAGGGAAGTCTTTGTACCCCTTTTTCACACTTCATCCATAGAGGTAAAATATTGTGATAATTTAACTTAACCGCAATCGTGTAGAACTCACTATCTACAATATTCTTTTTTACTTCAAAATCACCGCGATGGGTAGAATATTTTGTCAATTATGTAATTTCTCGTTCTAATAAAAATTAGATTCATAGTAAGAGTTGACAAGACGTGAACATAGAATATTTATATATTTTTTAGTAAAACGTAACACTCACTCCTACTTTATTTTTTTTATTTTATTCACTATTTAATACACTATTTTTAAACTCCGTGTTTAAAAGAGCTGTGCTGAATAGTGCAAGCATGATACGTTATCAACATAACACGATTTATAAAAGTTTGACTATCAACGATTTCTTGTTTAGTAACAACTCTTTCATCAGATTGAAATCCTCGACTTAATTTCGCATTTTATTGTAATCGATAATCATCATACCCGTAGAATCTGCAACTCTTTAGGTTTTCATGCTAAGATTTTCGCCGAGGAGCTGAAGCTGATGTTTCTGCGGAGACGACTGTAAAACGGTATGCGATTACTCTAGGCTTTGTAGCTCAATAGTTGGCGACACGCTTTTTTGTTTAGCTGAATTTTGGTATACGGCGATGAGATTGTTGTTGACGAGAAGTAACTGTAAGTGATTATTGTAGTTCAATTCGACTTTTTAGCTGAATTTGGTTTGCAACGATGACATTGTTGTTGATGAGAAGGGGGAAATAGTTATTCTGAATGTTGTGGCTTTAACGGTTAGTGATTATTGTAGTTCAATAGTAGGCGGCACGGTTTTTTAAGCTGAATATTGGATGAGATTGTTGTTGATGAGAAAAGGGGAAAGCAGTAACTCAGAATGATGTGGATTAAACGGTAAATGACTATTCTAGTTCAACAGTAGGTCACACGATTTTTTTATTTTTTTTTGCTGAATTTTGGTTTACACCGATTAGATCGTTGCTGATGAGAAGGGGAAAATGGTAATTCTGAATATCGCGGCTTAATTGAGTAATTATCATAGTTCAATGGGAGACTAGGCGACATGACTTCTATATAGCTGGACGTTGAGATTGTTGTTGATGAGAATGGGGAAATAGAAATTTTACTATTTTGAATGAGATTGAGGTTATATGAATTCACATATGCTCATTTTCACCCCTTATTGCATGGATGTTATTCTTTTGTACGTTTTTGGGGGATGCGTTTTGTGTGTAATTGGTCAAATTCATGAGGATTATGCTGTCTTCCTTCTGGAGTTTATTCTTGTGAGTTCGATTCGTTGGTTTCATTGTGATTTAATCTCATAGATTTAAAGAAGCGAATTGAGTTTTTTGCCAGCCTATAATTCATCTTATATTTGATTTGCAGAAGAGTTTATATTTCCAGCCTATATTCTGGTATGATGGATCTGCAGGAGTTTGGCAAGAAAATAAGTAGATTTCGGTCCCAAAAACCCAAAGCCCGAATATGATGGAACTGATTTTCCTTTGTATTCACCGAGACAGAAGTAGGTTTAAGCATGTTGGATCATGATTATGGCTCCAAAGAAACATCTTGTACAGTAGCTTGGGGAGTAAAGGTTTGGAATTTGGAAGCTTATTGGATGCAAAGGAATAATTTTTTCACATTTACTTTTGTTCTGGACTGAAGTTGAACATTCGTGAAGATTATCACATCCTCTACGGTTTCTTATCAACAACACAGAGGAAAACAGAATCCATCTGTCTCTAGTGAATCAAAATCACATTTTTATGGATGCCTTAAAGCATTTTTTTTAAAAGCTGCTTTTGTGACCACTCATCCACATCAACACGTGGACAGAGTTTGCAGATGGGCTAATTATTCATGTAACATCTCTCAACTCTGCTTTCACTTTGCACCTTATGGTGGGATTGCTGCAATGCTGATAAGTAGTATTACAGGCAGCTAATCCAAAGGTAAATGCACTCTCTTTCTAATCATTACATTAGTGAGTTTTTTTTTTTTTTTTTATTCTTTCAGAATCCCTCTCTCCTGGATTCCTCATTTTTAGATGTTTATTCCTCCAGTTAATTGTTGGTTCATTTGCCTAACTCTTTGAATTTGAAACATTTTTGCTTATTTGAATTTCATCTTGTACCTTGACAATGATATCTGATGTGTTTCAATTATCTAATCGTCATACTTACTTAGAAATATCTATGCTACCACTAGCCTAGCCATACACAGAATCTTTTTGGGGAGTTTAATAGAATAGACAACTGTGTGCTGTCTTCACTTATCATTGACTGTTGGTTAGGCTAGGTTTACATCTTAGAGTTTTTTTCATGTCTGCCCAGTGCCCATTAATTGCTAGGGATAATTCTGTGCTGGTTTTGAAGATCAACAAGCTTTTTCGTGTTTCTACGTTGTAATTTACATTCACATGAATGTGCATAAGCTGCATCACATTTAAAGTTTACCAAATGGTACTAAGAGTGCTAGTGAAACTGACAAATCTTTTGAAGGCTTGCTGTTAAATGATTGCAATAAGAGTAAGAATATTACTATGTTTTTGCTTAATTTTAGCAAGAGAATTAGACGACAAAACAACGAAATTGTGATTGTTCATTGATCCCTTGGAAGTGGCACACAAGGTATCATAATTTTGTGGAAAAAGTTATAAAAAGTCATATCAGCTAAAAGTGGTATCCCAATTATTAACAAACGACTGAGTAACAAAAGTTTGATGTGGATAAGAACTCCTTGTGATACGACACACAAGCGTTTGAATATAAGCGATTGAGGTTTATTTTCGTTTGGTCTTTCTAGTTTCTCTTAAGGCATCCACTATGATTTGATTGTTGAGCAGAATGATCGCTCTAGCATATAATTCACTCGTAGCACACTAATTATGCTGAAATGCCCTTATATAGTTATCCTTAACACCTTGTTATTTTTGTCCTTATATAGTTATCCTTAACACCTTATTATTTTTGGTCTTGTCTTGGCTGCCTCAAAGCATCATTTAGTACCATTGGATAAATTGAACTTTTTCCTGCCAAAACAACTATTAGTTGAATTCTCCTATTATATGTAGTTAGTTCTATGCAAGAAAGACATGAATTTGATTCTAATCCAGTGAGTTTAGAAGAGAGATTAATGCTGAATTTTTCTTCGAATGTGGTGTGGGTGTTGTGTGGTATCATTGGGATTTTGGAGGGGGAGCAAGAAGGGACCAGGACATGGAAACTTTTAACTATGAAGGGACACATATTGCTAGAATCTGCTGGTATGACAAAAACCTCAGCTGTAAGAATATTGTGTGTGCATGTCTTTGTATGTGTCTCACTCGCACAGTTTCTTCGTTTCTAAGTGTGACACAACTATTTTGATATTTTGGGGGCGTTCACTTTTGCTGATAGGATTTCATGAGAAAAATATAAGCTAAGCTGCCATTTACTTTGATAGATTGATTAATTCCAAACTTTTTTGATCAGCTAATCTTTCAAATAGTTCAGTCAATATATACTACTAATATATGTATGACTAATTAAGTTTTCTTATTAGTATTAGTAGGATTTGAATATTCCAGGTTAAATTGCTAAAATATAAAATTATCTGATATGGAAAACTATAGCTTAATGTATCCTATATATTATGTATTTATGTATGTGGTTTGTTTATGAAAAAAAAATAGTCATTATTGACCTCAGTGTCCCCATATCCATGCCATAGGGTAGCTCTTCATTAAATTATGTCTCACTGTTGAACATGTAACAAAAGTACTTTTCTTTAACACATTCAAGCCATGTTTCCTGAACATGTTAAGTAAATATGACTACACATGGAAATGAGGGGGAGGGGGGGGACCTTCCTTGGATCTTTTTCTCCATCTATGCATCAATATTTTCACCTATATATAACGCATGCAACCATATGCCTCTTTTCCTATTGAATCCAGAAATACAATCTATTTTATCTTTCACTTGCTTTGTGCTATTTCTTTTTATTACAATGGAGGGTAATCAACTGTCATGCCAAGCTTCCTACATGAGAAATGCTCTATTCAATCAGGTTAGTTTACGGTGGCAAAATATTTTCTTTAACGAAGTTTGGTATTTTTTTTAGCCTGCCACATTTGAAACATATGAAGTTATTTGGAGCTTCCTAAACGAGGAATGCTCTATTCAGTTAGGTTAATTATGTCCTTTAAAATGGCAAATATATTTTCCTTTTGACGAAGTTTGGCAATGTTTTTAGCCTGCCATATTTGAACCATATGAAGTTATTTGGAGCTTCCTACATGAGGAATGCTCTATTCAGTTAGGTTATTATGTCCTTTAAAATGGCAAATATATTTTCCTTTTAACGAAGTTTGGCAATGTTTTTAGCCTGCCATATTTGAACAATATGAAGTTATTATTTTCAAATGAATTGTTGTCGCATATTTTCACGATAATCAACCTTTATTTTATTTGGCCTTTCATATTTTTCCTAAAAGTGGAAACCATCCCATAAGATTTTTCTCCTAATACAATATTGAAGAACTATAGTGCTATTATCCGAATTCCCAGCAATAAGTAACTACGTTTTGAAGATATTATTTAATCGATCAACAACTTCAAAGGTGTTGCATTAATATTCCTTCCATTTCTCATTATCAATATCATTGTTGCCTCCTTAGCTAAGTGTTGCTTCTCTCTCAGGGATATCTCGATGATCAATTCCTTCAATTGGAAGATTTGCAAGATGAAGCTAACCCTAACTTTGTGGAAGAAGTGGTCAAGCTATTTTACTCGGACTCAGCCCGCCTTATTCGAAACATAGAACTGACACTGTAAGTTGAAAAATTATACTACTAGTATATCATTTTCAGATTCTACCTTAACCGTTCGTCATTGAAATAGTTATTTTCTATCGTTTATCTTCCGTTCAGAGAAAATACTCCCTGGGACTTCGAGAAACTGGATAATATCATGCATCAGTATAAGGGTAGCAGCTCTAGGTACGTATATGATACTATTGCCTTATTTTCCTATTCATTTATGGTGTCTATATGATCATATTCTGCCCGAATCTGCAGCATTGGTGCCAAAAAGGTGAAGAAGGAATGTACACAATTTCAAGAATACTGCAAAGTTGAGAACATTGATGGGTATTTTTGTTTCCCTTATCCCATGTATACATGCCAACTTTAAATGTATGGCCATATTTTATAATAATACAGATTACAGGGTTTTCATTTATTTAGTGTTACTTACTATTCTGATTTGCAGTTATAAATTCTATAACTATTGTAATTTGTAGGTGCATGAGAACATTCCAAGAGGTAAAACAAGAACATGCATCTCTGAAGAGGAAGCTTGAGAACTATTTTCAGGTCTTCCTCGTTGTGGGTTTGTGTATGTATATATGTATATATCTATTAAACATGTTTTCTTGTCGTAATTTCAGCTTGTAAGAGAAGCTCGATAACTTGCTGGAGGAACGACATTACGAAGATGGTGATGCCAAATAAGTGAATGACTGTTACTAGTAGAATGGAAAACTTTTGACTAAATAAGAGAATGTTGCTTTCTGTTGAATGAAATAACTTTTGACTAGTCCTATACGGATGATCAGTTTCCGTACATTCTTGTGTTGATTTCGATGCTCATCTCCAAATTTTGCTCGTCTTTAAATAACTGAAATCGCAATGAGTCTGCATCAGCTCTTGAAGATCCTACTTTTAATTGGGTAAAAGCAATTTTAATAGTATGAAGATTCTTGGACACTAGAAACTTCGTTATTCGATTAATATTCATGATGGCCCATGTCACGTATTCCATTCGGCATGAAGAAAAAGTTGCTTTCAATAATAAAAGAAAGTGGCTTTTAACGCATTTTTCGTGAAGGCCTCTCAACATTTCTGGAAAAAGGAAGAATAATTGAATTCTAAAGAGATGAATCGATTAATAGAGTTTAAATAATTCTAAATCGTTCCACAATAATTCTTTTCGACACAGGTATGAAAAGTGAAAAGATAATAAAATAAGAAAGAGAACAAAATATAAAAGAAAATTTGTTTATTTTTACTCTATATATGAAAACGACTTAACTATAGAACGTTCTAAAATGAAAAAAATGAACTCAATTATAGTAGAATGGAGGGAGTACATTACTTAGAACAAGAGTTGCCGATCTGAAACGGAGATATAGCACAAGTCATGCAACCAAAATCAATAAATTTATTACTGAGTTGCAATTTTACATTCAAGTTTAAAATTTTGAAATATGATTTACGAACACTCCTCGCCCGTGAGCTTGGTGTATATTTAATGAACTTAATGGATTTGAGACATCCACAAAAAAATGTACACATTTATGTAGAACTTGCTAAATCCAAGACATCATGATTCCCATTAAAGCAGGTTTTGAACATACTATAGTGAAAAATGGCATAGTTTCTTAAGATAAAACAATGCATAAGATAAAACTTGAAGCAACCAAAAGCAAACCATAATATCTACTACAGAGCAAGGCAAAATCTAAAAGTCTTACCAACCAATCCTACAATCAACCAACAAAAATGAAGCAATCACGACCACACAAGGAGAGCGATAAGCAAGTGAAAGAGCGAGCTACTGTTAAGTCCAGAGTAGCTTTGCCCGGAACAACAACCCAAGAAATCGAAAACAGGTAACATTACCCGGATATCATGCGTTTAATAAATATACATTTGCACCGGGATGAGGATAATGCCTTATTAAGGGACAAAGTCGATATCCTTGAAGTACTCGTGGTCAAGGGCAGTCCTTGCTGTGATTCTTTTGCTAGGATCCAAGCAGAGCATTTTCTACAAGAGAGAAACAATGCATGAGTTGTCTTAACATCAACTATCTTTTCTTTGTTTGTATAACATGCATGCTGCTAGTCTCAGCAGACGTAAAATCAGAATGACTGTCTCGTATGTAATCTAGGTGAAGATTAAATTCAAATTGGAAAATAAAGGTACAAGAATTTCATGCCGGTGATATCTAAAAGGCAAACCATTAGTATATTGCAAAACAAATTTATGGTAGAAACTGAAAAGGAAGGACTGACTGATGTAATCTTTATTTAAAGTTCTAATACTATATGAAGAAATAAGAAAGTTTACATCATTATCATTCTACGTAACTCAACGAGAAATGCAGAACTTCTTTACAAGAATCATCCTAAACTCTAGATGACTCAAGAAACATCTTCAACGGAAATGAACTTACACGAAGGAGGTCAAGACCAGATGAATCAAGATTTGGTACGACAGTTGCCAGATCCTGCAAATAGAGATATGCTTGAATATTCTGATAGTTTAGGAGAAAGATCTGAAAAGGTAAAATATGCAAACAATATACCTTGGATGGCCACTTTGGAAATGATGATTTAAAATCAGGGAGGGATGTTACTCCAGGCCATGTGTCTTCAGTTGGGGTACCCATGACCCTTCATTAAGTTAATACACATCATAAATAGGCAACTCTGGTATGAATCTTAATTATAAAAATGAAAGGTGGAACAAAAAAGGAAAACTTGATGATTGTGAAAAATAATTTGTTGGTTTAGATGCATCACCTAAAAATTCTGAAGAGTTCATCAATTTCAGAGTCTCCAGGAAACAATGCATGCTTGTTTACCATCTCCGCAAATATACAGCCTACGGACCACACATCAACAGGAGTAGAATAGTGCCGCGAACCAAGGAGTATCTCTGGAGCTCTGTACCATAAAGTCACAACCTGCAAAAGAGATTCATGGTTTAGGGAAAGAAAAGGCAACGGTGAATTTGTAAGAGATCCTTTCTCGAGTCAGTTATAAGATGGTCATATCATGCAAAACTTCTGGACCAGTTTTGTTAGAGGTATCCACAGCCAGTGAATTTGGAAAGGAATAAGGTCATAACAGGAACATAGATAGAATATGAGGCAGTTTGCAAAGGTCAGGTTTGTCTTGTAGTCATGTTTTAGAAGATCAGGTTTCTTGTAGTCATGTTTAAGAAGATCGGAAAAAATTCTCACAAGTCACAAATCGACTACACAATCAAGGCTGATAGAATAGAAGTTATTATTCAGGTAGAAAAGCCTACAAATATAGTACTATCTGGTTGTGAAGCATTTACCTCATGTGTAAATGTCCTAACAGGAATACCAAATGCTCTGGCCAGTCCGAAGTCTGCAAGTTTCAGTGCATTGGTGCGTCGATCTATTAGTAGGTTTTGAGGTTTCAAGTCTCGATGAAGCACACGATGAGAATGACAATAGGCAAGTCCACATAGTATTTGGTACAGAAACGCCTGTAAGAGTAAGAGTGAGGTCCACTTAGTGATTACAACTTCCAGGAAAATTATTCACAAAAACTGTAAGAATTATTATAATATATGAATAAACACATATATTGTTATTTCTTTCTAGTCTCTATGTGATAAATTTCTCCACCAGATGCTTGCACGGTTCGAAATTCAACTTTTAGATCTAGCAGTCTCCCATAGATAAAAGATAGGCAGATAGAAGTCACTCACTTTTATCAGACGAGGATCCTGTGAAAACTCTGGACAAGAATCCATGTGTTTCTTCAAATCCAAGTCCAGGTATTCAAAAACCAAATACAAACGCTTCTCACTGTGAACCACATCATGCAATCTGCAACCAAG
This sequence comes from Salvia hispanica, assembly GCF_023119035.1. Classification (NCBI taxonomy): domain Eukaryota; kingdom Viridiplantae; phylum Streptophyta; class Magnoliopsida; order Lamiales; family Lamiaceae; genus Salvia; species Salvia hispanica. The sequence goes on from NC_062967.1 coordinate 41,374,698, forward strand.
CATTAGAGGAAGTTTAATGCATGACTTTTGGTAATCAGAGATAGCTACATTGTATAATGAAGACATATCAATAAGATCATCTAAAGAATAATATCATATAGATGAAATAGAACTTTCAGTAAGGTTTTCCAAACAAGCTAATGGCATATATGTGTGCATCTAGTTTCCTAGTGTCACATTTTCTTCTTTGCAATATTCTTTTGTGACACTAATTTGCTAAGCAGCTAAACCATTTGAGTTTTATTCACACCTTACGATATTTCCATGCTGCATCTCTTTCAAAAGAGAAATCTCTCTGATGGCAGTGCTTGGCACCCCCTCATCCTCTTGCTCCAGCCTGATTTTCTTCAGGGCAATGGTTTCATTAGTTACACGATCACGGGCTTTGTATACCACTCCGTATGTTCCCTCACCAATCTTCTCCACTTTTTCATACTGTGTCGTTAATCATAAAAATCAGAACTCAATACAATTTACACACACTACATTATTATGCAGAAATTAGGGACACCTATATTTACCTGCTCCATCTGAGTCACCGTTAATTTGACCCACAGTCAGTCGCCGAAAATGTAAGGAAGGACAAAAAGAAATGTCAGGACACGAAGCACTGTATCTACAAATTCTACTTGTTCCACAATGTTTAGCAAATATCATACTACAATTCTTAGGAAAACACTGATGAAAGCACTATGGTAAACTACAATCAACTTTTCACAAAAATTGACTAGATCTGTGATCTAAATCAGTTTAAAAACAGCAATCACACATACACCATCGTGAAACAAATTCCATATCCAATGTACACATCCAGAACACAATGCCAGCAAAACAACAAACAGATACGGCATCGACGCACGTCACAAGTCAAATTCCGGCATAGAAACTACCGAAATAGCACAAAAATGAGTAAAATCAACATGCATTCTCTTCGTTTCGAGAATTTGACACAAAAATTAGAGCAACTGCACAAATCAACCGCAAATCAATACGCAATTCAGTAAACAACAACCGATTGGTATGAATCACCGTCGCATCCACCGATTCTCCGGTTAAGATACACAAACAAGATCAATCAGAACGAATCAGTCAAAAAGCAAGTCAATAAAAAAAATATATAAAAAACACAGGAGCATTAAAAAAATCATATGATGACAAAAAAACACAGTTAACTGAGTTGCATTTTGATTAAATGGAAATGATGCAACAAAATAAAGCAGAAAAAAACTAGAGAAATGATGGCGTATGTACGTACCAGAGATCGATGAATTGCGGAGAGAGAGAAGAGTAAAAAAAGGAGGGAATGGGGTGAGTTAGTTTAGCGCAAAGCAGTTTTCACCGAAAGAGAGCATTCATATCGCATAGGGTTGCTCTTTATTTATTCATCTTTTTTCCATTTTACAGTTCATCCATTGGTTCAACGATTTGACCACAGCTAAGTCAAGTCACTTTCTTTGCTTTTCCTTTTAGTAATTTTCCTTTCTAACAATTAAAATTGATTTATAAATATTTTAATCATTTTAAATAAAATACGTAGCCATGTAAAAATTAATTTTTTTATTAGATGTACCGATAATTATTTGCATATCAGACTGAAGAACATGCGTAGATCATCATAACTTTTAAATTAAACTCTTCTACTGATCTCGTAATATAAATGTTTCATTTGTTTATGAAATATAGTCTTATTGTTTCTGTTCTGTCTGCCATTAAAATTAGTAACTACTACTGGTATTATATTTATTTATTTCAATATTTTATACTTTCAGATTTAGTATGTTTTCACTTTACCGTATAGAAACCGTGTGTGCTTAAAATTTGATGGGATGTTAATTATGCTGACAGATAAAAGAAAATTAAATATAAAATATTATTATAAAAAGATTATTGAAGTGTGAACCACTTTTTTTTTTATCATCAATTAGTTTTAAGATTTGATTAGATGAATTATTATGGTATCAAGATTGATCTCCGGTTAACTAGTATCTCCTCGATCCATAACAAAATAGACTTTTAGAACAACATGAATTTTAATACATAATTGATAATGTAATAGATCGTAGAAAGAAAAAAATAATTGTATTATTGTTAGCGGAGAATGAGATCCATTTTATTAAAAATAAAATTTATTAAAAGTAGAAGGATTATTTTTATAAGGGCAAGGAATATATCTAAACTTTAAATTTGAGCCAATTTAATAAATTTGAGCAAATTGACAGAGAGTTAGTCCAATCATATAAAAAGTCAAACTTCACCTTGGAAAGTTTGGACAAAATTCATTGAATAATCAATATCAGGCCTGCACAAGCAAGGCCCATTACAAGTAATTGGTGGCCTAGGTGCTTATTCGTTATTTGCATAAATAACAATAATGAATTAATTTTCGTATGGATCATATTTGAATCCTAATTTTACAAAATAGATACCAACTAGGCTGCGTTTTGTTCTTAAAAGTGAGAATTCGTTCATTATATATACGCTGTCGTACTATTGGTAGAGAAATGATATACTTCCTGCAACGAGAGTCACACTTTGCCATTTTAGTCTATTTCAAGATAAGAGTCACACTTCATTTTTAGCATAAATAGTAAATAAGTCTCACATTCCACTAACTCACTTCACTCACATTTTATTATAAAACCAATATAAAAAAAAGTCACATATTCCACTAACTTTTCCAACTCATTATTCTTTACATTTTTTAAAAATCCGTGCTCACAATAAGAGTGACTACTATTGTCAGGGGCGGAGCCACTTGAGGAGCTTATGAGGCAAATTCCCCTCCTCAACCTATTTTTTTATACTATTTTCTTTATCAATTTTTGCAAAATTTTCAATTTTCTTCATAAATGCCCCACCTCAAAACACTTAAAAAAATTTTGTATATATATTTTTGCCCCTTCTGGATTGAATTCCTAGATCCGTCCCTGACTATTGTAGGACGAAGGGAGTAATACAAAAATCTTATGGGAGCATTATTATTGTCTGATGCACATTTAACATTGTTTATTTATTCATTTTATATATTTAGTTTGCTTCTAATATATTAAAAATGATATTGACATTTTAAATTTTACAAACCTTACAAAAATTGAAGCTTGATTTGTTTATTTTCTTATAACTTAATATAACATTAATAAAGTATTACTAAGATGTAGGATAATTTGGATCTCATCATGTAATGTGTATAATTGTATATAGTATTAATTTAGCACCAAAGTGTTGCAAGTGATACACTACTTACCAAAGGAAATTAAAACTGCCTGCTGTCCATCTTCCTAAATAAAGATTTTGTTTATATGCCTTAAAAGTGAAAAGAGTAAAAGATAAATTTACAAAAATTGTATGTACAGAATGCTCTTTAAATATAAATAGGATAAGACTAATTTATTTTGATTTGGTAACATCATTAATTACATATTTCTATGACTAAAATAACCCTATTTATAATTGTAGGAGGAAAATTACATTATTACAACCTTTTACTTATCAATTCATTTATTTAAACTATCACAATGATATGAAGATAAATAAATTGTTCCTTTCAAAAAATAAAAATTGGATAAAATATTCCTTTGTTACTTCATATATACTTATTTTTAAAACTATTGATAAATTTACTGTTAATTTCAACTTTTAGTTTCAAGTAACTTTATGTACATATTGGTTCATCTTTCAAAAGGGAAAAATTATTCTTTAACAAAATAAATATACATATCATTTAAATTTGTTTAATATTAAATTTCTTTGTAACAAGTTATACTAAATTGTTTATGGATAAAAATGTTAAGTAGTTTGATTTAATAAATATTAAGTTAATTATCAATATTTTCACTGTCTTTATTTTATTTTATTTTTGTTACTTATTTTAACTTATTTTCATATTTTTTTTGTTAAAAGTAGAAAAAACGCAATGTAAAATATTTATTTAAATTTTTGAAAATAAAATATTTTTGTTAGAATATAAGTATTTTCGTTTTGAATTTTAGTTAAAAGTGTTATTTTTCATTCTTTAATTAATATGAGGTGTTATAATGTAAAACTAAAGTATAATTGAAATAGGCAAGTTCCTTAATTTTTGCATATAATAAAAAATGACAAAAATACCCCAGTTTTGTATATACAATTTTGTTAATTTATCACTACAAATGAAAAATAGTACTGTAATGGATTTAATAATCTTCAATTCATATTATTTACGTAACAGTTACAAACGGATTCCCGAATCATATATAATTACAACATGATTGATCATGTAAACCACTTTTAACATCCCTCAATAGAAATGGTATTATTCAATGAATCACATATAACTTTATCTACACTTATATTTTTCTCAATTAATCTCATATTACCTTAAAATTTTCTATAGCAGTGAATTGGACCCCCAATGTTAAAATGATGTGTTAGCCATGCCTTAAATGTCATCGCAAGTAACTTTAATTTATACACTTATATTTTTCTCAATTTAAAGGAATACATTAATGTTTCGCATTGTCTATACTTATTAGTAAATATGGGCTAATTTGGTTGAAAAAGATATTTTTCAAAGTGTATAAGTAAATATGGGCTAACTAGGCATTGTATAAATATTGCAAACCAGATAGCGTTTCAAACTAAAATTTAAGCTTATTTTATCGTGTATTATATGCTATCTCATTATTATTTTATCTAAGAAATTTAATGCCACTTTTATGGTAAAAATTCATTACAAATACTAACTATTTTATTTTCACGGATGGATCTCTAATTAAGGAGATACCGTTTATATAATTCTAATGAATGCAATTATTTGGTATTGCAATCATAGAAACAAGTACATTGGTCGGATACTTCACAACGTCCATTAGCAAAGAGATCGTGCCTTTTCTTGCAGTCTGTCACACATTTTTTACGGTCACATAGTTCTTTTGTTGCCGGAAGTTCTTCAGTACATTGCCCTTCCCTTGCTATCGTTAAGCTACCTGCACAAATTATACAGTTCCCACTTAATTTAATTTTAATATACAAAATTTCACATGACTTATATTTTTTTTACTAAAAGGGGAAAAATTAAAATACTTTATCCGTCTTCAAATGAGTGGCGTATTGTGAAATTTATTTCACTTGCTTAGTCTTGAATGAATGAATTCTCAGTAATAATCTCATCTTAATGTAAAATTAAAAGGCTGACAAATGCAATCACATATGGTGTTCTAAAGTTGAAAGTATAATACTATGGTATAAATGTAAAATATCATCTTTATTGGTATTTTTTGCATGCTACATGATATAGTATTTATTTGGAGACATATCACGTGAAATTGAATTTGAAAAATCTTACATGTGTGGAGAATGAGAACAAGGATAAGAACAACTTGAAAGATGGAGCGCTTCATATCTGATTGTTGCACAAAAAAAAAACAATACAATGATGATCTTATGGGAATTGAATAATTTTTTGGTGTTATATATAGAGCTAAAAACTGGTTGAACATAAGATTAAGGTCCAAATTATTTCTAATGACAGTGTGATTTATTTGGAATGAGATTTTGGCATTGAATTGCGTGAACCACACCATTTTCATTGGGAAGAGAAATATGTTATTACAAAAAAAACGTTAACATTAAATTAACTTCAGCATAACATTCAAATAAGTTAACATTGAATTAACATATAAGGTTTATTAGCAAGAGAAAAGATCCCTAGTCTAGACATACCAAATAACATAGTGAATTGGTATGTCAAACAAATAATTATTTGACAAATGAAAATCTATAAAAATCATATTCCAACTATGCATGGCCACAAATGGAAACTAATGAATGTATATCTAAATTTAATTATAACTTTAAATTATGGGAATTTCTCCAAAAAATTTAGAACATTCCTTACAGACTCTCAAGTCTCAGCTGTATCTAATGGGTAGAAATATATACGTACATTTATAATTTTTACAGCTAGTACAAAAAAGTACAAAAAATTGAAAATAATCAATAGTAATATATTTTTAAAAAATTAAATTAATAACCAAACTTTGTTATATATGTAGAATATACGTTGATATATATAATATCAGGGGTTCGTTAAAATGCTAATTTTTCTTAACTTGCTAACTCACCAACGAAGTGTATTAAAAATGTCAACACGATCACATTAAAATGTCAACACATATTTTTGTTGACATTTTAATAAACTGTATTGATATTTAAATATCAATGTCAACACAATGTATTAAAATATCAACTTAAGTTTATGTTGACATTTCAGTATAATCGTGATAAAATTTTTAATACACTACGTTGAGCAAGTTAGCAACTTAAGAAAAGTTAGCAACGGATCACACCCCGTCATGTGTATATGTAAGAATTTTCTTCTATGCATTTGTTTCATATCTATACACAAAATTCATCCTTGTGTTGTCACCAAATTGGAATTTCTTGATATACCTTTATATTTTACTAATTTATATATACATATAAATGTAAATTATATACCAATAATGAAGTGTGGCTATTAACTTAAACTTTGTAACGTATTTCAATAATGAAGTGTGGCCGTTAACTTAAATTTTGTAACGTATTTTAATTATTTCAAATTTTTATATTAGTATTTTTTATAGCATGTAAAAGTTCAAGAAATTAAAAAAAAAATAGCAAAGGCATGTATAATGTATGCATATATTACTCCGATTAGATTTAATACGTACTTGAGAGTATATAAGTAAGATTCAGAATATTATAGAGAAATTCCCATATTTCAAAATAATGAAATGAGTTTAGGATTTACATACATTAGTTTCTATGAATAGTTATGTAGAGTTGAAATATGACGTTTTTAGAATTCCATTTGTCAAATAACCGTACCAAATCATTATGTCACTTGGTGTGTCTAGAGTCTACGCTATGGGGATTTATTCTCATATTAGCACGACGCAAATAGCGTGAATCACACCATATATCCCGAGAATCATATTGTTTCCACTATGGATTTTGCATTAATTCTAAACGCAATACATACAAATTATTGTATCACTCCTATTACATTAATAGAATAGTAGTGTTACAGGTCCACTACATTTTAGTGCATAATTGATCAAATCTCAACCAAATCAGAAATGGAAGATTGAGATTGAGTGTTAAAATTTGTAGATTTGAAAACATGGAGTTCACTATAATGACGTTATATAGCTAGTCAAGATAGATTATATCGTGCAATTCTAGAATCATAACATAATTATGTGAGCAAGAGCTCGTGAGCATCGTTTTTGTTTCATACTTTCATATGCTCTATCTTAATAATATTATGTGTTTGTTTATATTTATCATGTTAATTTTACTTTACATATATAATATTGTTTACCAACAATCTTTTTCTTTGCAAACCAATAATATATAAAGAAAATTAAATACTAAACATAATGACTACATTTACTAAATTCAACACTATAAAATGAGTACGATTGTTAATTTGTAGAGATTGATTTACTTAAATTACCTACCGAATTACGGAACATTTTTGTTCATTTCAAAAGTTCCCAAGTTTGGTTCATTAATAACATGTGTGTCAAAACTCAATAGATAATATGTTTTGCTAAATTCATTTAACCGATCACGTTCATCTTTAACTTAAAATCATAAAAGAATTAGTTTCGCTAATTGACATCGATTTTGATAATAATATTAGGGCACAACTTAACAAGATCAATTTTATTAGAATGAAATGTAATAAAAAGTGGCTTTGGTAACAATATCCCTTTATAACATTTTAAGGATATTATATACGCACGTTTTTATTCATTCAACAATTGTATCGACACCCACAAACTTGTCTTATCGTATTACAACGTCCTGTGCCACTTAATCCACGTTGTCTTCGACAATCCATTTGACATTTATATTCATTACACAATTCTCCATTTGAAGGGAGTTCTTCGTCACATCTACCTCCCACCTTCATATTTTGGCTTTCTGCGCAAATAACTGCAAAATATATATGTCAAGAAAAAATTAATTTCAAAATATATTTCTAAAATATTCTCCAAAATGATTTGAAATTTAGAGAAAAAAGTAAATATGTTGTGAGATTGAGATTGAAAAGTATTACATGAACAGATGATAAGCATAAGGAGAAGAGCTGCGGGAATTGAACGCTTCATTTCTGATTTCATTTGTTGTGATATGAAGTGAAATGATATGAATGTGGGAAACTAAAACCATTTTGTTCTATATATATAGGGTAGAAATGATCCGAAAATGAGGGACTTTTTGTTATATATTAATGAAGGTGATTTCCGTTTCAAAAAGTAAATACATTAATAAAGTTGAAGTTTCATTATTATAGGAGTACCCCCTTCTTCTCATTTTAGCAATCCCGTTGACTTTTCTGCATTCATTTTATAAAAATGATAGTAATAAATAGTTAAAGTGAAGTAAGAAAGTCTTCTCTATATTATTCTCTCTTATTTTACCATGTCTCCACTTTAACTATTTATTACTATCATTTTTATAAAACGGGTGCAGAAAAGTCAATGGAACTGCTAAAATGGGACGAAGGGAGTACTCCTATAATAATGAAACTTCAACTTCGTTAATGTATTTACTTTTTGAAACAGAAATCACCTTCATTAATATATAACAAAAAGTCCTTCTCTACATTATTCTCTCTTACTTTATCATTTCTCCACTTTAATTATTTATTTTCATTTTTATAAAATGAGTGCAAAAATATCAACGGGGCTGCTAAAGTGTGAAGAAGGGAATATATGATAAGAAATTATTTCTTAAACATTATATTGTGATGTCATCTTTTCCATAAAGATAAAAATAATCCTAAAACAAGTAATTAATCATATGGTATTCCAATATGTTTCTAGATGTGAGAAAGTTCGTTTGAATTAAACCAAAATTCTCTTTAAATCGCTTTGTAGAATAAAATATACGTATATCTTTCACGAGTCATTTCAAATTCCACAAATTCCTATTAAAAAATGACAATTTTGGAGAGTTTGCGTGGATCAAAATGGCAATTGAATGCTCCTATACACGTTTGGGTCTCACTTAGCTGGTTTTTCAAGATTTAGGATTACATTCGCCGATCTTTAAAAATATGGGATCGAGGTATACAAAATTATAAATTAAAGTACAAAATACAAAGCAAAGCAAATAATACCCAAGGATAAATTGTATGTAATCTCCAGTCTTTTCTTGCCTCGCTCCGAACTCCAAGTGATGAGAAGATGGGGGAACTAGGGATTGGAGTGGAGACGGACGAGCCTTGGAGGCTCCCTAGGAGTGGTGTATAGATGGTGAATAATGTGAATTAAGTTATGGAGTATATATAGGCTTAAAAAAGGTTTAGACTTGGCTTCAGAAGGTAACAATTTCTTTCCTTATTTGAATTTCCGCCTAAATTTCCGTCAGATTTGATTGTACTATGCGATGTTCGTAGAATTTTTATAACTTTCTCCATAAAACACCAATTGTAAGTTCGAAGACGAAGAGAATGGTACGCATTAGGCACTGATTTTACATCAACATGATCGCCGACAAAATTGGCTCGAACTGAGGCTATTGCATTATATTCAACGGACCATTGACTTCATCTGAACTCTATGTGGCTAGCTCGGCGACCACTGACTTAGGTTCGACGACTGCTGATTGGGACTTCCTTGGCTATGTTCGTTTCTGAAGCGAGCCACTAGGACGCTGGTGATCGACTGCTAGCTTGGTCAATGACCGCTGAATTGGTGTCAGCGGACCGCTGATCCTTTCCGGTGGGTCCGTCTCTGAAATCGTCCCTTTTGCACATTTTTCTATGCCTTTTTTTATCATTTCCCAGCAAACACGTCAAATTACCAAAATGTATAAGATATAGTACGATTTCAGAACATAATTTGCATGATTAACATTTAAAACGAGCCAAATATTGGTCTTAAAAATATGCAAAATCTGTGTTTACCATCCTCCCACAAGTATGTGGGGATTGGAGAGAGATTGGTCGCAATAGAAGTTGGGATCGACCCCTCCGAGGTGTCGAAGGTCCACTTAGTCGTAGGAGGCCAATGGACAAGAGGAAGAAGGTTAGGGTTTTTCGAGAGAGAAATCGGGGTTAGGGTTTCCTAAGGACTGCATCCATTTAAGAGAGATGAGGCGGTGGTCTATTAGGTGGTGGTCAACGACCGTTGAATTGGTGTCAGCATACCACTGATCCTTTTCCAGTGGGTCCGTCTTCGAAATTAGCCCTTTTTCACATTTTTCTATGCCTTTTTCTATCATTTCTCAACAAATACGTCAAAGTACTAAAATGTATAAAATATACTCCCTCCGTCCCCAAAGAATATACACTTTGGGTTCGGCACCGATTTTAATATAAAATTGGTAAAGTAAGAGAGAGGTAAAAAGAAAAAGTAATTAAATTATTGTTAGTGGAGAATAAGTCCCACCTCATTAGAGAGAAAAGACTTTCCAAAATTAGAAAATGTTTATTCTTATAGGACGGACTAAAAAGGAAAGAGGGCATATTTTTATGGGACGGAGTGAGTAGTACAATTTAAGAACATAATTTGCATGATTGACATTTAAAACAAGCTAAATATGGGTCTTAAAAATATGAAAAATCTGTGATTATCATTCTTCCACAAGTATATGGGGATTGGAGAGAGATGGGTTGCAATAGGAGTTGGGATCAACCCCTCCGAGGTGTCGAAGGTCCACTCAGTCGTAGGAGGCCAATGGACAGGAGGAAGAAGATTAGGGTTTCTCGAGAGAGAAATAGGGGTATGGGTTTCCTAAGGACTGCATCCATTTAAGAGAGATTAGGCGGTGGTCAACGACTGCGGAATTGGTGTCAGCGGACCACTGATCCTTTCCAGTGGGTTCATCTCCGAACTGACCCCTCTGAGGTGTCAAAGGTTCACTCAGTCGTAGGAGGCTAATGGACAGGAGGAAGAGGATTAAGGTTTTGAGAGAGATATATATATAGGGGTTAGGATTTCCTAAGGACTGCATCCATTTAAGAGAGACGAGGCGGTGGGCTATTAGGTTAGGGTTTCCAAGAAAGAGAGATAAAGAGAGAGTAAGAGTGAATTCATACAAATGAAAGGTGTGATGAGGTAAAATTGTAATGACATTTCTATAACTAATGAGAATAGAGGGGATATTTAGTGTGTCTAAATATTGTAAGGAGAACCGGGACTCCTATTTTGCGGATGAACGAAAATGAAAAATTTGGGACTTGTATTCTCGGATGGAGAGAGTATGTCATAAATTATAAATTTTGTATATCGATTCATCGATCATCCTAATCAATAAAAATAGATAATAAATATAAGTGAAAACTATATTCATTTTGTCATAATGCCATATACTGGTAATTAATTTAATTTCCCATCCGAATTGTCGTATTATATAGACCAAAGGAAAAAAAAAACAATTTTACAACAACGCTATATAAAAAAACATTACTCTAAATAAGTAGTGATTTCAAGAAATTATAATGCACGAAAATAAGAAAAATTATCGAAGAAACAACAATAGTTATGAAGAAGCTTGAATCCCATCCCACAATATGCAGTAATAAAACATATAGTAGTTAGAAATCTTATGAATCAAACGATGACCAAAACATGGAGTATTAGTGTTGTGTGAGTTGGCCTAGTGGGTGTGGTGTTGAATTGGTTGTTGAGTTGAGAAAGAGGCAGGCCACTGCACAGTCATCAACCTCTGAAGTTGGATACATATTCATCCATGCTCTAATTGCTGCACCCACTACTGCTTGAGCTGCATCCGAGCGTGTAGGGCTAGTGGCCACGAGAGTTACCACGTCCTCGTTCGAGAGCACGTCCCAAACCTAAGATTTATATATGCCTCAACAAAATGTAGTAGACAATTAATGGAATAAGAGTAGGTAGAGATGTTCATAACGTTACCCCGGCTGTTGCTAAGACTACAAACTCGTCTTCATCAGCGATGGGTCTATGGGAGATGAAAGGCGTGGGTATGAGGTAGGGAGTGTCCTTGCGATTTTGTGGCTCGGGCTATCTGCATTTTTGGATCCTTGCTGCTGGGGAAGAGATATCAATCTAGTAGTATATATATAGAAAGAAGCATTTGATCACTAAATTCAGTACCTGCAGGAAGGCGGTGAGGCTTGTAACCCATCATAGTCAAGCGCACTGGAATCAATGCATTATTCTCGTCTCTCGTCCCTAGTACAGCTCCCGAGTTCCCAATTTGTGCAATGACAAGATCTTCACCCTATTATAAGATAGAATATTACATACATTGCTGATGATGATTGAATTAATTTGAAGTATTAACCTGTTTAAGTAGGGTGAGTGCTGTAGTAGTTCCCCTACAGTAGCAATGAAAATTAGTCTGCGTTGTCAATGTTTTCGTTTCAACCTTAAGACCAGAAGGCACAGGGCCATGGCCGTTATAGACCGCACAGAAGGTCGACTCTGTTCTAAAATCTAAGGTCTGCAATGCAATTCAGCCAAAAACTAAAAGGTACGTAGGAAGAAGTGCATATGCTTGTGACGAGACAAGTGTTAACCTCATAAGTAATCCCGGGATAATGGGGCACAGTTTCGCAGGAAAAGCAGGATCCCATCTCAATACACTTAAAATTAGTCTGTCACAGACCATACAATATTAAACACCAACACTAGATCCATAACCTCAATGCATACAGCTTATTTCAAAATATGCATAACCTACTCACCCACAATCTTCAGTTAAATCCAACACCATTATATAGTACTTACATTCTTATCGATACTTGGATTTGTTCAACTGCTTAATTACAAGACTCGGATTACCAATTTGACTACTTCTAAACTGTAAATCAAATAGTACATCCCTAGTCTCAAGGAATTATGATTAAAAAAAAAGAGTAGAAAAGTGTTCATAGTTAGACAAACAAAAGTTTTCACGTATTATTTTTTTTGGTTCAAATATTTAATCATAAATATGATTAATTTATTTTTTACGTGTGTGTGTGAGAGAGAGACTGAATTTTCAGAGAAATTGACAAATGCAAGTTACATATATTTATAATTAGCGACACAAAACAAGATTAATTAATTTTTGTGTTCTAATTTAAAACACAAAATATGAGTGAGAGTGAATATTCAAAAAAGGAATAGTAAAGCGGGGGAATTCAACGGCTTTTTGGAGCGAAAAAGAAATTCAGATTAAGAAGGGGTTATGCAAACCGCTGCCAAATCTCTGGCTAACTATCCCTCTCTTGATTAATCCTTTTCCCTCTCTTGATTAATGCACTACTACTGATTTTTTTATTTTATTTTTTTATCATTATTGATCTTACTGATTCTTGTTCGGTTGTTCCGTTCTGTTTTGGACTGTGATTGTTTTTTGGGATTAGGGATAGTGCAGTACTTAATCAGCTGTGATTCCGGGATTAGGGAGAGCAGTGCATTGCTTAATCAGCTGTGAGTGAGACTAGGGAGAATAATGAGCTGGAGTAGCTGAATTTTTTTGTATAACTATTGATCTAACTGGTTCTTGTTCATTTCTTATTTCTATTTTTTTTTTTGGATTGTGATGGTTTTGGGTGGAAACTCAATTAGATCAAGATTTTTCTTGGCCGGAATATAGGTTTGTGAGTTTTTGCATTTTGTGTATTGGTGTGGGATTGGGAGGACAATGCACTACTGATTTTTTTTTCTGTATCATTTTTTTTATCTTACTGATCCTTGTTTTTGGGAGGAAACTTTATTAGATTATGTATTTTTTTGTGTATGGTTTTTTCGGAATGTGATTGTTTTTGGGAGGAAACTTTATTAGATTATGTATTTTCCTTGGATGGATAAATATTGGTGATGCTTCATGGAATCAACCGTAGCTTACAAATGTTAACATAGGATCAACCATGTTAACAAAAATTCCAATAATTTCAACACAGGTTCAACGGAAAAACAAACACAATCTGGATAACAAATTGTATTCGCAATCGACTCAACATACAAACATCTACATCATAAGAATCTGAAAATCACAAATCTGGAAATGAAAAATCTTTAAAAATATAGAAATCACGAACCACGAATGTGTCAATCTTCAACGTATGGAAATTATGAATCACGAATGTGTCAATCTTCGACATATGGAAAACACGAATCTGGAAATGAAAAATCAAATATCTTTTGAGGCATTAAGATTAACCTATAATTTCATTACCTTGAAATTACCTTTATCAGCGTTAGAACCCTCCATATATTAAAAAACCATTGTGACACAGAATATGCCGGAATTGATTTTTTGAAATATGAGATTCATCCGGATAATATTACATAGGTGATGGTACAGTCATAAAATAAATTCTTGAATACACCGACAAAGAAATCAATTTAAATCTTCAGAATAAAGTTTCTACGTCAATTACAGTGGTGTTAAGATCCTTCCGAAGATGTGAATATTTACGGTTTTAGAAGGTGGGAGAGAAATCAGGAACACAAGAACCGTTCAGAAACTTAACTTACAAAAATACCCTCTGTTGACATGCTCTTGTTGAGATAGAAATTATACGCAATATTAACTAGAGATCTTTTATAATTAATGGCTATGATTAAAGTTTTGAGTTTATATTAGATATATGGTTTGCATTTCATCACATCCCTATCTGGATATTATATAGAATTATCTAGAATTGAAGGCGGAAATATCTAGATATTTTGGTAAAATTAACTAGAGATATCTCTAGAATATAGATATTTAAAATAAAAAAAGAATTAAGTAGAAGAATATCTATATGTTTTGGTAGAAATATCTAGATATTTTTAGTAGATTTGTAGTAAAATACCTAGATTTTTATGGAGAAAAATCTAGATATAAAATACTCTCTCCGTCGCCGATTTATTGTCACTCTTTGACCGGACACGAGTTTTTAAGAAATGTAAAAAAAAATTGGTTGAAAAAGTTGGTGAATGTGGGACCCAATTTTTTATATTGGTAAAATGTGAGTGAAGTGAGTTAGTGGAATGTAGATGCCTACTTACCATTTATGATAAAAATGAAGTGTGACAATTATTGAGGAACGGACCGAAATGGAAAAGAGTGACAATTAATCGGGGACGGAGTGAGTATTAAAGAATCTAGTAGAGAATTCTAAAATCGAAAATGAATGCCTATAAATATGGCATAGTTGTACCATTTTCCATAAGTTGAACAAGTTGAGAACTTGAGAAAGTTTGTGAAATAAAGTGTTCCATTTGTTTACCCACATTACCAACCTCTCCTAAAACATTTTCCATATATTCCACCCATTTTCCTTTCAAATATTTCCTCCAAACTAAATTACTCCTCCAACATATATCTTATATTTTCCAACAGAGTTATGGTGATAGTAGTATGTGGAGGACTGGTTCATATTGCTAACGTTGGCAATTCTCGTGTTGTCTTGGGGCGGCTGACTAGGCCTAGACAGACACGTCCAAGCCACCCTGTTATCAACTAACCATGATATTAGTCTTCCATTTGGGAATGAAGAGCTTCAAAAATAGCACGAGAAGAACGTGCATACAAATGAGTATTATCTGGTAAAGAGCTTCATAAAAGATAAGAAATTGATTTTAAGTAGTTACTATCTTCTATTAGATACACCAAGAGTATGGCTGTCTTTTTTTGTTTAATTCGGAAAATCAAGATCGTAAATTTGTTCGTAATCTTGAAATGATGGTAAGTTCCATATCATTAATCTCTTTTTTCTTTCCCAACGAAAGTAATCTATCCGTCCCACTGAAGATGACCCATTTTCCTTTTTGGTTTGTCCCGACCAAGATGACCCATTACTGAAAATGAAAACATCTTTTATCTCTACTTTATTCTATCTCTTACTTTACTTTCTTTACTTAACACACAAAATAAAGTTGTATAATATCCCGTGCCACCCAAGGAAGGGGTCATCTTTATTGGATGGAGAGGGCAATGGGTGTGGTGTTGAATTGGTGGATGAATTGAATCAATGAAATCATAATTATTGTCTTTTATCTTTTAAAAAAAAGGAATTGGTGGATGAATTGAGGAAGAGACAGACCGTTGCACAGTCATCATCAACCTCTAAAGCTGGATGCTTATACCTCCATCCTCTAACTGCTGCACCCACTACTGCTCAAGTTGCATCCAAATGTCTAGGGCAAGTGCCCACGATAGTTACCACATCCTCGCTCGAGAGAACCACCCAAACCTAGAAAATGATTTATGCCAAGCTTAACAAAATGAGATGTATGGAAAATGAGATATTAGTTAGTTACCACTCCTGTGATGCGTTTGAGGGAGATAAAGGGCGCAAATAGGTAAGGAGGCATGACCACCTCAAGCTCAACTCTACATTTTCCGGCTAGGAAATTATAAAAAGAGATAGATTAACATAAATAGTAGAAGTGGTTGATGAAGATTGTGTGTATATATAACCATCAGATCTATTAAATGGAAGGATGGGATTGATTTTGTAGGATTAGAGTACAGATTGCTTGTTTATAAAGAAAATATTGTTTCTAACTGTAATTTGTTATTCTGCCTAAATTGACATCAATGACAGTCGTAAGCAAATGCTGACACATTGGCAAGCAAAATAACTAATATAATCAAGCAAATTGGGATATAAATTCAATGTTGAGTATTAAACCTTATCAAGCACAAGTCGACATGTATTGATAATCTGTTACTAATATACTCCCTCTGTCCCATTAGAAATGAAACATTTTCCTTTTTGGTTTGTCCCATTAAAAATGAAACGTTTCTAAAAATGAAACGTTTCTAAAAATGAAACGTTTCTAAAAATGAAAACAATACTCTCTCTACTTTTTCTTCTCTCATACTTTACTCTCTATTCATTAACTCACAAAACAACACTACATAAAATCCTGGGCCGAAAAGCAAATATTGCATATTTAATGGGACGGAGGGAGTACTTGTTACTAAAAAGCAATAAATTATAAATTGACATGTAATATGTGATTTATCATAATTTTTAGAATAGTAATGACGAATAAGGAATAAATTACATTGATAAACAATTCAGACTAAGAAGCAAGCAATAAAACACATGTAACTAAGCCTAGATACAAAATCCGTATTATGTTACGAAATAGGGATTTATATATATGACAAGTTGATAACCCTTCTTAAAATGACAACGTAACACCAATGTAGCATGCAATATTATAAACGCTACAATGAAATATGTCAATATTATAAACGCTACACTGCAATTTACTCCCTCCGTCCCATGTTAATT
The DNA here is from genome assembly GCF_023119035.1 of Salvia hispanica. NCBI lineage: Eukaryota > Viridiplantae > Streptophyta > Magnoliopsida > Lamiales > Lamiaceae > Salvia > Salvia hispanica. Next base: position 41,391,937 of record NC_062967.1, read on the forward strand.
AATTGAATTTATCAATTACTCGGTGGCTAAAAGTAGTATTTTATGTTTTTATACTTATATCTATCTTATAGTAATTTTTACATATTATTTTTGAATTCATAAAATATATACTAAGTGTATGCATATGGGATAGATTTAATACTAATTACATAAGGGAATTGTACTGGGTCAGTCCCGGGCTTGGGTCGGGCTTCAGGTGGTCCTGGGTTTAGAAAACAGCCCAATTGGAGCCCGATTAAACCACTAAGCCCAGCCCAGGCCCGTTCTATTTCACTAATGGGCCGGGCCTGGGTCGGTCCACAACTGGGCTGGGCTGGGTCGGCCCGGCCCACTTGACATCTCTAGGTGTGCATCGGGTTTCGGTTCGGTCTTTTGCCCAAACCGAACTGAACCCGAAAACCGAATTTAGGCTAAAATTGAAACCGAACTGAACCGGAAAATCGAAAACCGAACTTAAAAAACCGAACCAAACCTAAAAAATCAAAATTTTAAAAAAAAACCAAAAAACCGAAAAAATAGTACTAGTATATATTAATATATAAAATTGATTTTATTTTATACTCCCTCTGTCCACGAAAATTTGTCCCAGTTTTCCATTTCCGTCCGTCCCCCAAAATTTGTTCCATTTCACTCTTACCATTTTTGGTAGTGGACCCCATATTCCACTAACTCATTCCTACTCACATTTTATTATAAAACTAATACTTTAAAAGTAGGACCCACAATCCACTAACCTTTTCAACTCACTTTCCATTACATTTCTTAAAACCCGTGCCCGGTCAAATCGGGACGAATTTTCGTGGACGGAGGGAGTATATACTAATAGAATATAAATATATCTAATATAAAATTAATAGAATATATATAATATGTATTATATAAAAATATATTAAAAGAATATACTCCATCCGTCGCACATTTGTAGTAACATTTAGATATGACACGGATTCTAAGGAATTGGTGGAGTGTGTAATTAATGAAGTGAGAGGTGGAGTGTGTAATAAATGAAGTGAGTTGGTGGAGTGAGATGATGGAGTGTGTAATAAATGAAGTGAGATGATGGAGTGTGTAATAAATTAAGTGAGTTGGTGGAGTGAGATGATGGAGTGTGTAATAAATGAAGTGAGATGATGGAGTGTGTAATAAATTAAGTGAGTTGGTGGGTCCTTTTTTGACTTTTTGATTTGTTAATTTTAGTGAATAATGAGGTAAAATTTTATGTGCAAATATGGTAAATTTTAAATGTTACTCCAAATGTGGGACGTACTTTTATGGCAAAATGTTACTCCCTCCGTCCCACAAAAGATATTACACTTGTGGAATGACACGAGATTTTAGGAGGTTTTATTTTGTGTGTTAAATGGAGAGAGAAAATATAATTTTTATATTCATGTGAGAGAGAACTTTTTCCAAAAAGGGAAATGTGACATCTTTTGTGGGAACAAACTAAAAAGGTGACATTCTCATGGGACGGAGGGAGTACTACAAATCAATGGGACGGAGGGAGTATATTATATATAATATACTCCCTCCGTCCCGGAGTATTAGACTCACTTCTTTTGGGCACATGATTTAAGGAATTGATATTTAAATAGTTAAAGTGGAGAGAGTAAAGTATTAGAGAGGGGGAAAAAGTAGGGGAGAGAAGAGAGAAAAAAGTAGGTGGAGAATAAAATAAGATAGATGTTTTTTGCTAATAGAATAAAAATATATATTTAACATATAATTCGATTTTTTGGTTTTTTGGTTTTTTTTTTCACCCAAATCGAACCGAACCGAAAAACCAAAATTTTTGTATTTTAAAACCGAATCGAACCGAAAAACCGAAAAAACCGAATTAAATTTCAAAATTTCGGTTTGGTTCGATTCGGATATTCGGTTTTCGGTTTTTTTTGCTCACCCCTATTATGAAAAAATGTATATAATGCAAAACTAAAAAATCTATATTGCATTACGTCTATATTGCAGTGTAGCATTTACAATATTTCATTGTAGCGTTTATATATTGCATGATACATTGGTGTTATGTTGTCACTTTTACAGTGGTGTCACCCTAACGCATCCATATATGTAGAGTCTGTATTTGATTATATAGAGTTGTGATCAATGTCGAACTAATCTTAAAGACTGAACTAGAGACCAAATTATGACCATTAGATCTAGTTTTTTTATGAGATGCGATGATGTGTCGGTGTTCATTACAAACCCATTTTACTTCATTTTGGTATGTTTATTACTTCATTTCGGTAAGTAATACCTTGAAACCACGACACTTTTTATTTACTTCCCGTAGATTTTGAAATGATTCAACACATGCTTCATTCGAATTCATTGAAATGGGTTATTACTCTATTCACTTTAAAAAATACAATTCATTCCAGTAGGTTTATTACTTCATTCGAAAACGTTATTACTTCATTGGACAAAGTTTTTACTTCATTCCAGTAGGACTTCAAATTTTTCTACAAATACTTCATTCAAATAGTTTATTATTTCATTTCATGTGCTTATTGCATCATTCAATTAGGATATCCTATTGGAATGAAGTTTTAACCTACTGAAATGAAGTAATATAATATACTGAAATGAAGTTAAATCCTCCTAATATGTTAGTATGACTTATTTGTCATGGGCTGAAGTAAAATAGGCTTGTGGTGAGGCGGAAATAATTTATACATTTACGCATCTCATCCATAAAAAACTAGATCTGAAAATTCTAATTTGGTCTAGTTTTGTAGTTCTACAATAAAGAGTGGATTTGCATATAATGGACTCCATCCTTATATATACTTATATATTAAAGAGCATTTGATCACTAAGTTCGAGACACAAAAATAAGTATTACATTAGGTGACTGCAGGAAGGTGGTGAGGCTTCAAATTCACAGTCAAGCGCACTGGAAATAATGCATTATTCTCGCCTCTCGTCTCTAGTGTTGGAAGAGTTGATATTAAGCTGTTGCATGAAGAACATGCTGACGTGGATTTGTGCAATGCTGGAAAAGGGAATGCACGAGATTGCTTCAAGAATGAGAGCACGGGATCTACTATCGAGGTCCACGGAATCCAATCCCGTGCAAAACTATCCGCAAAAACTTTCCAGAAGAATCTAGGAATTTTTTTACAAAGCTTTCTATTTTTTCTAATGTTAAGTTATTTCTATCCCCCCAAGGAGAATAAATAACCATTATATAGATGAAGAGTTTTGGGTTTCAGATTGTTTGGGGTTAGGGCTATTTAATTATACCCCAAATATAATTACTTAATCCATATTAATCTAATTTACCCATTTCCTTTCAATCTCCCACTTGGGCTAGATTAGATATAATACCACCCCTTTGCCTTTTCGATCAAAAAACCTTATAGTGTGACCCTTTTTTTCCCTTTTTATCATCTAATCGGCCACAAAAATCCCAGCGCGTTAGTCGATATATGAAAAACGTTTTACGGAATTGGAAACAAGCCTTTACATAAAGTTTTATAATATCCTTCATTCCAAAACCCCTTTAAACCCAAAATTTGCTATTTTTCATCCAAATGCTCAATCACTTTATCTCATCTTTATTAAATGACCCATTTGATCATATTCAATTACTTTAATCGAATATATCTTTCTGGCCAAAAGACATATGGTCAAGTAATATAGAGAATTTGAGTGTTACTCGAAATTTTAATCGGGAATGAATCTCTTCTTGGCTCAATACCATGTTCATTTATCTTATGATATACCCAACTCACGTGTCTCAAACCTCCTTTGGGAAGGAAAAGTTGGGCAAAATCAAACACACCACTAAAAAACAAAATGTGAATGACCTCGATCCAAGGACTATTACCTCTTCATGCACTAATAAAAAGAGACACTTAAAAAAACTTTTAAAAGAGGATACCAATATCTCCAAAAATACCATGTGTCCATCACGAGTATCAAATATCTCATAAATGAGAACAACTACATTCTCAAGTGGGTGCAAAACCCCTCAACCCATAACATATCATCAATATCCCATTCTTGATGATCATTGGGTTGGGGATTTGTTATACTATATCATTAATGTCTCACCCCATTAAGACCCCAATTTAAGGGGAAAAATATTTAGAATAAAGACAAACATTTAAACAATTTTAATAAGTGCACAAAACCCGAGAAAAAAAAATTTTCCCTTGAATGTGATCAAGTAATATTGTCTGGCCAAACGTTTCTAAGACATTAAAAAACCCCAACTCCCCCTTTGATTAAAAGCCTTCCCCAAAACATCTTAACCCCCTAAGCTCTCAAAGTGCTTGTTGTTTTTTTGTATACATAACGGTTTAGTGAAAGGAAAAATTTAAATTACCCATAATTTAAAAGTGTTTTCCAATTTTATGTCGTCTCTTTCAATTATTTCTACGATCGGATTTTCTTGGGAACATGTTTGTTCTGTTCGTACCCTTCGGGTTTTTTTCCCCTTGAAAACCACCGAGTGTTGTAAATTAAAAGGTATTGTTTCCCCTTCGGGCGACACCCGATTCCTTGATGAATTTCTAAAAAAGTTTTGACTTCTTTGGCGGTTTGGGATCGTATACTCCTTGGGTGGGGGAATTTGGATTGTACCTTTTTTTGGGCTTTCCAACCCCAATGCTCCACCGGGGATAAAAACATTCAGGGAGACTTATGGGGGGGTTCTGGTCTTTGGAAACAACATCGGTATCCCCTTTTGGGGATAACTGCAATTTTGTCCACCATAGACTAAGAAATATTCTTTAGTCCTTGGGTACTTAAGAATAGTCTTAGGGTTTCCCCAATTTCCCTAAAGGGTTTTCTTTGAAATTTGCTTGTCTACAAAGCGCATGGAGTCGGTTTTAGTAGATATCATGGCATACAAAAAATAGATCCTATAGCCGAAGCATATGGGACCCCTTTTTATTTTGCCCTTTTTGCTTTGTCATTAAAAAGGACAATCTTTTTTTTTTTTTTAAAAAACCAATGCCATGCCCCGGGGAAAAAAACCCTTTTCCCTTTAGAATTCTCCTTGAAAAAGCGCCCGCAACTTGTCTATGTAAGTGGTTGTGAAACCCCAAAACATCTTTTTGGTTATCTCGATAGATCTTAATTCCAAGGATATGGAAGCATCCCCCGGATCCTTCATCATAAAGGATCGGAAACCCCTTCTTTCCCCGGATTGCATCAGGGAAACCGATCGCCCCATAATCAAGATGTCATCAACATATATGATAAGGTATAGCGTTTCCATTTTGCGTTTTATAAACACATGGATCCTCTTTGCTTGACAAAACCAAACGATTTGATTGTTGTAAAACAAATATTCCAACCCCTAGAAGCTTGCTTAAGTCCATAAATGGACTCTTTAGCTTCTTTTGCATTGTCCTTTTTTTCGATTCCAAAACCTTGGGTTTTTGTCCTTTTAGACATCGCCCTTTTAATTTCCATTGAGAAATCGGTTTTTTTAAACCCTTTTTCCAAATATCAAAATTGTAGTATCCACCCCTTGCAAGTAATATCCAAAAGGACTTGATCTTAGCAAGGGGAAAAGGTTTCATCATGGTGTTTCCTTTGAGGCGCAAAACCCTTTTCCCCCTTTAAACCCAGCCTTGTAAAGGGTTTTTACTTTGCCATCGTTTTCTTCTTTTTTAAAGATCTATTTTGCCTATGGGGGAAACCCCATCGCCGTCGCTAGTTCCCGGGGACTAAGTTGAAGTACATCGGGCCTTTCGGATTCCAGGCCCTTTCCCTTTCCGATCGGTGTGACACCGCCTCGGTTTTGGTCTTAGGCTCTCGTCATCTAAATCAAATTAATCATCTTGGTTCTCAACCATTAGATTCGGGGGCTCTCGGGTTTGGGCGGCCGAAACCTTTGGACATTTAGTTGGTTTTTTTGGGTGGGCTTTTATTACGAATGTATTTGGTTCGGGAAAATCCATTTTTGATCTTGGGGGTAAAGGTGATGCAACTATTTATCATCTTGTCTTTTATCATCTCATTGTCTTGAGGAAAGGTTCGAGAGTCCCCTTTAAAAACTCCCCCAAAAAGTAATTTTCCCCCCCCATAGATCATTAAAAAATCCCGGGGTTATTGTTCAAACCATTTGACAATACCTCGTCCCAAAGTTATCTTGTGGTTCGAATTTCTTCAAGATCTACAATGTTGTGACCCCTTTTTCCTTTAAGACATAATTGTCTTCCAAACGTCCCTTCCCAGAGATTATCACCTTGTGATCTCCCCAGGGAGTAGAATTCTTTTCCTCTAGTTTGTTTAGGATATCCCCAAAGTGCACTCCTTTTAGATTCAGTTTTTTCGGTCGTTTGTTTTTAAAAAAAGGCTGGGAAAGTCCTATAGTTAAGGCAAAGGGTTTTTTCCATACCATAACTCATATGGTGTTTTTTCAATGATTTAGATGGAACTCTATTGGGAAAGTAAATACTTGGAAAAAAGCATGACCCCCAAAAGGGAAAAAAGGAAAACCCCGTTTTAAAATCGTCATGGATCGAACCTATCTAATAATGTTCGATTTCTCCTTTTTAAAACTCTTTTTTCATTTGTGGTGTACCGGGGGGTGTCCGGGCTTTTAATTCCATGTGATTTCAAGTAATCGAAATTCTCGGGGAAAATATTCCCCCCCTCGTCGATCGAAGAATTTTGATACTTTTCCCAAGTTGTTTCTCAAAACCCCATAAACTTTTTTAAATTTCTCAAAGGCCCCATTTTTGTTTCTAAGATACACATATCCATACCTTTCAAATCATCGGTTAAAATAATGAAATACGAATAACCACCTTTTTTTCTTGAGTTGGAAACGGTCCTTTTATTGGTGGTGTTAACACTCATTTAGCCCCCCCCGGGGGAAAATGGTTTATTAGTCATCTTTCCTTTGAAAAATTCACAAAAAACCATATGATTCAAAATCAAATGAATGTAGATAGTTAACCCCAATCCCCATTATCCCTTTTTTTATTGATATAACCCAATTCCAAAACCAAAAATTAGGCGTCACCCGGGTTGGGGAAGCCCCGGGTTTCCCCGGGTTGAACCCCGGTTCCCGGGTTCCAAAAAATGGAACCTTTTAACCCCGGGCCCCCCTAAATCAAACGGTTCCGGTTCATAACCGGTTCGGTTTAAAATTGGCCCCGGGTTTAAGACCCGGGTTTTATTTAGGGCCCGGGTTAAAACCCTTGGCGGTTCAATTTCATTTATTTTTTTAAATTTATTCATTTATAGTTCTAATTACAAATTACATCTTGTAGTTGTAGTGTTCTATTTACTAATTATTTATCGAATAAATAAATATAACGAAAATGACAATTGACAAATAGAGTAGAAATCGACATTGAAGTTGGACAATTGGAATTTTATTGATACAATGATTACAAATTACAATTATACAATTATACAAATTTGAACAATATGTTGATATTACAAATACAAATGTTGAAAATTGAAATTACAAAAAGTCAAAGACTTAAGTCTTAATACATAACATAATACATGCTTGTTAGCTTGTATAACAATTTAAATAAAAAATCTTAAGTAAAAAACAATAAATTAAAAATGCAAATAGATAGTATAATATAATATATATATTTTAAATTAAAAGAAGGAGATGTTTTATAACTAAATTGAGGATCCTTTGCAATTAACCTTAATTGTTGAGTTTAATTTAACCATCAAAATCATGGTAAAGTAAAAAAGTTTTTATTTAGTCTTAGAAAAGTCTTTTTTCGATTAAAAGTATTCAAAAAAAAATTTTTATAATTGTTTTTGTATATTTTAAAGTTAAACAATTGGGAAAAAAAAAAAAAAAAAGGGAAAAAGGATTTGACCCCCTTTAAAATTTAAAATTTAAGTTGGGTTTTTCTAATGTAAATTCATTAAGGAATCAAACCCCCTATTCTCTTCCATTTTCCCTATGGGGGGCGGTAGACCCCCCACCCCACCTCATTTTCTTCCCTTCGTGGGGTAGTATCTTGGTGGTTTTGTATTGGGTGTTAATCTAGCTCTTGATCTCTAATGTGGGGCAAATCGTCAATAACATGGTGGCCATTTTTGGCCCTAAAACCAATCAAACGCTTGTGCAATGTCCAACTATTGTCCAAAAAATGACATGTAATGCCCATATAAGAATTTCTTTGAAAAGCATCAGTCCACACATCAGAGCAAATGTTTACTTTGTGACTCAAGGTGGACAAAAAACGTGTTACTTCTTTTTGCTTCTCAAAAAATTGTCTGTTGTTAGATCTTTGATGTGAAGTTGCAGGTATTCTTTTAGCACCGACATTAAAAGCGGTTTGCATAGTAACTTCATATTTTTTGTCATCAAAAAAATTGAAAGGCAAGTGCTTCATTGCAGCCCATCTAACCATAGCATCTTGAGCGACTTTATGATCATATTTAAAAAGAGGCGTACCTGTTGTTTCAGACGCACCGGATGGGAAGTTTAGTTGGGTTTGGGATTTGGCGGTCCCATATTCGATCGGATGCTTTGCCTTTAAATGACGATGGAGAGTACCATAGCCCCCACCGACAAAAAAGGGGTAGGATTTATCGCAATAGTTACAATATGCGACGAATTCATTGGTCGGTTTTTTAGTGGTTGCATCTATTACCGCGACTTTTTTATAATGTTTAACAAAAATATCCGATTTCAAGGCCTTCTTATTAGCCTTACCCCGCTCGGTTTGAGTTTCAGGAGGAGGAACCGCTTCATCATTTTCACCAACTTGTCCGGCGCTCGTCGGAGGATATTGTGCAGATCCTCCACCATTATCACCGTCGTCGTCGGATGATAAATTCACGTTACCATAAGAGTGATAAGACTCGTAACCTTCGCCGCCGCTCATGTTGCTAAGTGCCATGGCAGCCCTATGATCTTCTTCGGCCTACAAATATTATATATAAAGTTATAAACGATATAAATAATGTATAGTACCAAAAATAAGAATTTGTAAAATTAATATTCGAACAACTTACTTGCAAACGCATAGCGGTTTGTCGGGAAACCTCATCCATAACCTCACGACGACTAGGGCGTCTTGATTTCCGAAGACCACTTTGATCTTGGTCTTGGGCAATTCCCTTGCCCCGATCACCACCACGACGAGATGAAGACATTTTTTGCAAATTGAAAAATAAAGAGAGAGTATAACAAGAGTAGTGAGGGATGACCGGATGATTATGATAGACAATTGAAGTAAATTATAAGAACAATTTGCACAAATATAGTAAACAACTTGAACAATTAGAGAGAATGGAGATAGAGATGAGAGAAATTGTGAGATTGAGAAGAGAAATCCTTGTTAACACAAGAATGGGGTGAGTAGAAATGAAGGGGAGATGGGGTATTTATAGGAGAAAAAATCAGATTTAATAAATAAAAAATAAAAAATAAAAAAAAATTGAATTTTCGAAATTTGAAACCGGCCGGTTTACCGCCTGAACCGCCGGTTTCTGACACGAAACCGCCGGTTTCTGGCCGGTTTCTGACGCCAAACCGGCGGTTTCTAGCCGTTCTGCCACCCTACTCTGCAACCCTAGCCTAGACCGCCTGAAAAGCTGCCGGAACCGGCGGTTTCTGGCCGGTTCCCGAGAAAACCGGCGGTTTAGTCGCCGGTTTCTGACAGAAACCGCCGGTTTCCTGCCACCCTACGCCTGCACACCTATGCTGCCACCGCCCCTACGCCTGAAAAGTTGCCGGAACCGCGAAACCGGCGGTTTGGAACCGCCGGTTTCCGGCGAACCGCCGGTTTCGAACCGGCGGTTCCGGTTCTCATTTTGTTTCGACCCTGAACCGGCCCGCCATAACCGCCGCCCCCTAGCCGGTTCCGAACCGCCGCCGCGGTTCCGGTTCCCGGTTCCGAACCGCCGGTGACGGTTCCGGGCCGGTTCGGCCGGGCCGGTTCGGTTTGGGGACGTCTACCAAAGATAAGTACCATTATCCGTATTACATAGCTTAAGTCTTTTATTTTGCACATTGAGAATATTCCGTTTGCATTCAAGCATATATAATCCATTCTCTAAAGAGGCATTTCCATAAAACAATCCATTCTTAGAAAACGAGCATCTGCTGTTTGCAAAATGGAAGGAAAAACCCTCGATGTCCAACATCGGAATGGAAATAATATTCTTTGAAATAACTGGAACAAAATAACAATTATGTAAATCTAGTCTATGTCCTGAGGGAAGATCTAATCTATAAGTTCCCACGCGTTCGGCAGCAACTCTTGCTCCATTTCCAACACGTAGGTCTACTTCCCCAGGCCTCACTTTCCTGCTGTCTATTAGACCTTCCACATTATTACAAATGTGTGAACCACAAGCGGTATCCAATACCCAGGATTGTGAGTTATTCATAGACATATTTATCTCAATGACAAACATAGCTGAGCTCCCACTCATTGCACCTTGTGCCTTGAGTTTTGGGCAGTCTCTCTGCCACTCCGTGAAATTTGACCTAGTCAATTTGTTTGTTTCCATCATACACTCATAAGATAAGTTTGACATATTATCTGAACAGAAAATAAAACGAAAAGTAAATTAGAAAAGCATACAAAGATCACATTCGCATCACTAATCAAACAAGGGTTTATTGTATTGATTAGCTCCCACTAATTTTAACATATATTATGCCCCCAAACATAAAATACGAATTTATATCAAATATAAATTTTAGTGGTCCAAGATCCAAGTCTATATAGTTGTAGCCTCTGCGAGGGCTGATGACTACAATAATATCACTAGGTAGGCCTCCAAGCCAATTGTAACAACAATTTTACAATTCTTGGTTTATTAATCTAATTAATATACATCCATAAATTATTTTGGTTGCGAGGGCTACACAAAATAATTTAAGCAAGTCAACCCCATCACACAATGCCAACCATGCATCTATGAATGAGCCTAAGCCTTGTGGATTTAGAGTAAACGCGAGGGCATAAAACTCGTGGTCGAAAAGGCTAGGAACATCAGACAATTATGATGGACGACGCGTTTGTTTCAAAACAAGACTTGTATTTTATGGGGAAAAGTGTGATACTAGTTATGTGAATATAATATCCAATATTAAATCTCAAACAATTACTGGGCGCCGCCTACCCAGACATAGTATAACACGGACTACACATACTAGACGCCGCCTATCCAGACATAGTATAACACGGACTACACATACAGGGCGCCGCCTACCCAGACATAGTATAACACGGTCTCTAACTACTATAGTTAAATAAATAAGCATAATCAAATAGCATGCTTATCACGTAAGATATCAAATAATGCTCAACAAATAAAATCAAATTTTATTTTCTAATTACATGTGGACTAAACGATTATATCAATTCCGAATCAATATAATTGTAAATATAATATTAATTTCAAATTAATATTGTGTTGTGGAGTACATATTATCATTTCCAGATGATAACTATATCGTAATTTGTTAATCTAATTAACAAAATTAATCCAATCTATATTAATTCTAAATTAATAAATTTGTAAATCAAGTGATAACTCCAAAATTATCATCAAGCATATATATTATTTATTATTCCAAAAATAATATTAACAAATTCTAGCTCATTAATCCAATTAACAAATTAATTATCTAATCTATATCAATTCCAAACTAATATAAACAGATATTTAATATTAATTCTAAACTAATATTAGAAACACATTTACTATTATTATTCAAAATAATGATAGTAAATAATTTATTTGCTTGATTAATATTATTAATTCTAAATTAATAATGTACTTTACAATGACCAAAACTACCCCATTTTAGAAAACCGTAGCCTAGCTACTTTAGCACATTGTGGTTACATTTTTACTTGAAATGAAGCCTAAAACGTGGCATCCCATTCAAATTGCAGCCCAACTGCCATAACCCAAAACCACGATTCGGATCCGACCCGGATCTTCAAAACCCGGTAGGGTTCTGGGAAAGAACAGTCGCCCCCTCCAAGGTGCTGTCTTCACGCCGCCGTCACAGCTTTCACCTCACCATACCGACCTGCCGCCGGTTCCTTCTTCTTCCCCACGTCGCGACTTCTCCAACTTCCTTACATCGCCTAGCAACGTGTTCGGGAGTTTCCAGTCATCTCCTACACCGTCGCTGACCACGCTGCCACTATTATAGTCGCCGAGCAACCTGCACGACGAAGAGGATCTCCCCGCGAGCAACATTTGTTTTCGCGAGGTGCTGCCCTTTCAGGCGTTTCCTCTGCCTCGTACTTCCTTCCGGCAACGATCACCGAACAAGTGGCTAGAATTTCGACAGCTGATTGAATTTCCAAAATCCATTGATCTCCAAAATCAAAACGAAGTCTGCTTTCTAAACCAATTTGAGAATTGCAGTTGGTGTTTTAAAATTTTGTTTTCGAAAGATTTTGTTCACGGCAATTGAAATCTAATTTGGCCATGATAGTTTAAATTGAAAACCAAAATTTGAATTTTCTCTAACCATTCCATTCTCAAACATAGATTTCGAAACATGGGGTTTTGAAGCTAATTTATGTAAGAATGATTTTCGTGTAAACCAACTTTCATTCCGTAAATCCAATTACGAAAGTCGATTAATAATCCACGTATAATTAACATACAAAATAATTATGATTCAAGCCCCGGGCTCTGATACCACTGTTGGGAATTCTTGTAATCATCTAATGAGCACAGCGGAATTTGCATCCAAGAATAACAGATCTAGATTCATAATCATATTGCAAGTTGAGCATGTAAAACACAACGAAACTAAATCTTACTTGTTGTGTTGTTTTCTTCTGCGATTGAATCCCGCAAGTTGAATCCACTGATCTAGATTCATAATCATATTGCAAGTTGAGTATGTAAAACACAACGGAACTAAATCTTACTTGTTGTGTTGTTTTCTTCTGCGATTGAATCCTGCAAGTTGAATCCACTACTATCGAGATCCACGTGCAATCCAATCCGATGCAGGAACTATCCCGGTACAATTGCTCCGTAGAAGAATGCTAGGAATTCTCTCTACAAAGCTTTACGTATTTTCTCTCTAATGTTAAGTTATTTCTCATCCCCACAATGGAGAATAAATAACCATTATATAGATGAAGAGTCACTAGGGTTTCATGATTGTTGGGCTTATGGACTATTATAATTATAGCCCAACTATAATTACTTAATCCATATTAATCTAATTCTAGCCCATTTCCTTTCAGAACTAAGCATATTGAGCTTGATATCCATTTTGTCAGAGATAAGGTCTTGAACAGAGAACTTGAACTTCGGCACGTTCCTACTCAAGACCAGGTAGCTGATATCTTTACAAAGCCTCTTGGACAGCAACCTTTCATGAAGTTGAGAAACAGACTTGGTGTAGTTTCTCTAGCCTCACTCAGGTTGAGGGGGGATGTTGGAAGAGTTGATATTAAGGTGTTGCATGAAGAACATGCTGACGTGGATTTGTGCAATGCTGGAAAAGGGAATGCACGAGATTGCTTCAAGAATGAGAGCACAGGATCAAAGCCTTTGCCAGCTAATGGATCTGGGGACCGCGTTTGTACCTTCAAGGGCGTGTTGATGAAAGGGCTAAAGGAGAAGGACGTTGGTTAGGATTAGTAGTCTTACTGAGGTGTTAGTATATTAATGATAACAGAATATGGATTCTAGATTGTTCTGAGCATGTGTATAAATGCTAGTATTGTAATCTTCATCAATCAATGAAACAGTATTGCTAGTCCTCTCTCATACTATTTTCGGTTATATTCCATACAAGCTTTCATCAACATGATATTTGGTTGTTCTTTTCATCTAGTACAGCTCCCGAGTTCTCAATTTGTGCAAATATAAGATCTTCACCCTATTATAAAATAGGGTACTAATTAATCTCAAGCCAAGCCAAGGCACTAAAATGGAATTGGAATTGGAATTGGAATTGGAATTGAAATTAAAATATTATATAGAGTATATAACAAAATCCATCCACTAATGATATGAAGCAGTAATTGTGTGTCGTAGTGTACTTGTTGGCGCGGGGTGAGTGCTGTAGTAGTTGCACAACAGTAGCAATCAAAATTGGTATCCATTCTCAAGTCTTGGTCTTGGTCTTAGTCTTGGTCTTGGTCCGAGGCATTTTGGACAACCTTAAGACCATAAGGCGGCACACGGTCAGGGCCGTAGCCGTAATACACCCCATAGAAGCTCGCTCTGTTCTCCAATCTAAGATCTGCATTACAATATAATATAAATACAATACCATACAATATAACACGGGGGTGTTCAGTTTGCAAGATTATATTCAGAATTAAATTTGTATTTGTGTTTGGTTCATGAGATTCAACCCCACAACTCAATCTTAGATGGATAATCATGGGATAATTAATCATAGCTAACCCCTTATGACTAAAATAATCTCACAACTCCTAGATTGTATCTTGTTAATATTTTTATCTGTTGAAATCATGGATTAAATGTGCCCGGTCAATGGACTTTGACCGAATAATAAATGTGCCAAGATATTTAATTTTTCGAAATTAAATGCTACAGCGTCGATCTACTTTTCGCGTATATGATCGTAGTATATTCACTTTCTCAAATCCGATTCCCGGTGAGTGAGAAATAGTGGATTAAAGTTGGGCACGATTGAGCTTTATCTAAGCTTGGATGTAGGGAGCAAACAACTAGTGTTAGTTGTCCCACATTGTAAATGAGAGCCTCTCTAAAGGTGTATGAATTAAGTGTTCTACCACACTTAATAAATTCTAAGTGGATCAAGTTGGGTCGAAGAGCCCACACGCGCGCCGCCGCCCGCCCGCCCGCCGAGCCGAGCCGTGTCCGTGGACTTGGACTTGGACTTGGACTTGGACTTGGGTGATTATATCCATGATGACAGCCATCAATGTTGTTGACCCCTGCATAACAAGGTCGGGCATATAAATGGGCAGACTCGTCCTTGAAAAGCAGGATCCCATCGTCGATGAATCAAAACGATATATTCAATAAATATACACTATCCTCCTTTTTGCTCAACTCTCAATATATTTTTTATATACTACCTCCCTCCGTCCCCATTATAATTAATTGGCACCGATTGACTTGACATGGATCTTAAGAAATATAATGGGAAAATGGATGGAAAAAGTTAGTGGAACGTAGATCCTAATATTATAAACGTAAATGGAATGCGTTAGTGGAAGGTGGTTCCATTACTAAAAGTAGTAAAAAGTAAGGGGAACATACAAAAATTGGTGTCAATTAGTAGTAGATGGAGATAAATAAATTGTTAATCTCATAATTTTTTGTTTGTTAACGATCCAAACCATATTTCCTATGCATAAATCTAATTTGACTACTTCTTACCTGTAAATCAAATACTGCGTACATCCCTAATCTCATAGAAATACGATCAACTATCCCCAAAAACAGGCACGGATCTAATGTGCAAGCAGGAGGGGCAAATGCCCTCCCTCAAAATTTCATATCTATGTATAAAATCTATTGTAGAAAAAAAATTAATATTAGTTTCTTCTTTAAATGCCTCTCCTCAAATACTTCAAATGTCCCCACATGTATTTTTGCCCATGCAATGATCATTTTCTGGATCCGTCCCTATCCAAAAAGTACTGCACGAGTATGAAAATTAGTACACTATCAATTATTTTTTATGTGGTTTAAAAATTACTCCGTACTATTTATTACAATGATCAAATTAGAGCTTATAATTAATATGTAAAATTCTAATTAGTACTTAGTAGGATTTGTTATTCTATTACTCCCAATACCTAGTATTGATTCGATTTTTAATAGAGAAATGTGTGTGCATGTATGGAGTACTTGCCTTCAGTTTCCATAGAGTGGAATTTCGAATTAATGCCTCCAATTATGTGGTCATTATGCGCGCGCGTGTGTTTACTTCTGGGTGATTGATTACTTGGATTGCTACCATGATCCAGTCCTTGACTTGCTAAATCAGTCATTTGATGTGTTGCAGGGAAGCAACTAATGCATCATGTTGCAGAGCTGGTTCCTCGACATGCGGGTCGGACGAAGAAACAGGAGCCTGCCACGTCCACTGCCGCCGGTTCTAAATCTGGAAAGGGTGGAGATGCTCTTGTACATCTTAATGTTGGATTGTTGAAATGTCAATTTGTAGCTGCTCTAACTAAAGTAGTAGTTGTTTATTAGTACATTTTTTTTTCCAAAAATATATAGTAATTGTTGTACTTCTACATTGCCAATAATTTGACTTTTGATATTTTTCCAAATATATTTATGAGCGCCAACAGATTTTTGTCTCTCTATTTTACAGTCTCTCTATTTGGCTGTCATACAGACCTAACATACTATGTTGCCCATTTTAGCAACCTAAAATATTGACTTTATATTATTCATCACATATTGACTTGATAGTAGTAGTAGTATTTTTGATTTTTTTCCTTATGTACTCAACATATTTTATTTACTGTACGCTAAATAAATAAATAAACAAAGCAAATTTAAAGCCCAATTCAGTTACAAACTCTCTTATCTCTCACAACTGACAAGTCATATCGGATTTCCCTCTTTCTAGTGTCGTCCACAAAAACCCAAGCATTCTGAGGTAAATCCTACTTCCACCTCTTTCTCTTGTGTTCTCTTGTTTCGGCTCTTCAATTCAACGCTGCGTAATCTAGGAACGCAACGTTTTATTTATTTTTTGCTGCATTTTTTTAACTATATCTTCTGGGAGAATCAATCGATAGACTGGAATTTCTCTATGATACTGTCAAATTTGTTCAATTTCTTCACTCCACAATATTGGTATTTAGGTTTTGCTTGTCTCCGTTTATAGTTGTTTTTTCAGCTCGTTGTGTACTTTTAATAGTACTTGTTTAAAAGTTTCGAAATAAATGGATAGTAGTACTTTGAAGTTTGTATGCCATGATTTTACCAAACTGGATATGTATTATGTTTAGGGATTCACTCAATCGATCACCAATTGAATTTTGATGGAACAGTAGCTGTATCTTTGTTGGCAGAATTGATATTTACATACTTGAATCAAGCATACACTACAAAAAAATCACTGTTTCCCGACCAAAAAGACCGAGCACAGAAAATTGTGCTAGGGAAATACCGAGCACAGAAAATTGTGCTCGGGAAATACCGAGCACCTTCACTTGTGCTCGCCAAACTACCGAGCATTTCAAATGGTGCTCGCCAATGGCAAAAACTGGTGGCTTAGCTGCGAGCAATTACGAGCACGGTCAACGTGCTCGGCTTGGAAATTAACTTGGGGACCTATGGTGCAACAGAAGTGCTCGGCCTTGTGAATATTTTTCACCAATATAGGCGAGCACCATACCAGTGCTCGGAATATGGCGAGCACAATATATGTACTCGGAAATTTGATAAAAATAAAATTATAATTGGCAATACATTAGTCAATTACAAACACTATTTTATTAGGCGAGCACATTCGTGGTGGTCGAGACTTACCGAGCACATATACCTTGTGGTCCATTATATGTGTTCGGGATAAAAATATTAAATTCGAAAAATATTTGAAAAACAATTCATTTTATTTTTTTCGATTTCAGCGAGCACATTCTTTTGTGCTCGGCTAATTGCGAGCGAATCTATTTGTGCTCGGCAAAATAATTTTGTACCGCGAAATATTTTATTTTTATCAATATAAGCGAGCAGATTATGTTGTGCTTGGCAAATTGCGAGCAAATCCATTTTGGCTCGGCAAAATAAAATATTTGCAACAAAATTTATTTTAGTTTTATCGATTTAAGCGAGCACATCAAATGGTGCTCAGAAAATTGCGAGCATTCTTACAGGTGCTTGCTCTTCTTCAGATCTTTTATACCACAGGCTTTCCTTTCTTCTTCACATTTTTACCGCTTCTCCTCCAAATTTCGTGTGATTAAGTAGGATTTCTGAAATTACTTCTCAAAAGAAAACCGCGAGTTCTCAAAACCTCACCGCCCTCTTTTTCGAAACATAAATTTGTTGGAGAAGATCCTCGAGCCGAGATCGGTGAGGTTCATTTGCGATCGTTGTTCTTTTCCATCGGCTAAACTCTCCTGTGTGTTCGATTTATTGTGTGTTTAATATCACTCTTAACCTTCCGTTTCCAAATTTCCTATATATTGTACGTGTTGTGATATACCAATAGCTATCATGTCGGCTGTGGCTGTGTGGAATGATCTTGCCAATTCAATAACATGAAAAATATGTTTGTTTCTATGTTTTGGAGGTCACGAGATTGGATTTGACAGAAATTCTAGGTCAAAATTGATTTTTCTACCTTTTCTTTATTCTGTATAAACCTTAGGTTAAATATTGCACATTTGGAAAGAATAACAGTTGCTCTCAATGTTAGTGTTATAAAAAGAATAAATCTCAATGTTGTGTCTCTGTTATGGAAATGTTATAGTATCAATTTGATGAACTCAGACGAAGGTAAAAACTTGTAGTTGTACATCAAGGTGATACAGGTTAATCTTCTTGAATCTGTCTGTATAGAAACTCACTCTCAACTCAACTGGATACAAGGAATATTGCATTCTCAATATATATGCAACAACTCATTTGTTATTTTCTCTGAATTGTTTTATTGTGACCAGGGGCCAGAGTAAGGGTTTTTATGTCTCTTTAGCAACATTTGAAGTGAGCATCACCCAAAATTTTCACTGCATATGTAAGTGAAATGTGCCTTGTTATCTGATGCATGAATTTGAACTTGTTTTGTAATTATAGATACTCTTTTATGGAAATGTGAAACCAGTTCTATGGCATTAGCAAAGATTGTTGAGTCTTTAGTATTGCTTACTCTAACATACTAATAAATGGAAGTTCAAAATGTGTTAAGTTCTTACATTATTAGTAGTAATAGTTTAGCAATGCTGTGAGATTTCTTACTCTGTTGGCTTAAGCAGCTATGAGGATGTTCGGATTTATCTGATTTCAGTTCTTATTATTTTGCTAGAAGATTGTATACCACTGAGTAAAGGCATAACCCCATTCTGAAACCCTCTCCATCTAATCTTCAGCTCACAATTTCAGTTCAAAGGTATTTTTCTGTATCTCAAATTCTCCATCTAGCATATTTGACTGAAAATGGCTTTCATTTGAATTGAATACTCACTTTCTGATTGTGGAGAAATAGGGAGATGGAGAAATCTTGTATTTTCTGATTGTTGTGTAAATAGCTTTAAGGATCATGTGTAAATTGATTTGATTAGCATTGTTTTTGGAAACAATCTGAATTAGCTTATTGTGACACAATTTCTTTCTTAATCATTACTAATACTACTACTCTTGCTTGTATGTATATGATCTGCAGGACTTGTCCCAATTGTGGCTGGTTCAGGTAAGCTCCGCTCTTCATTTTGTATATATATTTCATCCTCATTTCAGTGTATTATATATTGTCTGTATATTCTCTGTATTTTAACTCATATATTCATATACTCATATTCTTATGGTAAATTGAATGCATGTTTCTTGCTTGCTGAGACACAATTTCTTTCTTACTCAATTCCTTTTGTTCATGAAACGAGATGAGTTTTATTGAATGTAATGAGTTTCTGTTATAAGGTACAAGGAGATGATTTAATTAAGCAAAGAGAGCTATAGTACATGAAACTACTTGAGCAATGATGCATTGGTGGTGTGTGAGGGAGTTACTTGATCATATGGAGCAAATCAAGGATATGATAGCTAAGGTCCTTTGGATTCCTTGTATTTTTATTCATTTAGTATAATGCTACTTTATATTTCTCTCTGGGATGCATGTGTCTTCATAAGTTGATGCAAACTATATGATGTACTCCATATATCTTTGCATTGATGTCTTGTTCTGGAGTTTCTTATTTTCTATATTTATCCTTCTTTAGTTCATCATTAACATTTCTTTTGTTACTAACATTTCTTGTGTCTTCCCAAATTATGGTTGTTTATCGGGGCGGAAGCTAGAAGATAATAGAGCTGGAGAACGGGTTGCTGTAGATACGAGGAAGAAAAATCCTGCTGACTTTGCTATGTGGAAGGTGAGAACTTATATTTCTTTTCAGAAAATTGTTTCTGATTAATTACTTGCCTCGTGAATCTATCAATGTATTCTCATTGTAGGCTGCAAAGCCTGGGGAGCCACAATGGGACAGCCCCTGGGGTCCTGGAAGACCAGGATGGCACATTGAATGCAGTGCCATGAGTGCAAGATTAGAATACAAATTCTGTTTGGAACTGTAAATTTTGAATGCAAGATTGGAACTGCAGTGAAGCGGGAGGAAAGTTGCAATGGTGCGGAAGGAAGCGGCTAAGAGGGAGCAACAAATGGAAGAGCGAATGATGCGGCTTTTTGATGAAAAACTCGGACAAATGAAAAATGTGTAGTTTAGTTTGATTTTGTTAGATAATTTTATATTTTGTAAAACAATCTTACTTATTTAATGTTATTTGAATTTTGCTTACTTTTGAATTTAATTTAATAATTTTTATTTATTTTTAATAATTAAAAATAGAGAATTTATATATTAAAAAAATCTAGGATTGCAAAATAACATGTCTGCCGAGCACCTATCCTAAACCTCTTGAAAATACCGAGCACATGAGTGTGCTCGAATAGAGGTGCTCGCTACATCCAAAGACATGAAGGTGCTCGCCATATTTTCTAAAACCTTTCAGAAATTCCGAGCACATGGAGGTGCTAGCAAATTGCCGAGCACATGGAGGTACTCGCGCATCCTACGGTATGGTTGACCAATTCGGCGAGCACCTATAATCGCTCGGAGAAAAATGCCGACGAAGCGTTTACCGACCACCTAAAATGCTCGGAATGTGCTCGGTAGGCTCTCAAGCAGTTCGCATGAACGCTCCTCGTGTTGGTGGCAGTTTCGCAGTGTGGGGTGGGCTGTTTTCCACCTTTGACTGCACAATGGTGTACATGCGGCAGAAGGAGGATCCTTGGAACTCGATCATAGCAGGTGCAGCAACGGGGGGATTCCTGCAGATGCGCCAGGGAATGGGCGCTGCCTCTCGGTCAGCATTGTTTGGCGGCGTCTTACTTGCTTTGATTGAGGGAGCTGGGATCATGTTGAACAAGGTCATGAGTCCACCGCAGAACTTACCTCCCATGGAGGAGCCTGTTCCGAATGTGGCTGGATATCCCGGGAAAACGCCTGGTCGACCTTCAGTCAGCGTTGGCAGCTTGGGTGAGGGATCTTCTTCGTCGTCATCACCATCTTCTTCTTCATGGCTTGGAGGCCTGTTTGGTAAGAAGGAAGAGACGGCGCCTAGCGATGGAAGTAAGACAAAGGTGTTGGAGAGCTTTGATTCTCCAACTCCTCCATCCTTCGAGTACAAATGATGAAGGGAAATCTGGCAAAAGAGATACTGTATATGCTACTAACAATCAAAATTGGGCATTTATGTTCATTAGCTTTCTTGGAAATGGTTTACAGTTAATTTCTCAACTACTGTACAAGTGAGGATCAATCTCAATCATGCTGTAGCCATGGACCTTTTTAACAGCTAGATTTCTCATTCTTGCCTTCACCATGGAGCTATCATCCCATTTACCCTCTTCTTGATATACATTAGACAACAGTGTGTAAAACCCCGAATCATCCGAATCCATCTCCAAAACGTCTTGTTTAATGCTATCCAGAAAATCCATCCGTCGATGGATCCTACACCCGTTCACCAACGCACCCCAAATGCTAGCATCTGCAGGGAAGGGCATCGAGCTAATGACCTCATACGCTCCACTAAGATCGCCACCTCGACTCAGCAGATCAACCAAAACACCGTAATGCTCAGAACTGGGCGAAATTCCAAAATCCCTAACCATTGAGTTAAAGTAAAACTTCCCCTTTTCGACGTATCCAGCATGACTGCAGGCTGAGAGAATATTCATGAAAGTGATCTCATTTGGTTTTATTCCCAATTCCACCATTCTATCAACCAACAGTATCGAATCGTCAACATAGCCATGCATTGCATAACCCCCGATCATGGAACTCCAAGACACAACGCTCCACCCGGTCATGGTATCAAAAACTCTCCGAGCCATATGAAGGTCTCCACAGCGAGCATACATGTTCACCAATGCCGTATCAACATACATATCTTTATCAACACCAAAAGTAATGAGCTTATGATGAATCCATCTCCCCTTATCAATGTAACCAAGATTCGAGCAAGCTTGAACCGCGCTCAAAAAGGTCACTTCATCCATGTCACGATACGTGGCATACATTTCATCAAACAGAGTTAGAGCCTCATTAGAGCAACCATTTTGAGAGAACCCACACATCATAGAGTTCCAAGCTACAACACTTTCTCGTTGAACATCGCAGAATATTTTAAATGCGGAGTTTATGAACCCACATTTGGAATACATGTCAATCAAGGCATTCTCAACAAACTCATCTGGGAGGTAACTCTTGATGATAAGACAATGAATCTGACATCCCATTTCTGAGAGCTCGATCATTCCACAGGCCGATAGAGCAGGGGCCAAGGAAAACGAATCTGGTAATATTCCTTGAACCAACATTCCAACAAAGAGTGACAGAGCCTTCTCTGCCTTGTGTTCCCTGACACAGCCTGATATGAGAATATTCCACAAGACCAAATGCTTATATTGAGCAGTATCAAAGACCCGACAAGCATAGGCTAAGTTGCCACAGCTAGCATACAGATCAATCACTGAGGACCTAAGAAAATCTTTATCAAGCTCAATATTATTCCTCAAAACATATCCATGAACAGATTTCCCTTCCCTAAGCCATCCTAGTCTAGCACAAGAACACACGGCATTCATGAAAGAAACATGGTTACCGTCCACTCCAGACTGCAACATTTGAACAAAAGTCCACAATGCTTCCAAATAGTATCCGTTCTGATTGTAGCACGACATCAGAGCCGTCCACTGAATAACACCTCGACGAAATTCACTGCAAAAGAACAACTTGTCAGCGCTATACAAGTCCCCGAATTTCCCATACATTGCAACCAGGGAGCTCCACAATGCTTCACGATCACTTCCTAGATCCCTTCTCACCACAAAACTATGACATGATTTACCGAATCTCCATAATCCCAACTCACCACAAGCCTCAACTACACTTAGCATGGTCACAGAATCAATCTCCACACCCTCACTCACCATCTCCCTAAAGATCTCCAGTCCCTCACTTGCCTCCCCATTACGCACGTGGTTAGACATAATCGAGCTCCACGACACTGAATCCCTAATCGGCATTTCATCGAACACCTTCCTTGCACTAGACAAACACCCCAATTCACCATAAACACTCAACAGTGAGGTCTCAATCACAGGATCAGACTCACACCCTGATTTCAATATCCTTCCATGGACCTTCTCCCCCGTTCTCAAATCATTCATACCCGAGCAAGCCCTCAAAACGGAAGGGAAAATGAAGTGGTTCAGCTTCACCCAACTATCCAGCATACGCTGATAGACATAAATAGCTTCTCGGAACAAACCGTTCCACACATTGCATTTGATCATAACTCCCCACATGAACGAATCCGGGTTAGGGAAGGAGTCGAATAGCAGCGTTGAAGGCTGCATCGAACCTGTTTGTGAATATGCCTCAATGAGTTTAGTCGACGCGAGAACATCCCTGTGGAGACCCGTCACGATTAGATGTGCGTGCAGTTGTGTGAGGGATTTTAATTTGGTGCAAGCCTTGAAAAGGGGCATGTACTGCGTCATTCTCGATTAGAGTCGGAAAAGAGAGTTGCTGGCTCATTCCAGAAAAGCCAAAAAATAACAATACGTTTGCCAATGGAAGTCAAGCATTGCAGCGAGGCAGCGCTGTGAACCGCCGAGAAAACATGGAAGGAGGAGAGTTGTCTGAATTTAGAGTTGAAGCGGGAAGGAGGAAGGAGGAAGGAGAGGATGAAGATCCGGCGTTGTTGAACTGGGCTGGAAATCGGGCTGGAGGTGTAAATGGGCTTCACTAACTGAGTAATAATTGGGCTAATAATCTTTTTAAATATCTAATTTAAATATGCTCTCAGTATTAAGATTTCAAAAATATGAAATATGTTAAATGAATTAATTGTATAACTTCTAATAAAGTACTATACTATATGCCAAATGAATTAATTGTATAAGAGAGAAAAATAGAACAAAATTTATGTCAAAAAAAGAAATGGCTTGGCTATCTTGGGACGGTCCAAAAATGAATACGGCTTAATTTTTTAGGACGGAAATAGTATGTAATGACATTAGTGTTTCACAATCATTTTGAATCTGGTTAATTTCTAATATCACAAAATAGATGGATCAATCGCTGAAATATTCTCATCCAATTATTTTATTGATAAAAGAATTTCTAATGAGAGAAAGTGTTTGTTTATAAACATTTGAATGTGGTTAAGTTCTAATATCATAAATGAGATAGAACAATATTTAATTGTCCTCGTCCAACTATTTGATTAGGAAAAAAATCAAATTACATTAGTGCTTGATTAAAAAACAATTTTAATGTAGTTACATTCTAATATCACAAAATAGATTTATCAATAGTTACGTTCTAATATCACAAAATAGATTAATCAATTATTGAGTAGTAAAATACTAGTTTATATAAGATTAGTGTTTGATAGGGTTAATTTGTTTCTTCCCCTTGGAAGTTTTTTTATGATCCCACATCCACATTTTAAGATATTTTCACTGTTTGAATGAATCCTCGGGGTGCAAAAGATGGAAGAACTGAAAAATTACAGAAAAAAGAAGAAAAATAATGCAAGAAATCCAAGGAAGGATAAAGATAGTTTTACGCAGTTACTCATTTCATTTCTAAAAAAAATAGAAAGAAAAAATATAATATTATTAAAATATAGGTCCCACATTATTAATGAAAAGAAGTTTTTCAAAATGAAAATTTTCTATTTAAAAAATATACTAAAAAAAAGAATTTTTATATTTAGGAAACGTGGAAATATACTCTTTGCTCAATAGTCAAGATATAGAATCAAAATTTAAGCATTTATTTTCATTAGCTTTCTTGGAAATGGTTTACAGTTGCACCTATAAGAATTATGGGGGAAAATATAGTATAAGAAAAGAATGTCATTATGCAGTAATTAATGCAGGTAATTATTAAAATATAAAGTCCACTTCTTTTCTCTGAAGTTAGTTAATAAATATAGGTAGTTGGAGTACATTTAAAACTCTTTTCCTCTTTTAAAATAAGGAAATGATCAGTGAATATCATATGTTCTTTTTACACTTGTCTTACCACACACCTTTGACTCTGCAGTCATAAATTATCAACAAATAACAGCAGAGAAAGTAGTCAGCAATTGAGCTTCCCCTTATAAAACAAAGTGAAGTTTTTAGTATAAAGAAAGCCACCTCTTTAACTCTTGCCTTCATTCAGATTTGAACCAGCATGATTTAGTGATCTTGTATCCAAATTTATAGCAAAAGCATACTAAAAAAGCTTACTTAATTTAGTGCAGGTTAGAAGTTTATAATGCAGGGATTTGGAGATCAGATTTTTCAAGTTGAGAGCTCTCAATCTGGTTTGGAAATTCAGAAAGATGGAAATAAAGAGTTTGATGATGATGGGAAGCCTAAGAGAACAGGTGAAACTCATTATTAAAATTAATTGCATTTGCATGCTTGCTTGAACTATTTTCATCACATTTAAATGAATTAATGATAGGAAGAAAATGTGGGAATAGTATATATGTTGGTATCTCTGTTTGAGTTTATGTTGATGTTACTTTCTTTATTTTATTGGCTTTCTGCACATTTTTCAGAATCGTATGTTTTATATAGGATAAGTTAAGATGGCTGCCTAATATCTACTGTATATATTTCTGCTGTATCTTAAATCTCAAAATTCAGACTGCATGCCTCAATTCTTCCATAAAATGCAAGAATAAAAAAGAAGTCTAGAGTAATTGTGAAAATTTTAGGAGTGGACTTCAAAATTGGTCCCTAGAAAATGTGATTCGCACGTTTTAGGTCCTTGAACTTGAAAAAATATCGGACTCCAGAAAATCATTAATCACATTTTAGGTCTTTCTCAATATATTTTTTCACATTTGGGCTTTTGCCCCTAACTCCTTGAGAGCTTATTAATATAAATTCATTGATATTTTAAGAATTCGAATATCACATTACATATATTTTTAAATTTTTAATTTATATAAAAATATAATATACATAGATAATAATTAAAAAAATACACATTACATTTTCAGAAATTATTACTATAAATATTTACATATTTTTAGATGTATGCACAGCAAATTTACTACTAATAATAAATCATTATTATTATTATTATTATTATTATTAGTAGTAGTAGTAGTAGTAGTAGTAGTAGTAGTATTGTTATTATTATTAGTATAATTGTTAGTTTTGCTAATATATTTACACAATAATGCAATCTTTTTTATTTTTATTATTATTATTTGAGCATATATATATAAAATACTAGTATGATAATAGTATATTATATGTCATTTTTTAAATGTTTTAACCATCAGTAAATTAATTAATTTTTAATTTATTAAAATAATGTTATAAATGAATTTTTAAAAATTTAGTTTAGTACACAAGAAATTGAATATTCTATATTATATAATATTATGTACATAATATATAAATATATACAGTAGTATACTTTAAAATTTTTAATGCATATTTTCCACTTATTATCTATTTGTATGAATATTGTATTTTTATATAAATTGAAACCAAAAAATAATACATATAATGTTAGATTTGAATTTTAAAATATCAAAAGATTTAGATAAAATATGTCCTAAAAGAGTTCATGGGTAAAATGAGAAAAAAAATAAGTAAGAGATGACTGAAATGTGATTTTCAGAGACATGTGTATTTTTTCTAGTTAAGCGAGTTCACTCAAAATTCAAAATTCAAAAAGAAGTTTGCATATGCATAACACTTGAAATTACACTTTTATGTTGTCTAAATGGGAATAATTTGGAGTGCAAGTACTCATTATTACATATGCTTTATACATAACAGTGGGAATAACATACCTTTGTGATGTCGAAATAGGGAACGTTTGGACTGCAAGTGCACATATTATTACAGGAATCATAGGTTCTGGAGTTCTGTCACTAGCATGGGGTGTTGCACAGCTTGGGTGGATTATTGGCGTTGCGACTCTTGTCATCTTCTCCGGTATCACAATATACACCTCTAGCCTCCTTGCAGATTGCTATCGATCCCCACTTACCGGGAAACGCAACTATACTTACAAGGAAGTCGTCAAGAACAACCTTGGTAACGAAAACAACGAAAATCACCACACTCTATAGTTTAATTCTTGTTTTATTTTGAAACTCTTCCAACTTACATTTTGTTCAATGATTTTTTAGGCCGGGTGATGTATATGTTTTGTGCAGCAGTTCAATATGTGAACTTAACGGGGATGGTGATTGGATACACCATCACTGCATCGATAAGCATGGCGTAAGTATGCTTCAAAATTCGTCTAAAACTGTCGTCAGATGGTGTTGATCTTCATTATGAGATGATGTTTTAATGTTTTGGTGTGTTTCAGTGCTATCCAGAAATCGGATTGCTTTCATAGCCGAGGCCATGAGGCTTCTTGCAGTGTTTCTCACAATCCATACATGATAGGAATGGGAGTTCTTGAGATTTTCTTGTCTCAAATCCCAAACTTCCATAAGCTGTCGATGCTCTCTGTCGTTGCAGCTGTCATGTCCTTTGCTTACGCGTCTATAGGCGCTGGCCTCGCCTTTGCAAAAGTTGTTTCAGGTGATGGTTCTGTTTTCTAGTGAATGAACTAAAACTTTGATATTGATCAGTTGATTGGCGCCTCGTTTATTTGAAAGTATTATGTCAACGGAGTTTCTTGGCACGGGCAGGGCACGGGGGAAGAACCTTGCTCACTGGTGTAGAAATCGGGGCCGGTCTAACAGCAGCTGAGAAGATTTGGAGGATGTTTAGAGCCTTTGGTGATATTGCTTTTGCTTACACTTATTCTCAAATCTTGGTTGAAATTCAGGTATACTAGAAAAGGATATGTTTCATTATATCTTAGAGATTAAGACAACTCAACATTGAAATAAAAATGTTTGCATAATTAAATTTTTAGGATACACTAAAAGAAAGCCCTCCTGAAAACCAAGTGATGAAGAAGGCCAATCTTGTTGCTGTGTCAACTACTACAGCTTTCTACATGATGTGTGGCTGCTTCGGTTACGCTGCATTTGGCACTGATGCGCCTGGGAATCTACTAACGGGCTTCGGATTTTACGAGCCCTTTTGGCTCGTAGACATCGCCAATGCCTGCATTGTGCTACACTTAATTGGAGCATATCAGGTACAATAATATGATCATTTCCTTTTTGACAATGTTTATTTTATTTTTTTCAATGAGGATTAATAATGGTTTTTCATTTATGCATATTTATCCTTTTTCTTGTTAGGTATTTGCTCAACCGATTTATAGCGTGGTGGAGTCGTGGGCGAGGAGGAAGTGGCCGGAGTCGGAGGTGGTGACGAGAGAGTACACCATAAGCCTTGACAAAAAGCAAAGTCTTGTGATTAGCCTCAACCTTTTTAGATTGATATGGAGAAGTTTGTTTGTGATTTTTGCAACGTTTATTGCGTTGTTAATGCCCTTTTTCAATGATGTATTAGCTTTGCTAGGAGCATTAGGGTATTGGCCTTTGACAGTGTATTTCCCCATAGAAATGTACATTGCCAAGAATAGGATTGGGAGGTGGACCCGGAGGTGGCTCGGCCTCCAACTCATCAACTCAATGTGCTTTCTCGTTGCCGTGGCCGCGACCTGCGGCTCGCTACAAGGGCTCGGTAAGGCGCTCATGACCTACGAGCCTTTCAAGGTTA
This sequence comes from Salvia hispanica, assembly GCF_023119035.1. Classification (NCBI taxonomy): domain Eukaryota; kingdom Viridiplantae; phylum Streptophyta; class Magnoliopsida; order Lamiales; family Lamiaceae; genus Salvia; species Salvia hispanica. The sequence continues at coordinate 41,420,792 of NC_062967.1, forward strand.
AGGACTAGGATGTCCATCTTGTGAATTGTGATGGATTTTTAAGAAGTATTGTTAGCTGAGATGGTACTTGACCACCTTTATGTAACTGCTCCATCCTTAATTTTGTAATCTAGATTGGGGATAATAGTCATCTAAATAATGAAGTCTGGTCAAATTCTGGTTATCCAATAGTGACTTTGACGTTGGAATATTAAATCATGAAGTTTCAATTTTTTTCAATAGTCTCATCGATTTACAAAATGTTGTCTTTTAATGATGTTCAAAACAACTATTTCATTAAAATAAATATTAGTATTATCTTTTAAATTCTTTTATTTTCTTATTTTATTAAAATATAATTATTTTTAACAATATTAAAAGATGATATTTTGTTCATAAATGAGACAATTTAGAAATGATGAAACCTCATGATTTAATGATTTTGTAATTGTTGGGTTGATCCTATTATAATGGGTTCGAAACATACAATGTGTGCACTTCGTTGGTTGCACCTGTTAGGCGTACCTTGTTGTACCTATTATCATTTTTTTCCAAACCATCTTCGATTTTGTTAGTTGTCGACAATTTAGAACTTTGTTGATAATATATCCACATAGACTTTGAATATCTGCATGATTTCTTCTTTGGTGTACTGTGCTCGTACGCACACTACACACACTATCCACATATGACACTCATTGCACATAATATACACACACCATACCGTACTATACACACTATTTTGTGTTTTCGTTATAGGCGCTTAACAAGAATAATCTGATGTTCGTGACTTCATGTATTCTCATTATAGCCAGTTAACAAAAATAAATGTGGAAGCTACCACTATTATTTTGTGTTGTCATTGCAAAAATACTGAAATGTTTGTGACTTCCTTGTATGACTATTCTCATTAATCTGAGAAATTTTGTTAAATGACCATTAATTTTAGAATCATTAACTATAATCAATCATATATGTAGTATTAAATGATCGATATTAATTAAAAAAGAAATATAACTATTGTAGCTTCTAGATGGGCAGATTATATTCAACGATTATGCATGCCAAATTAAATTTAACTCCACGTAATAGTAATTAATTAATCATTTTAATATGGATGAATATAAGTCATCTAATTCAAAATAATAAATATATTTCCTCCATCCCTCGCTGTGACACGTACCATGATAAGAGCATTCACCATAGGGGCGGACATCCCCACGGACAAATACTAGGATATCCCAAAACACCTCCCGCAACGTTACTAGAACATCCCATTCCATTGTCACATCACTAGGACATCCCACTGCACAATAGTGGACAAGCACTAGGACATCCCAACAAATGAACACAAATTCACAAATACGGAATTCAAATTTCGACACAAATACGGAGAAAATGCAACCATTTTATTTAAATTAAAACAAAACATACATATTTAAATTTTAAAAAAATACATAGTTCACTCGAAAAAAAACCCATCCCAAAGCTTCGACACGCGCAGCCCCCTCTCACTCATCGTCGTCCCCTTTGCCAGTCTTGGCGGCATCGGAGTCCAGAGGCTCCCCCTGCAGCACCCCCGGTGAGGGGTGGGAGCCCCTAATCGCGCCTCATACTTTGGATGACGCCGTCCAACATCTCCTTGTGTAAGGGGTCATTCGTCGCTCTCCAATCCCGTATGACCTCTATCATGCTCTGCTGCTGTTGGATGTGCGCGAGGTGGGTAAGAGCGGGACTGGGCTCGGCACTATGAGCTGCCGATTGGACCTCATGAGACCTGCTGGCGCCTCCCCTAGACATCCGCATTGTCGTCTTTTGCCCAACCGGGCGACGGCGGGGGAGGGGTCGGGGCCTCTTTGACATCGCCAGGGAGGTCGTGGGAGCCGACATTGCTGTTGTACTCGCCGGAGGCATTGAGCCTCGTCCGCTTCGGCCAGCCAGCGTCAACACCCACACGAAACTTGGAGGAATCCATGAGCACAACATAGGCGTCCCAGTATTTAAACGTGCCGAACTTCCCCTTCTCGGGGTCCTGCTGCAACGACAAATTCTTCACATCCTCCATGCTATGACCGCAGGTTATAGTGCGGGTGTTGTTTTCGTAGATGCCGGCAAATCGGGTGATGGCCCTCCTCACCCGCTCCCACTGTTTACGGCACGGCTCAGACGCGTGATGCTTCCCACCATCTGAGCAGAATTTTGCGTAGGCCTTGCTAATGCGCGCCCACATCATGTCGATAGTCTGATTAGCCCCCAATAATGGGATCTTCACAAACATTGACCTAGGCCTTTGCCAGAGCGACGTGCTCCTCCGGACTCCAGATGGTCCTCTTTTCCTCATCGGCCTCCTCCCCCTCGTCCCCCGCGTCCCCCACACGCGAGGACTCACCAGTGCCCTTGCCCTTGCCCTTACCCTTCTTTTTTCCTGCCGAAGCAACTCATCCCCCTACCGCCGGTGGTATCTTAGTGGGAGGCTCCCTCATCGAAGATAGACCCAACTCCTCCAGTGAGAAAGTCTCAGCACCAGGAACTGAGTATCAAGTGGAGTACTTTAGGAACTGGCGGACAATAAATCTATGTAGGGCCGATAGACATTGTCCCCAGGTGATTGGGAGAGCCCCACTCTACTACCCCCGCAGCGGCACACATGCCCTGCATCATCCTAGACATCATCATCCTGCTCATCCCATTTATCCCGGGCATCATCCCTCCAATCATCCCGGCCACCATCCCCGTCATCGCGACACTCAACCCAGGAATTTTGGGCACCATCCCACTCATCCCTGCCATCCAAGGGTAGATATTATAGTACCCGGGCATCATCGCTGCCATTTGGGGCATCATCCCCGCCATCCTGCTTATCCCTGCAGAGATGCCGGCGTTTCCCCTGAAAACAATCAAACAAATTCATGAAGAAGAAAGCCATAAGATATATTTCCAGTTTTAGCAAGAGTGAATTGTCTCTGTTTCATTGACGATTTTGAAGAACTACATTACAAAATTATATAGCATAGATTAGAACCATCTAGAACTACTTAATCTATGTACTATCATCTATTCTCTTGCTTAACAAAAGATAAACATAACAGAATCATGAACGGCTCTTCTTCAATGCTCCTTGAACTGCCACGTCCCTCCATGTCCTCTTGTGGTCCAGGTGCAGAGCTGGTGCTTGAGTAACAAACGCAGTATCAGGTTTGAATGGCACAAGACTAGTCCTTGCTATGTCTCGTGCTCCACTTCCTTTCACGTGACCAATAGCTACATCATCTTCATTCAACATTGTAACACATGCAACCTTAGTATCTGCTTTGGACTGATCTTCAACACGCCCCCTCAATCCAGGGAAGCTAATGATATTATACCCAACTTTGCTCTCAGCTTCTCGAAGGATTGTCTGCCTAAAGGTTTGGTGAAGATATCAGCTATCTGTTCCGCTGTAGGAACATGCATCAGCTCAATTTCCTTAGCCAAAACTTTATCTCGAAAAAATGGATATCCAATTCGATATGCTTTGTCCTAGCATGTAAGACTGGATCAGAAGCTAAAGTTATAGCACTTAAATTGTCCACCCAAATAACTGTGTTAGATTTCTTCTCAAACTTCAGTTCACCAAGTATAGAATTCAGCCAAGTTACCTCTGAAGCAGCAAGACCAAGCTTCTATATTCTGCTTTAGTGCTTGATCTAGCCACCACAGCTTGCTTTTTCACACACCAAGATATTAGATTTCTTCCAAAGTATGTACGGAAACCACTCGTTGATCTTCTATCATCAAGATCTGCTGCCCAATCTGCATCAGAAAAGGCTGAGATCACTCCATTCGATTTGTAAATCCGTATTCCATAATCCAGAGTGCCAGACAAATATCTGAGGATCCTCTTAACTGCCCTCCAATGAGTATCCAAAGGTGATGATATATATTGGCTAACTTTGTTCACTGCAAAGTTGATATCCGGCCTTGTAATGGTTGCATATTGCAAAGCTCCCACAATGCTCCTATACAATTTTGGATCAAAAACTGGTTCTCCAAGATTCTTACTCAATTCACATCCAGAAGTCATAGGAGTTTGGCATCCCTTTGCTCCTACCATATTAGCTTTCTTTAAAAGATCCTTGATGTAGGTAGATTGACACAAATGCAATCCATTTTCAGTTTTCACAACTTCAACACCCAAGAACAGATTCACCTCATCAAGATCTTTTAAAGAAAAATGAGAATTGAGTTGAGAAATCACAGTCTTGATAGAAGATGAAGAATTACCTGTGATTAACATATCATCTACATAGATGAGTAAATAGATCACTTCTCCATTTTTCTGCCAGAAGAACATAGATGCTTCAGCTTTGGATTGAGAGAATCCCAGAGAAATCAAAACTGAGTGAATGGTCAGAAACCATGCTCTTGAAGCCTACTTCAAACCAGCATAAATAGCTTTCTTGAGTTTACAAACCAAGTGAGGGCCTCCTTGTTCAAACCCAAGTGGATGTCTCATGTAGATATCTTCTTTTAAATCCCCATTCAAAAAAGCATTATTCACATCAAGGTGAGTAATTGACCAACCAAGAGATGTAGCCAAGCTGAGAATTAGTCTGATGGTGGTTGGTTTCACAACTGGACTAAATGTCTCATTGAAGTCAAAACCAGGTTGCTGGGAGAATCCCTGAGCAACAAGTCTTGCTTTATGCCTAACAATAGCTCCTGAGAGATGAAACTTGAGTTTGAATACCCAAGTGCAACCAATGAGATTCTTGCCAGGAGGCAGAGTTGTTAAAATCCAAGTACCATTTTTCAGAAGAGCAATGAATTCTGATTGCATAGCAGCCTTCCAGATAGGAATAAGCAAAGCTTCCAAAGCAGATCTAGGAAGCAAGCTAGGAGAAATAGTCAAAGAATACACTTTTGGCTTAAAAATGCCTACTCTAGCCCGAGTGGTCATGTGATGAGTAGACTGAGTATTTGGAGGAGGCTGAGCATTTTGAGGAGGCTGGGTATCAACGGATGACTCAGACATTGACAATGGGGAATCAGAAGCATTTAGAGAAGATAAGAAATCTAGATCAGAAGCTGCAGGAATATGTGATGGGGGTGAATCAGAGGAAGAACTGAAGTGTTGATTATTATGAGGAGAAGATGGAGGTGAAGCTGGGGCTGGAGTGGTGGGAATGAAATTTGAAGGAACTATTGGATTTGGCTGATCTGAGGTAATTCTGATATTATCAGAAGCACTTACAGGAGATGAATGAAAGGGAAAAACATTCTCATCAAAGGTAATATCTCTTGTGACTATGACTTTTCCATCAGGAAATAAGGTTTTGTAGCCTCTGTGAGAAGGGCTATATCCTCTAGAAAAGTGGCCTTAACTGATCTAAAAAGGAGCTTGTGCTTGTTATAAGGTCTAATCAGTGGATAACACAAGCAGCCAAAAACTCTTAGAGATGTATAATCTGGTTTCTGAGAATATAAAGCTTCATAGGGTGATACGTTCTTGATAACCTTAGAAGGCATCAGGTTTATAAGATGAACTGCAGAAAGAAATGCATCATACCAAAACTTATGAGGGAGTGAAGCTTGAGATAAGAGAGTTAGGCCTGTCTCTACAATGTGCATGTGCTTTCTCTCAGCAAGGCCATTCTGTTGGGGTGTATAAGGGCATGAGATCCTATGAATAATCCTACACTCTTTGAGAAAAGATGATAGTCTTTGAAACTCACCTCCCCAATCAGATTGATGGGCTTTGATTTTGATATTAAACAGATTTTCTTTCATAGCTTTGAATGTTTAAAAGCTGAGTATGCATCATTTTTATGCTTCAAGAGATATATCCAAGTAAACCTAGAAGAATGATCTACAAATGAAATGTAGTATGAAAATCCATTTCTGGAAATGATGGGCGATGGACCCCAAAGGTCACTATGAATGAGTTCAAGAGGAGAATTTATGACAGTAGATGAATCTGAATAGGGCAATCTGTGTGCCTTAGAAACACAGCAAGGATCACAAAGAGATGGATTTTTCATTGAGATAAAGGGAATATTACAGCTATTTAAAGCAAGTTTCACAACATCTTGAGTAGGATGTCCTAGTCTATTGTGCCACAAAGCAATATCTAGACTAGAACTATTGGAAGAGCTACTGCAAGAGTTGGAATTTGGCAGAATTGCAGGATGAACAGTTGGAACATCTTGATTGGAAATGAAACTGGAGCTATGGCTTCCTTTGATTGGGGAATGATCAACTAGGAAATGGTATAGACCTTTGTCAATTGTTCCCTTGAGAACGACCTCATTGGTGCAAAGATCCTTGACAAAATAGAAGTTAGGATGGAATTCAAAGAATACAGAACTATCCTTTGCAAATTGGGAAACACTCAGAAGATTTTTGGTGATATTTGGAACATGAAGGAGATTTCTAAGATGAATTTTTCTAGAGAAATTAGATGAGTGAGGTTTAATCACAGATTCTCCAATATTTGCTATGGAAACTGATGATCCATTCCCAAGAACAAGAGTTTTACCTCCAATGTACTCAGAACTGATGTTGAGGTTGCTCAAGTCATTTGATACATGGTGTGTTGCTCCAGAATCTGGATACCAGCTTGAAGAAGATCCAACATCATAGCTATATTTAGATGGATTTCCAATAGAGAGAGGTGCTGTGGGAGACCTCGGCACAGATTGAACCATATGAGCTGATGGATTATAGAAATTTTGTTGTTGTGGCAAATTTCCTCTGATCTGCTGCATCTGTGGAGGAGTGTAGTTCTGCTCAAAACGATGTCAACACTTTGTTGCCGAGTGTCCTGGCTTCTCACAGAGTAGACAAATGATTTTGTTAGCTCCTCTTCCAAAACCTCTTCCACCTCTGCCTCCTCTTTGGTTCCTTGATCCACCTCTTCCACCACTTGAATCAAATTTGTTGTTGTAAGAATTTGAGTCTCTTTTCTGAGCTGATTGTTGTTGAAGCAGATTCAGGGAAGGTTGAGATCCCTCAACACTAGTAGTATGGGCTCTAGTCGCTTCCATTCTTGACTCACAACTCAAAAGAAATGAGCTCACATCAGAGATGCTCCATGGCTCAGTTCAGGAGGTCACTGCACACACAGTCGGGTCATACTCTTGCCCTAGGCCACCCAAGAGATGCAGTACATGTTCTCCATCAGAAATCCTACAGCCAACTGAACCAAGAAAGTCAAAATAAGACCTCATTTTATTCAGATATTCATTCATAGAAAGTTCATCTTTCTTGGGATTCTGCATTTGTTGCCTATATTGCATGATTTTTGTTGTTGATCTGCTAGCAAAGTTAGTTTCAAGGGCACTCCAACTATCTCTAGCAGATCTGAGACCAACCACAAGTACACGTGCTCCCTCTGAGAGAGAAGACAGTCAGCAACCCTTCTATCTTGCCTTTGCCAAGCTACATATGCAGAATTCAGCATCATTGTGCCTTCTTCAGTTGGATCTGGAATCATCTGTGGTGGTGGAGTAGCTTCTCCTGTGAGAAAAGCCTCAAGGCCATAGCCACATACTGCAACATCCAACATCCACTTGTTGTTGCCACATAAGGAAATTTCCATCAGTAAGTTTTACTAAAATAGGTGGTAATTGTGAGAAAATAGGGAGTGCAGAGAGTGGAATGGAATTGACATTTGAATCGTTTGATTCTGCCATTTGGAAAAGATACAAAACAAGAAAGAGGCTAGGAGAGATAGGATCAAAGAGATCCTGATCTGGTACCATGAAAACAATCAAACAAATTCATGAAGAAGAAAGTCATAAGATATATTTCTAGTTTTAGCAAGAGTGTGAATTGTCTCTGTTTCATTGACGATTTTGAAGAACTACATTACACACTTATATAGCATAGATTAGAACCATCTAGAACTACTTAATCTATGTACTATCATCTAATCTCTTGCTTAACAAAAGATAAACATAACAGAATCATGAACGGCTCTTCTTCAATGCTCCTTGAATTGCCACATCCCTCCATGTCCTCTTGTGGTCCAGGTGCACAGCTGGTGCTTGAGTAAATACCTCAGTATCAGGTTTGAATGGCACAAGATTAGTCCTTGCAATGTCTCGTGCTCCACTTCCTTTCACGTGACCAATAGACACATCATCTTCATTCAACATTGTAACACATGCAACCTTAGTATCTGCTTTGGACTGATCTTCAACCTCCCCTACCTCCAATGGGGAACGTCAGCGTTTGAGACTCACTTGTGGCGGGAGGGTCGTTATCGTGCTCCAATTATCTTCAATTGAAATGAGAGTAAATAAAGAGAAATTTGTTAATACAAGTGATGCAACTGAAATAGTACAACGAGCCGTATATATAGAGTTTTGAAATTTTTTTTGAAATTTTGGCTCGTCCGTCGCCTGCGCACAATAGCGGACGAGAGGACGGACGATCCGACAGACGTCCACGCTTGACCACGGACGACCTCTCGTCCATCCCGGATGTCCGTGGCTCGCTCGTCCGCCCAATAGCGGATGTCCCCGACGGACGAGCCGCTCACCGGTCGGACGTCCGCTATTGTGGATGCTCTGAGAGTGAGTTGTATCTCTTGATATGAGAATTAGAAATTAATGTTTAATAAATTAAGTAGAGGAATACAAGTGAAGAACAAATAATAAAGAAAAATACTCCCTCTGTCCGCGAATAGGAGTCCCATTTTTTCATTTTAGTCCGTCCGCAAATAGGAGTCTCGGTTCACTTTTACCATAAATGGTAATAGGTTCTCATCTTCCACTAATTCTATCCACTCACATTTCATTTAAAATTAATATATATAAGTGTGACCATTATTCCACTCATTTTTCTTAACATTTCTTAAAACTCGTGCCGCCAAGAAATGAGACTCCTAATGGCGGATGGAGGAAGTAAAATATAATATAATAATCATAAAATTGATTGGTAACAAGAAATAAATGACTAATTTATCTTATAATACAACGAGTAACAAATTGGAATATTGTAAATAGAAAATAATTTCTCATATACTATATGATTCAACAACATACAAAATTTTTGATAGCAGATCAATAACGATTGAACGGTGGGAAAATAAAACAATTAAGTCATTGTGTGCGCATAGTGTGTAATGAATGTGGTGTTTACAACGCGTATGGTGTGTGTAAAATGTGCAATGTGTGGTGTGTAATTTGCGTGTAGTATGCGTAGTGTATGTAGTGTATTATTTCTTTCAATTATTAAAAATGCTAAAATTTTAGTTTTATTATTAAGATGATATTAATTTTAAATAGTATAAGATTATATTTTATACTTCCTTAGTATACAAAAATAGACAAGATTACGAATGATACAGATTTTAATGTATAATTGGTAAAATAAGAGATGGGAAAAGTAAGAGAGTGAAGAAAAATGTGGTGAAATGAGTGTTAGTGGATTGTGGGGTCTACATTTAGAAGGATATATAGGGTTTAGTCGAAAACTTTTCTTTTTGAACTTAGTCTATTTTTTGTGGACGGACCAAAATGGTAAAACTTGTCTATTTTTCGTGGGCCGAGGGAGATTTTGTTAAAATTTAAAATAAAAAGAAATGAGAATGAAATGGAATGGCCATTCACCCATTCCTTAGCTAAATGGAAGGAATTACTATTCCCATGTGGAATGAAATGGTGATTTCTAAGGAAGAAGAATAACAAGCAAAAGAATGGAATAGAGGTAGAAATGTCATTTCATTCCTCTATTCCATTTCACCATACCAAGTATCCCTGAGAGTTACTTGGTCACATCCATAGTAGTAGTTGAATTGGGAGGATATAATAAATCGAGGAGTGGTAGAATTTTGGAAAAATAAGAAGAAAATTAAAATAATTTGAATACGAATAAGAGCAAGAAAATTATTCTTAATTGATTACTGGGGTAGGACTGCTTCTTTTTCCCAGGGCACAAGCATTGACCTGAGACCACAAGCATTGACTTGAGTTCTTTACAATAATCTGAACACATTAAATTTGCTTCATACAGGTGCAAAACTTGATATATCATGTAACTCAAGAAAATCCAAAAATTTTGCAGCCAATGGCACCTCTTCTCCACTTCCACTTCCTCTTCCTATTCCTAATTCCTCTACACCTTCATGTAAATTCACAGAACTTATCTTATGAGCAGGCTACTCTGTTGAGCTTGAAACAGCATTGGGGCAGTCCCACCTCGCTTCAACGGTGGAATTCGACCTCATTTATGTGCGACTGGCCTGAAGTTGATTGTGTGTTTGGTTCAGTCACCGGTCTGAAATTAGCAGAAAAGAACATTAGAGGAACAATTCCACCAACGGTATGTTTGCTCAATAACATCGTTTCATTTTATATGTCTCGAAATTCCTTGTATGGAGACATACCTGTCTGCCTCAGCAACTGCTCAAAACTAGTGAGGTTGGACTTGTCCATGAACGAACTGTCTGGGACAATCCCAGTCGAGCTGCTCAGCCATAAATGGCTGAGCTCTTTATGGTTGCAGGGAAACAGATTGGTCGGGACGATACCAACACAAATAGAAGCATTAAGGTTAGAGGTTCTTGATCTCTCTCACAATAAGTGGAATGGATCGATCCCTGATGATATAAAGAAGTTGTCCAGGCTCAGATCCTTGGATTTTTCGGTGAATTTTCTCCATGGGACAATCCCCACAGATTTGTTCCAATTGCGTTTGCTTGAGTATTTGTCTCTTGGTTACAACGTCCTCTCTGGGAAACTGCCAGAACAAGTGCAAGTTTACAGACTGGAAGTGCTAAATCTTACTCACAACAACCTACATGGCACAGTTCCGAAAAGTATAACTGATCTAACGAGGATACGTACCTTGGATTTGTCTGATAACGAGCTATCTGGAGACGTGGAAAGTGTGGTTCATCTGAGGATCATGACAGCAGTCCGGCTCTGCTCTAACAAATTCTCTGGGAAGGTGGGATATGAGATTGTGAATATGTTCTTAAGACGAATGGAAGATGATTACATTTCAGAGGTTGAAGTTCAATAAAACAGAAATCTTGTCTAGTCTTACAGATGAAAACCTGATTGGGTATGGAGGCTCGGGAAAGGTATATCGAGTGTTCGTGAATGAAGGAAGCATTGCTGTTGCTATCAAGAGCATTGTGAATCCCAGAAAATCAGACCACGGACTCGAGAAGGAATTCCTAGCAGAGATCAAGACGCTGGGGACTATATGGCACAACAATATAGTGAAGCTTCTATGCTATCTCTCAAGCAAAGAAGTGAAGCTTCTCGTCTACCAATATGTCGAGAACAAGAGCCTTCACCAATGGCTGCACGGCAGAAACAGGGAAATATCATCTGCTGGTGACTGTCCAGTCACCAAATTGGAGTGGCCGATGAGGCTACATATCGCCATTGGAGCAGCACAAGGACTATGCTATATGCACCATGACTGCTCCCCAACTATCATCCACCGTGATATCAAGTCAAGAAATATACTACTGGACTCGGAACTCAATGCCAAAATAGCAGATTTTGGACTCTCAAAACTGCTCAGCAGCCAGGGAGACACAGAAACAGCATCAAGTATAGCTGGAACTTTTGGCTACATTCCCCCCGGTATGAATTATACTTACTAACCCTCATTATCTTAAGGGACAGTTTGGTAAGGCAGATAACTTATCGATACATTGACAAACTGCCCCATAAGTGATTTCTTGTTTATTTATCTTCCCTACCAAACTTGTAAACCATGCTCTTAATACATGACAAAACTTGTAAACCATGTTTCGTTTATTTCTCTTCCCTACCAAACTGTCCCTTATGTTATGTGACTTCTTGGTTTAAATACGTTGACAAAACTTGTGAACCGTTATTCGCAGAGTATTCCTATACAAGAAAAGTGAACAGAAAGACCGATGTTTACAGCTTCGGAGTGGTTCTACTCGAACTGACTACAAGAAGAGAGGCTGTTACTTATGGAGATCATATGAACCTAGCACAAAGGGCACACCTACAGTCAAGAGATACAAATGCCATTATTGATGCACTGGATGATGAGATCAAGGACTCGACCTACTTGAACCAAATAATAACTGTTTTTCGTCTAGGAGTGGTTTGTACTGCTGAGTCACCTTCAAATAGGCCATCCATGAAGGATTGTTTGCATATTCTACAATCTACATAATTGCATAAATGTATCAAATCTACATATTCTTGATCTTCTAGTTCAAATAATTTCTAGCTATCATATTGTAAAAGAACATAAGTCATATGTATCAAATCATGCATTACCATGATTGTTTAATGGATCAGATCAAATATTGTGAAAAATTACCTGAAAGAGGAATTAGTTGATGATATTGTGCCTCAAATTCTCTATGAATCAATGCTTGGTGTTGAAATTGAAATCCTGATTCCTCATCTATCGACATCCCAAATCAAGAGCACCAATTCAAGCACAGGCGAAGAGAACTGCTGTTGATGCGATCAAATTCCCTAGATGTTGAAATCCCAATTTCTCATCTATCGACATCCCAAATCAAGAGCACACATGCGAAGAGAACTGCTCAAATTCAAAAGTATATTTTCAAGAGTAAACTACAAAAATGTCTCCAGACTATGGATTTATTTCACTCATAATCCCTTTGTTTTAAAAATATCGTCATTAGTCCATGTACTAAAGGTTTATTTCAAAATTGATCATTTTTGTTATATTTTTTCCAAGAATGTCCGTTTGAGCATTTGGGCAATTTCGCCTTTTAACATTTTAACCGTTTCAATATGATATTATTTCAATGATACACTAAATCTGATATTATTTCAAAATTATCTTCTTCTTCCTTTCGCCATCTTTCACTTTATTTTTTTTATTTCAATATTAAATTTAATTTTTTAAAATTTAGATTTTTAAATATCAATAAATTATTTTAACTAAAATTATTAATTTATGTATTCTTTCTCGTCTCATAGCTATATATATAAAAATAAAACTATGCAGCCAACTCACACAAAACTCTTTCATAATAAATACATAAATTAATAATTTTAATTTAAAAATAATTTATTGGTATTTAAAAATCCAAATTTTAAATTTAATTATATAAAATTAAATCTAATATTGAAATAAAAAACAAAGTGAAGGATGGCAAAGGGAAGAAGAAGAGACTTTTGAAATAATATCAGATTTAGTACATCATTGAAATAATATCATATTGAAACAGTTAAACTATGAAAAGACGAAATTGCCCAAATTTTCAAAGGGCATTTTCGAATTAAACAAATAGCCAAAAGGACCAATTTTGAAATAAACTTCTAGTCCAGAGACTATTGTCGGTATTTTTAAAGTCTAGAGAGTATAGACGAGATAAACCCATAATTCAGAGACTATTTTTGTAGTTCACTCTATTTTCAAAGATGTCACCCTAAAAAATAATTTTACCCCAACTCTTTATATTAAATTCAAACTATTTTTGAGTAGCAGTAGTATTTCATAAAAGTAATACACACTCATATTTAATATTATTCCAAGCAAATTAGATTTAGTTTGCATTTAGAGAAATTTTCTATGTAAGTTTTGATATATGGTGGAAGATGGCGTAACAATAATAACCCATCTAAAATATTTACCTAATAGTGAAAGGAACTACTCCGTCCATGAAACTATATCTCATTTTACTATTTTAAGATGTCTGTGATTTAAAGTCTCATTTGCTTTTTTATATTTTAGATAAGTGGATTCACCATTCACCTAACTCACTACACCCATATTTTATTATAAAATTAATATATAAAAATAGGATCTACTTTTCATTAACTCGATCTATTTTCCATTAACTCATTTATTTATTTTTTTCACAAAGTTAAACAAATTCTTAAATCTCGTACTGAGTCAAAATGAGACTATAAATAGCGAACAGAGTAATTTTGATTTTACGGATCAAAATAACAAAAAAAAAACTATTCTTTCGAAATAAAAAGAGTAGTAGTATTAATTAATTCATTACCTATTACTCCTAGTAGCATATATTATTAGGGGTGGAAATATGGGTATTTGTGAATACCTGACTCGAAAAAATTGGGTACTCAAACCCGGAAATCGTCTAAATATCTATCCAAAACCTGGCCCGATATATTTTCGGGTACTCCAATACCTGCTGCGGGTATCCATATCCGACGTATAGGGTATCCAAATAACCGATTCTTTACATGTGTTAATAACTAATAAAATCAAATTTTATATATTAATATAAATATATAAATATTTAAATTGACTAATATCTTTAATGTTGTATTTATTTTGTAGTATATAACTATAAAAAAGAATGTGTCACTTTTATTTTAAAGTATGTGATTATATTTATGGGGATTGGTCACGTAAGTAAAATAATAAAGTTACACATTTAATTAAACTGTAAAAGCAACAAGTAATATAATTCAAAAAGTCAAAATAATTAACTAAAATATAAAACCACATGAGTTGGATATGCAATACGTAAAACTTGAGAGTTTGGAGAAGCCGTGACCTAGAGTAAGAAAGATTGACTTATTTATATAAGTTTAGATAAAGTTAACATAGTAAGTTGTAATTAGCAAATAAATTAGCCCAGGTCTTGAAGCCCAAAATGGCTAAACCTAATTTAAAAAATACTTTAAATAATAAATTGGATATTCGGGTAATATCTGATACCCATTCGGGTTATCCAATACCTAATTTATCTTAAAGTTCAATACTCAATCTCATACCCAATCCCATAAAATTGGATATTGGGTATCCAATACTCGGCGGATATCGGATCGGGTACGGATAAACCCAATATCCGATATCCATATTCCCACCCTACTATATTATTAAATTTTCATCTCATGCGGCTTGCATTTTTCTTTTTGGGTAGTAAGTTAAGGATTAAACAATTAGTATAATTAAATTAGTATTTTAAAAATAACAAATGAATACTCCTTAATACTCCATTTGTTCTGAAAAATATGAATATTTGTTTTTTACAGATTTTAATGTATAATTAGAAAAATAAAAAAAAATAAATGATAGTATGAGTACTGTTAGTGGACTCCACATCATTAGTGTAACTAATGGTATTGTAAATAAAATAATGTATTGTTTAACTATTCCAAAATTAGAAAATTCATACTTTTCATAGACGGACTAATAAGAAAACATTTCATACTTTTAAGGACGGAGTGAGTAAGAAAATACTTAATTAATTATAATATTTTAATTAAATATCCTAATTATTAGAATCAATGCAAGTAGTTTTGGATGAATCGAAAAAAAAGTACAAGTAACATAAGACGGGGTGGGTTAGTCATTCCAATGATATTGAAACCTCTAGTGAAAGGGCCGAGCGATTGTACCATTCCTATTCCAATACTCACAATAAAATAAAATAAATAATCGGTGAAAGGGATGCTATCTGATATTTATGCGCCATATCTTTTTAATCAATTTATAATTTTCATTTTTTTGTGAAAATATATTCGGTATTGAGACAATCAATTTAGCTAAAATCAGGTACGGGTACCCGACTTGTCAGGTGCGGGTAACCCGTTTCGCCACCCCTAGGTCGGACAAATAAAGTAATCATCAAGCGTTAATTTTTTGTTTTGCTAGTTATATTATTTAAATATACTGACTAAGGGTTATATGATTATTCATTTTGTAATAAATTTTGTGTAACACGGAAGTAAACGTGTGAAAGGGAACTGACCCCATGCTTGAGATGGGGAACCAGTGGCTGAGAGTCTGAGACACCCCTGATCTCTCTCTGCTACTCATCAGTTTTCATTATCAATAAATAAATATTTGATGCTTACTCTATTTCCCCTCTGTTTCTTGCTTTCAAGAAACGATTTTTGTTCATGGGTTTTAGGCTAAACATCAAATGGGGCGGTCTCTCAGTTCAGTCGCCTCTCTCCACAAGTTCTTCATCTTTGCCTTCTTCATATTCTTGTCAGTCTCATCACTTCTTCAATTTTGATTTATTTTTGTATATGACCATTTAATTTATGTTGGTTTGGTTTGTCTTATGTTACTTTAGGTTCGTTTCATGATAGATTTTCTCAGTGATTCTGCTTCAACAAATGTTTTTATTAGTATTATAATTATAATTGGAAAAATATGAACTTTCAGGTTTGGGATGAATTTTTCATTTAATTGCATATGGCATGACCAATGAGAAAAACAAATTGTGATACTATTTTCTAATATTTCCGAGAGGATCAAGGCTATAAACTGAAATAATTTTGTTGGGTTAAGATTGATTCATAGACTAATGCATTGCATTCTAGATTCAAGATTGTGTATGAAGGCCTTACCTATTTGTAAATTGTGATGACAAGATTGTGACATTAGCTGAACTTCTTGTTTTCGACTCGGGAAAGGGCTCTTCAGGTCATAGCTTGTAGTGGTTATGACATTGGTAGGGTAGGCTGAAGCACCCCAAACACAAAAACTGTTATAGTAGTATTAATGGAGGGCTGTCGAACTCTTTTGCAATTAACCGCCGTCTCAGTTTACAAAGACAGTGGAGCCCTTCCAACATAATTTTCTAGTTCCAACACTCTCATATACGAGACATCTTGTTTTCTCGAAATTTGTATCCCGTACACTGAAAAATAGTCTGTGTTGTATCCCTTAGTCGCTCAATGAGGATTTATCCCGGAGATTCTGATAAGCTGCTCTGCTCATATCCTTTTATTTCGATTCTATGCAGCATGCATTTCTTTCTTGTGTTCATGTTTATGACTCTCTGAGCTGTTAAGGCTCACTTTAATCTCCTCGTAAAAGTAGAAGAAATGAAACTTCAAGTGATGTCAATATTATCACTAAGTTATTATTTTTTTTCCTGAAATTAAATTACTCTAGGAGTAACAGCTGAGTAAATCTACCCTTTATAATAGTAAGAGGGAACCCAAACTACTTTATTTTGGGTTGTTTTGAAGTCTGTCACTTTCTTGTGGTTGAAAAGAATGAGTTAATTTTTATTGTTTCAGCATTCTCTTAAGGTACAACTGCATGATTTCGTTGGGGCCGATCATAGTAAATTTATCATGAATATGGTACTTTTCACGACTGCTTAAATCTCTGCATCTAAACTCGATCCGGTTTCCTATTTTTCTTGCCTCTCTTCATAGAGAGGGTGTGACATGCCAACATGCATAAATACACAATAATCATGAATTTCTAAACTCTTCTCTTCATCTTACAACGCAGGTAGAGGCAGAGACGTTTCGTATATTATGACGAGAGTATCTGCTGCTTCTGTCCTATATGGCGAGGCCGAAACTCAAAACGATACGTCCAAGGCACAAGCTTCCTTGTCTTCCCATCAGCTCTTGGAGAAGTATTTGTTGGAAACTAGAGAATTAAAGGTTGTTCTTTTGTTTGCTTTTAGTCCTTTTTGCATAACCGAGCAATGTCTTACACATGTTTTTACAGATTCGTGTCCGTTGTTGTCTTTAACACTCTTTTGCTCACTTTCGTATCTATTCATTCAGGTGGGACTTGGAAAGGGCTCCGGAGATAGTAGTGTATACAGGTTACTTGATAACGACACTCAGATTTCTAGCAAAGAGGATGAGTCTGTCTCCCTTACCACCGCACGAGCAATGCAAACATCACAGTACAGATTGTTGATGAAGAATCTCGATGTGTTGGAGTACATGTTTGCTGATTCTGACGTGGTAAGGTTGGAACGAGATATTCTGGAGCAATTAGAAAGACTCGGTGCTCTAAGATTGTTCAATTCATTTCTATCAAGGACCATAAAATCCTCGACTTCTTTTGATTTGTCTAAGGCTCCAACTGAGAATGTTGACGAGTCCAAGGTAAATGACTCGGTGGAGAATCGTACAGGCAAGGTGGTTGTTCAATCTGGGAAAAAAGAACTCAGAAAATTGAGAAGAAACAGATCATTGGAGAAGGAAAGTGCTATTTTGCAAGAATTGCATTCAAATGATCTTCATAAGGCTAAACTTGCCCCTGCTAGAAGAAACTCAAGATCCAGAAACAAAAAGCTCAAGATTGCTAGGAACGAGGCAGAGATGTCAAGTGGAGTTAAGGTTGTTTCAATTTCTGTTATGCAAGAAGCGCTTTCGGTTCATTTGAGAAAAAAAATATTTGTCTCATAGTTAAGTTAATGTTATTATATGATAGATGGTTGCAGAATTGGAAAAGCTGAGGGTGGTACTGGAAAAGGATACGGGTAAAATCCCTAGCATGAGTAGCTGGGCCGAAGCTGCCGGAGTTGAAAAGAGCGAGCTGCAACGTCAGTTGCATTATGGATGGCTTTGTAGAGACGAGCTTTTAAGAAGCACGCGCTCCTTGGTTTTGTTTATTGCAAGAAATTACTGGGGACTTGGAGTAGCATTTGAAGATCTGATTCAGGTTCATCCTTTTCTCTTTCTTTGTAATGTTTTGGTAAATAATTGAATCTGTCTCGGAAAAGCGCTCAACTTTCCTAAATCTATTCCAAACTATCAATCTTGACAAGTTAATAACCAAACTATGTGAAGCTATGCAAATATGTCTCGAGATTCAAACATGTAACTAGACCGTGGAAATGGTTTCCATTGTCGTATCCAACTTTGACTCTGTAATCGTGTTGGTCTACAGGCTGGGAGGATAGGTGTCTTGCAAGGTGCAGAGAGATTTGATCAGTCAAGAGGGTACAAATTCTCGACCTACGTCCAGTATTGGATCAGGAAATCAATGTCAACATTGGTGGCGAGACATGCCAGAGGAGTCCGTATCCCTGTAAGTCCCGTTCGTTTACTACTTTTTCATCCATTCTATGTTCAGCAGAATCTATAACTTCATTTCTTTATATTTCTGTTGCAGTGCACATTGAGCAAGGCCATTAATCAAGTACAGAAAGCACGAAAGTCCCTTCGTACGAGCAATGGAAAGTATCCAGATGACTGTGAAATTGCCAAGTTTACTGGTCTCACCGTAGCTAAAATCGTCTCAGCTAGCAAATGCCTCAGGGTTGTGGGATCAATCAATGAAAAAATAGGGGAATCCACCAGCACTAAGTATATGGTAAGGGCCAAAGCTCGTAATCTTGGTTCGTTCATGTTTATTGCCATACATTTCATTCGTCGATGAGCCATTTTGTTACTTCTAACGATGTCGATCTAGCCAGACAAAGTTGGCTCGGGTAAAAAAAACCCAATTGTCTCAGTTGAGATCGATTGTTGCTTCTCTGACCTCTTATCGTGGCTATCTTGCAGGAGATCATACCAGATACATCGACGATGACCCCCGAAGAAGCAGTTTTCAGACAGCATATGATCAAGGATGTGCACACACTTCTCCATGGGTTGGATTCAAGAGAGAGAGAGGTAATAATCCTAAGATTCGGACTAGGTAAGAGTCAATGCAAATCTCTGGAGGAAATAGGGAGGCGTTTCAGTGTGAGCAAAGAGTGGATAAGAAGAATAGAGAGGGCTGCTCTTACAAAACTGAGGAATGAGGAATCTCTCAAAATTTTGGACCACTACGTATATCTTAGTAGTTAGTTCTTGTCATGAATATATGAGGTTGTTGATGATTTATATATTTCTTGTATAAAAATGATGATAATAGATGAAATTATGTTTATGATGGGTGTTGTCTTTGCTGCCATTCTTGAATCCTGATTAATAGAAACTCCACCACCACATAACCATTCTTGATGATTGAGGGGTTTCTATGGTTTTTTAGCTATGGGCCCATTCAAAATGCAAACCTTTTCAAATTGTATATGGATCTACATCGGAGTAAATATTTACTCTTTTCAAGCTTTTATGCTTGGACGACTGAAGAGGTTGATAATGTCACATTTGCAGTGTCAAGAATGTGAGCCTATAGATTAATGAATTCAATGTGATATTATAATGACGTTGATTTTTCGAATCTTTAATGACAGTTGACAATCCTTGAAAATCTCAAAAAATTCCAAATAACTTAATTTCATATAACTCTCTTGATTTTAATAATTTTTTATTCACATACCACATATCAAATCTCAATTGCATACATATGGACGAAGAAATTTGTACGAAAATGTAATTTGTATATACTTATAACGATGGACGCTATAATGTTCTTCATTGCATTGTTAATGTACACATGACCTAAATGGCAATGTGTATAATCTACAAAATATGTAAATGTTTTAAGTGTTTTCGAATCTGCAAGCAATTGTGATTTAATGAATTTTATTGTTTTTGAATTTGCAAGCAATTATTTTTCCACTCGCATTTTATTATAAAACTAATATAAAAAAAAATAAGACCCGCATTTCATTATTTTTTTTTATAAACTCCCTTTTTACATTTTTTAAAATCCGTGCCGAACTCAAATGAGACTTCTAAAATAGACTGAGGGAGTAATAAAATAAAAACTTATCTCTAATTAATTACTCAATTTTATATTACAGTAGTATCTTCTATTTTATTTATATATTTTATTTTTGCACACATACTTTACCTGCTTCATTTATTTATCTCTCATACTTTTACTAATTTATTAAAATCTTTATTAGTTAGACTATTTTTTATTGGCGAAAAAGTATCATAGGCTATGTTTATAAATCGTCTTAATTTAGCAAACTCCTCGAAATTGAAATCGTAAATGTCAGTAAAAAAATCTCTTAAAATCTGAATCAATATCTTTATTGGTATTTTGTACTCTACAGAGGAGTTAAATAAGAGAAATATTTTTGTTATAATTACATTTGATATTATATCAACTAATTATTAAATTACAAATAGGCGGGACTGCTACTTATATAAGGCGAGAAAATTATACCTCAGATATTAGAACATAAAAAACTCTCAATTATTTATATTTGGGGATGATTCAATTTTACAAATTTAACTAGTCTCATTATTACGAAAAAATATCTAATATTCCTTCAAGAATGAACTATTTTATGGAATATGTCTATAAAAAATTGCATATTTACAGTATCTCATGAAATAATAGCACCACAAGTCTCGACAAGTACTTAATTTTGTTTTGAGGATCTTTTACATTATTTTAAGATATTATTGAACATTTTCACTTTATCAATTTATCTATATTTATCCTCATCTTAATCTCTCCCTTTGTTTATTTAATTTATCTCTTCTCTCTATCTTTTATTTACCTTTTCTTTCTTAGTATTTATTTAATTTATCTCTTATACTAATCAGTTATTATTCAGAATATCTTTCTAATTTATTTAATTTATCTCTTTATAGAGTCTATTTTTATTAAGTAATGAACATATGCTACCTAAATTATTATTACATGTAGTACTTATTTTGTATATTTCATTATTTCTAGTATTATTATTATTATTAGTATTATCAAAATTACCATCAAATTGATTTTTAAATAAATAAAAGCAAAACAGAAAAATATTTCGGAATCTTTAAATTTTGGTGAAAGATACGTTAAATAAATAAAAAAAAGAAAATTAACTGTGCCAGATTGCCACCTTCCCCCCAAATCCCCCACCCATCTTTCTCTCTCTATATTTCTCCTCTCTCCCTCTCTCTTTCTCTCTCTACTTTCCTGCAAAACCACATCATCCTCCACCTTTACGCACAAGCCTGTATCTATAGTTTCCGGCAGGCAAACAGCAGCTCACTGCACACATTCGCGCAGTTTGAGTTGCTAGGAAATCGCCGCGGTTGCAAACTCGATTTCGGCGGCGGTTCCCGGTGCGATTTGGTTTGCGCCGGGGAGGATTCCGGGGAGATGCATTCCTTTCATGCTATCTCCACTCCCTGCGGCGCGGCGTGATGACTATTCTCACCGGTACATGGCTAATTGCAAGCTTCAATTCGCACTTTTACCTCGTGTGCTGGTAGGACTAGCGGCAGTGCTGTTGCTGTCAGTCTACTGTAACCCTAGGTTGATTTCTGCAGTAGCGGATTCGGATTCGGACTTGGATTTCGACTCGGATTTTCTGCTGTTCCACCAGGACTACTCGCCGCCGGCGCCTCCGCCTCCTCCGCCGCACCCGCCGTCGCTCTCGTGCGAGTCCGATCTCGGCGGTGTTGGGAGTTTGGATACTACTTGCCAAATTGTCTCCAGCGTGAACATAACGAAGAATGTG
>NC_062967.1:41442942-41475594 GCF_023119035.1 Salvia hispanica
TCAGTTTGTACTCTTAAATTATAAAGACCATTTTCTTCAATTACAATATAAAATGATTTATATAAAATTACGAGCGAAAAAAAAGTAATAATAGTTTCTAATGTAAGAAAATCTAATATATAAATAAATATGAGAACATAAAAAAATATTACTAAATCAAGAAAGAAGAAAAAAAAGCAAATGAACAACAAGCATAGAACCTTACTAATATATAAAGCTAAAGATTCAAAAATGTAACGAGCATATTATTAAATATGAAAACTGCTCTAGGAGAGTTTTGAACCTTGGAACTCGCAAATAAATGACCAACACTGACACCAACTGCGCTAATTTGTTGATATGGTAAACATTGCATACGCATAAATATATAGTAATTAGGAAAATGGCTGAGGGGCCCAAGGGCCCCCCTGGACCCACACATTGAATTCTGCATCTAGTATCATACTAAATGGGAATTGGGTATCTTAATATCAAAGATTTGTGGTGGACTTTAATCCCATCCCTTTAGCCGATTTGTACACAAGATCTCTACTCAACCCTTTGGTTAAATGATCGGCTAAGTTATCATGAGTTCTCACAAACTCCACAGATATCACACCATCCATAATAAGTTCACGAATCATGTTATGTCTAACACCTAAGTGTCTTGACTTTCCATTATACACTTGACTATATGCCTTAGCCAAGGTAGCTGCACTATCACATCTGATAGATATAGGTGATATCGGTTTAGGCCACAATGGAATTTCATATATTAGATTTCTTAGCCATTCAGCCTCTTTACCAGCTGCTGCTAATGCCACAAACTCCGATTCCATTGTTGAATTCGTGATACAAGTTTGTTTCTTTGATGCCCAAC
This sequence comes from Salvia hispanica, assembly GCF_023119035.1. Taxonomy (NCBI): domain Eukaryota; kingdom Viridiplantae; phylum Streptophyta; class Magnoliopsida; order Lamiales; family Lamiaceae; genus Salvia; species Salvia hispanica. Next base: position 41,443,802 of record NC_062967.1, read on the forward strand.
ATATAGCACCACCTCCAAGACGGAATACCCAACCACTTGTGGAAGAATGATCTTCCATATTGGTGATCCAACTTGCATCCGAATAACCTTCAAGAACAGAAGGAAATCCAGAATAAGACAACCTATAATCCATTGTTCCTTTTAAGTACTTAAATACTCGATTCATGGCTTGCCAATGGATTAAACTTGGATTATGAGTATATCGACTCAACTTTCCAACTGCAAAGGCTATATCGGGTCTAGTACTAATCATAGCATACATTAGTGATCCAATAGCCTTTGAATATTCAAGCTGATTCACAGCAACTCCTTTATTAGGCACGAGTTTTGCACTAGGATCAAAAGGAGTCTTAACTGGAGAACAATCTTTGAAGTTAAATTTTTCCAACACCTTCTCAATATAATGTGATTGAGAAATGGAAATTCCTTGTTCTCCATGTGTGATCTTAATTCCAAGAATCACATCAGCCTTCCCCATGTCTTTCATCTCAAACTTAGATGACAAAAATGCCTTTGTTTTATCAACTTGATCTTGGTCAGTACCAAAGATCAACATGTCATCCACATATAAGCAAATGATAACTCCTTTACCGGTAGCATCAAATTTGCTATATACACACTTGTCTGCTTGGTTTAATACAAAACCATTAGACAACACCACGTCATCAAACTTCTGATGCCATTGTTTGGGGGCTTGCTTTAGTCCATAAAGAGATTTTACCAATTTACAAACCTTATGTTCATTACCAGGCATGACAAAGCCTTCTGGTTGTTTGATATAAATCTCTTCATTTAATTCACCATTCAAGAAGGCAGTCTTAACATCCATTTGGTGAATTACAAGATTATGTATAGCAGCAAGTGCTAACAATAATCTAATTGTGGAAATCCTAGCAACAGGAGCATAGGTATCAAAGTAGTCAATGCCTTCCTTTTGTCTAAAGCCTTGGATAACCAATCTGGCTTTATATTTGTCTATGCTTCCATCCACCTTCATCTTCGTTTTGAAGATCCATTTGCTATTTAAAGCTTCACAACCAGGTGGTAAATCAGTCAGTATCCAAGTACCATTTTGGATTATAGAATCCATCTCCTCTTGGATTGCCTCTTTCCAAAATGCAGAATCCCTTGAAGCCATAGCTTCTTTGTAGGTCCTTGGATCATCACCAATAGTAAAGCAATATTGATATTGAAAATTAATCTCATTTCTTGATCCTTCAAGTAAGTACAATTGGAAATCATTTCCAAAAGACTTAGCTTTTCTTGCTCTACTACTTCTCCTAACATCAGGAGGTGTATCAATCACTTTTCCAGTTACACCAGAGTTACTAGACCTTACAGTCATGTCTCCAGGTTTAGGTATAGACGTGAATCTATCCTCATGGCCAAAATCAGCATCCCTTGACTCAATAATAGAGTGCACAGATACATAGTCATTGGGTTCTATTACATAGAACCTATAACAAACAGAATTTTCAGAATAGCCAAGAAACACACAATCTATACCTCTTTGACCTATGGTTTTCATTTTAGGGTCAGTTAGTCTTACCACTGCTCGACAACCCCAAACTCTGAGATAACTCAGTTTTGGTGGTTTCTTATGCCAAAGTTCATAAGGGGTTATCTTGTTCCTTTTATTAGGAACTCTATTCAACAAATAACAGGCTGTTAACATAGCCTCACCCCAAAATCCTTCACTTAGGCCAGAATAACACAACATTGAATTAATCATTTCTTTCAACGTTCTATTCTTTCTTTCCGCTACACCATTTTGTTGTGGTGTATATGGAGCAGTCGTTTGATGTATTATTCCAGTAGATTCAAAATATGTTGGATCATAATACTCACCTCCCCTATCAGTGCGAAGAGTTTTAATCTTCACACCATGATGAAGCTCTACACTTTCTTTAAAGATTTTAAATTTATCAAGAGCTTCATCTTTTGAATGACATAGATAGACATGACAAAATCTAGTAGCATCATCGATAAAAGTAACTACATACTTTTTATTACCAAGTGATGGAGTCGAATGAAAATCACACAAATCACTATGTATAAGTTCTAATACCTTAGTTTCTTTATTGACATTCTTATTGAAAGGTTGTCTAGTTATCTTAGTTAACATGCAAGTTTTACACTTTTCACCATTCAACTCAAATGCTGGTATTAAACTCATTTTCGACATATCTTTCAATCTCTTGTAATGTACATGTCCAAGTCTAGCATGCCACAATTCTGATTTACTAACATGATTACTAGAACTAGTAGAAGTCATGCAAACAGAATTATTAACAAAAGAGACATCTAAATTCAACTTAAACATGCCACATAGATAACCAAAACCAATGAAATTACCATGCCTTGACAGAATGTATTTATCAGATCCTTGCATACATGACATGTTGCACCCGAATCAATCCACCATGAGAGATCATCATCCTGCACATAAAATGCTTCAGAGATTATTGATGCATAATAATTCTCAACCGAATGATCATTAGGTACAAAAAACGAACCTGATTGCTTTTCAGGATCCTTGGATCCATTTGGACCAGCCTCGTTTTTCCCTTTTCCTCCACCCTTTCCAGACTTACAATCCTTCTTGAAGTGCTCGGATTTTCCACACTTCCAGCAAGTCAGTTTGGGCTTCTTATTTCCATCCTTACTGTTATTCCCTTGAAACTTCCGTTTGCCTTGAAACTTACGTTTCTCTTTACCAGCCTTTGAGGATTCACCCTCTTCCACCATGTTCACAGAAGAACCAACCATGTTTTTAGCATTACCAACAAAGAGGCCCTTTCCATATCACGATGGACCGTTCAATTTGGAAAGTCATGTCCCAGTTCGACCAAATTCAACTCCTCCTTCTTATGTTTCAGATTATTTTTAAAATCCTTCCAAGAAGGTGGCAGTTTATCAATAATGCTAGAGACAGAAATGGATTCATCCATCTTCGTATCATTGGGAAAGCTGTCTCAATATCCTCAACAACTCGTTGTATTGTTCCATGACAGGCCTCGAATCAACCATTTTATAGTTAATAAAATTACCAACAAGAAATTTCTTGCTAGAGGCATCCTCTGCCATGTATTTGGCTTCGAGGGAATCCCACAATTCCTTAGCAGACTCAACATTTTGATACACATCAAACAGAGAATCAGACATACCGTTTAAGATGTGACCACGACATATGTAGTCATCGTTCTCCCACTTCATCCGCCTCCTCGTCTGTTCCAGAGTTTCGTTTTCAACAGCCTCGGGCATGGGAGTACTCAGAACATACACGACCTTGAGATTCGTCAGCATGAAATGCATCTTCTTCTGCCAGCGTCTGAAATCCTGGCCACCAAACTTATCCAACTTCGCGAAACCTTTCGTTCCTTTCTTCACCGTTTCCTTGTTCGACATTTTAAATTGATTTGATCTTTGTTGGGGAGATTCAATATATAGAACAGAAAACGGATATCTGAAAGTCGTGATAAACACTTTCAGATCAAATAAATTTGGCGGTTCTACCAAACTATTCGATCGGATAAAATTCAGAAGATTGTTTGAACTTTTTCGAATGCTAATTGTTGAAGATGATCAGAACCATAAGTAACGATCGGATCGGTTTATAAACATGAACAGACGCGTCTGTTCATTTTCTAACCGAAAATAACAGAATTTTAAAGGTTTTCGAAATTGCAAATTGGTCCTTTTACTTTTCCGAAATTACATTTTCGGATGAATTTCTTAAACAACAACTTCGTCGGAAATAAAAAATATGGGCAATGAGTATGGCATTAGAATTAAGACAAAATTGGTAAAGTAATAAGGAGAGGAGGAAAATGATAGTTAAAGTAGTGTCAGTGGATAGTGGGACCAACGTTATTAAATTGATATAATTTTTCAAAAATGGAATGCACATATTTTTGTGAGACGGATGAAAATGAAACATATTTTTATGAGACGGAGGGAGTATCATATTTCCGTAGTTCTTTTTATCATCTGTTTATACACATATAAAAAGGGAGTTCTGGAGATATTTACAAAACTGCCATTTTAAATTAAAAATTATAATTTAATTAAAATTGTCTTTTATTAATAAATTTAGGGGAGTTGATGAATAAAAAAATATTTTTACGGTCGATTATTAAAAATAAATGTCAGGTTTATGAAGGGTTTTTCCGTTTGAAAAACGCCATGAATTTCCAGCCCTTTCTCCTTCCCACACATTTTATTCCATTAATTTTCTAAACTTTTACGACTTCTTTCCTCCTATAAATTCTTATATAGCTGATGGTACTACTGGATATGGATAGCAAGGAGAATCCGGAAACCGATGAGTGGCGCATTTATGAGGATTGACGATCATTGATTGATCTGTGCGATCTCATCATCAGCCACACAACATAAAATTTGGTCTCGCTTAGATTCATATAATACATGTGGTGTTGTAATAAATTTGGTATCGCTAAGATTGATCTGGATAGCTGATAGCCCAGTAGCTCTTGAAAACAGGAAAGCACTGCCGCACAGCAAAACCAGTAGCAATATTCACAAATTCAGAGATGAAATATCAAATAAACAATAAAAAAACTGAACATCGGAAGAATTAGGTCAACACAATTGAATTCTAATCATTTATTGCAACCTAATTCTATGTTCCTCATCCCAATTCAATGTCTGCCAACAAACTATGTGTACCATAATTTACTTGTTCGGTAATGCTTTGCAGCCATAATATGGCCAGCCACACAGTCAGGGGCGGAGCCACGGTGGGTCTAGGGGGGCCCTTGGGCCCCTCAGCCATTTTCCTAATTACTATATATTTATGCGTATGCAATGTTTACCATGTCAACAAATTAGCGCAGTTGGTGTCAGTGTTGGTCATTTATTTGTGAGTTCCAAGGTTCAAAACTCTCCTAGAGCAGTTTTCATATTTAAAAATATGCTCGTTACATTTTTGAATCTTTAGCTTTATATATTAGTAAGGTTCTATGCTTGTTGTTCATTTGGTTTTTTTTCTTCTTTCTTGATTTAGTAATATTTTTTTATGTTCTCATATTTATTTATATATTAGATTTTCTTACATTAGAAACTATTATTACTTTTTTTTCGCTCGTAATTTTATATAAATCATTTTATATTGTAATTGAAGAAAATGGTCTTTATAATTTAAGAGTACAAACTGATTCTTTGACTCTAAATATTTTAAATGTTACATGATATTATTAATAACATCAATTTTATTTTATTTTTCTATAAAAAATTTGGAATAATAACTCTGGTCTAATAAATATGTAAATATATTATTAATAATAAAATTGGTGTTATAGTACTCCATCCGTCCCATAGTAATAGAGTCATTTTACCATTTCTTTTTTTAGTAAAAGTCAACACATTTTTCCACACCTACTTTTAGTGTCTCTTACTCCCTCCGTTCCTTCATAGTTGAGTCATTTTTCCATTTCAGAAAGTTCCCTCATAGTTGAGTCATTTTCATATATAGTAACTTTTTCCCCTCTCCTACGTTACTCTCTCTTACTTTATTCTCTCTACTTTATTCACTTATTACTTTATTCTCTCTACCTTTTTTCTCTTTCTTACCTTTTTATCTATTTATTAACACACTCAACATTCATTTCTTAAACTCCGTGCCGAAAAGTTCTGCCTCAACTATGAGGGAACGGAGGGAGTACTTTTTTCTCTCTTAATCTCTCTACTTTTTTCATTTTTCACTTTATTCTCTCTTTACTTAACTCACCTAACACAATTTTTCTTAATCTCCGTGCGTAAAGAATTGCCTCCATTACTATAGAACGGAGGGAGTATATTCTAACATATTCATCATCTATTTTTCACTTGTGGCTTTTTATATTGCTTATGTACGAGCTGTTTTCGTGTCTCATTAGCACTGAACACAAATTTCAATGGTCGTTTGGGCCCCCCACCGTAAAATTCTTGGCTCCGCCACTGCACACAGTGGCATTTTTGTAAATAATTATAATAGTTAATGTAATAAATTAATAGTAATAATTAATGCTAAGTTGATTTTACATAATAGCCCTTTTCCCACTATTTCGATAAATATTAGGAGAAGTAATATTTGACTTCAAATTTATATATATAACATTCTCTATATAATAATGACAAATATTTATTTCCAAGAAAATTAATGATAAATCTTTAAATTATGTACAATCTTCAATACATTAAACAAATATATATGGATATATTAGAAATAAATCATACCATATCTTAGTAAAAGATATCAATATATTATATAAAAATTATGCTAATAAGTATGTACGCTTGCATATGGTTGATATATTTTACGATCACGTTAAATAAGATTAACTAATCTTGTACACAATGTTCATGCTAGCTATTCTAATTTGTTAGCCATTTTTCCTGAATATGCATTTATATATATAATTGTATTGCATATCATAAAATTACTTAATATTATTATAATTGTACCATATAATCGAAAGTTTAATTTCATTTATATATGCCACATATTAATATTATAAATAATTGGTATATTAGAATATTCCCACGATATATTATGTAAAATATATAATATTATTACATTACAAAAACTACTAGAATATTATATAACCATCATTAGGGATGTAATCAATTCCTAACTAATTACCAATCTCAAATTGAGACCAATTTTCAACCATTAGATTAGAAGATCTTGTGATTAATATAATGCCAAGTGTAATATATTTTAAATTAAAATATTTATTAATTAAATTAAAAGGGTATTAATGTCAAATCACTATATGTAGTAATTATATTAACTACTTTCTCTCTCTCCTCAAAATCATCTCAAATCTTTAAATTTACGTAACTCTCTCAATTTAAATTATTTTTTTGTAAAAAAGCATATTTGATATTTTGTCTACTATTTATTGAGATTTTGTGAGCTTTAATCTCATCCACTCATTTTAAAATCCATGGGTGGAGATTTAGTCTTAATTTTGGATTAGGGTGCTAAAAGCATTAGAATAGGACCCTATGGGCATATATATATATATATATACATATATATAAAATGTGCATTATAATTAGGAATAAATGATAAGTCAGTCACGTGATTTTGTGGAAGTTGAATGATTTATTTATTTTATTGAATATTTTATCTTTAGATTTAATAATGTGGGGAGTCGTGAGATTCATTTTATTTGGCATTCTCTGCTTTGCTACTCACCTTTTTCTCTCTTAACCCTAATTCTAAAATCTAAACAATGCCGCCGCCGCCTCCATTTCTCTGTTCTTGAATGTCAGGCTCTAATTCTTAACACAATTCCGCGGCATTCACTAGTTCTCCTCGATCTTCCTCCTTAAACCTATTTCTAAACAATTCCTCATTTTCAGAGACATCTCCAGCCATCATCAGCCCAGGAGATTAGATTAGGAAAATGTGTTCTAAACTTCAAGTTGGATTGTTGTGTGCAAGAGAGCAGTGAGGGCAAGGGTCTACGGAAGAGAAATAGCCATTTTCAAAAAAAAAAATCTCCTGAAATGGTTCAACTGGCCGGCGGTTTCCGGCCCAACCGGCCGGTTTTTCCGGCTCAAAACGGTCCAACTAGACAACGGTTTTTAACACTGAATCGGACCGGACACAGCACCGGTTCGCGGCCGAACCGGTCCAACCAACCGGTCTAGTTCGATTTTTAAAACACTGGAAATGATATTCCATTCTCAATTCTTGACACGAATTTCAATGTTGTTACAATAATCACCATTTTCAAAAGAAATGAAAGTGGAGATTTGTCAAGCCGTGACTATCTATAGGGCTAAATAGATTTGTATCAAACGCACTGAACGCTCATTAATGCTCCGAATTGAGACTAAATCTTGCTATATCCACAAAGATGAACACACCCTAAGTATTGATACAATTACTGTCAATGATTATTCATTCAAATTTTCTTTAAAAACTCAAACATATGTTTGTTTCAAAGTTAATGTCTTGCTAGTTTAGCTAATAGTAGATCGTCCCACTATGTCAAAGTTGATAATCGAATTTGTGTCTCAGTAAGGGAATGTCCCTAATAAGGGTTAGTGTATACGCTATGATTGCGAGTCATTGAGTCGGTTGGCTGGTCAATATGTCTGGGAAAGTGGCCACCTTTTCAAAGAACTTAGATTGCATAGTCGAATTTTAAACTCACAAAAGAACTTTGTAAGCTCGAACCATTTAAAAGAAAATTCATGTGTGTTATTGTGACAACATGATAATATTACAAAAGGCATGTATCTTTTGGCATGTGTATCCTGAGTATCTACTTACTCACTCGCATATATAGCTAAACGTGGAGTATGATAGTATTACCAAAAGACTATACTCCCTCCGTCCCAGAGAAGTTGACACATTTTCCTTTTTAGTTTGTCCCACAAAAGATGTCACATTTCCCTTTTTGGAAAAAGTTCTCTCTCACATGAATATAAAAATTATATTTTCTCTCTCCATTTAACACACAAAACAAAACCTCCTAAAATCCCGTGCCATTTTTAAAGTATGCCAACTTCTCTGGGACGGAGGGAGTACTACAATACAATACATAAACTTAAATATGGATGTAATCAAATGCAAACTATAAATATTATACAAACTTTAAACTAAGATTTGAATAGTTAGAAAATGTCAACAGATGACAAAATAACAACAACAGAAAATGTTAACACATTGTCATCGGTTGATGTTGAATTGACATTTTCTGTTGATGTTATTTTGTTATCTGTTGACATTTTCTAACGGTCCAGATTATAATTTGAAATTCATATAATATCTAGAATTTGCATTTTATCATTATCCTACTTAAACATGTACCAAATATAGCATGATATAGTAGTCCATCTTAATCATAATCAAATGTAGTATGTAAAATTGCATTTCTTGAATGTGTTGGGGTATATCCCGTATCCCAAGAGGAATAGAGTTTTAGCTAAAGTTGCATAACACAGAGAATAATAATCTGAATTTTTTCTCGTATAAAGTACTGGTATAGTTATAGTACTATTATTGTTGATGCAGTTAGATTAATAAAATAAATATAACAAAAATAATTCAATTATAACTTGTAAAGTTGAATTTAAATAACGATTAATGAGTTATATCGATATCATACTGCTGAATTCAGAGAAGGAAATGAGTAAATCGAAGCTGCTGAATTCATTCATTAACTGTTTCCCATTCATAAAACAAAAAAGTTTGAGAGCTTGATGTAAAGGAATCTTTCTGGCGTATTACTTATAGATTAGAAGGAAGCTGAACATTTTCGAGGATTAACATATCCGCTGTAGGTTCTTATCGACAACACAGAGGATAGAGACTGAGGAAAAGAGAATCCATCTGTTTCAGGAAAAGACCATATTATTCAAAAGCTGGTTTTGTGACCACTCATCCACATCATCCATTATACTGATGGCTAGTTGTTCGTTTCTCTTCCCTCCGGTAGGTAAGGAATAACCTCAACTCTGCTGCAATGATAACAAGTCATGATAAGGATTCCAGGCTGCTTATCTGGAAGTATTACTCTCTCTTTTTAATCATTGCTTAAGATTTTTCCTTTTTTGTTCTCCCATGGTCAAAGTCTGTTTCTGGGATTCCTCACTTTATTTCTTCATGGGACCTCACTAATATCAAATAGTTTTAGCCATGCAAATCTGAAAATAAGTTATTCTTTTGTTTTGTTTTTTATTCAACTTGTTGCTTGGTAGTTGCTACCATATCCAAATGTAGTAGTATCTTTTTTTGGTGAGTTTGATGGCACATATAAACCTGGACTATATCCAAATACTACTAATTTTACGCCTAAAGTTTTGTTTGTTCATGTTAATCGAGTCACAAATGATTCTCTAGACACGTATTGGTGCATCATGTTTAGCCGTTTAGGTTAGACAAGACTTCAAGTGTTCTTGTCCTACATGGTTACATATATATGAGAGGTGCGCCTAGAGCACAGGTAACAGGTTCACATGTTTTCCTTATTTAAATCTCATCTGCTCAAATCAATACTATTTCATTTGTATCACAAAGAAATAGACACCGACTGTATGACTTGCAAGTATACTAACATAGGGCGGTAGGGGATTTGTGATATTTCCATTTATCACTTGGAGCTCTCTCCAAGAATATCATACTATGCTGGAAAAAGTTACTGATAGTTATATCAACTAGTGGGTACCCAAATTATTAAGCAGTGGCAAGTCAGTAAATTCTTTTGAGGATAAGAACACCTTGTAGCACATAGTGCATGAATATGGCAAATTCGAGTAAATTACTATCTTGCATGTACCCCACCCACAGGGGAGCATCCATGGTTAGATGATTGGCCTCTTGCCTTTACCCCCCACCTCCACCACATCCCACCCACCCACGGGGGAACATCCATGATTAGGTGACTGGTCAGTAAGATAAATAATCTTGCATTTAATTCCAATAACAGTATGCTGGTTAACTATTTGGTATTGGCTTCGCAACCTCAGGTAACTATACTATATATATACTTATCTTTTTGTGAAGTTTGGAAGATCGTATGTTTTTATTTTACTCTAATCGGCTAGAAGAGGAATAAATGTATCTCTTTGTCTACCAAAATAAATATCAATAGCTTTTATCGTATAAGAGGACTTTGTGCGATAAAGAATGAGTTAGAGCTGCGATGTAAGTGTTCTGTGCAGACATTGAAATCCTCGTATAGGATATTTATTAAACCCCCCCTTTTCAATCCAGTTAGTTATAACTTCATTTTTTAAAGCATTTTGTGCTCTTAATTCCTCAGTAGTATCATTGAATCTTTATAAGTTCAAGTTTTAGAGGGACATGACATGTGGTGAGATGGTGAAAACTCTCACAGCTGCAATAGATTTTTGTGTGTGCATGTGTGTTTTGTTCCTATCCAAGATTACATAAAAAAAACTAGACGTGGCACTGGGGGACCTTCCTTGAATCTTTTTCCCCCAGTTATGCATGGAATATTTATCCTATATAACTGTATGCCATTGTTGCTCTTTTCCTATTATAAACCAAAAGCTTCAACTATTTTCCTTTTTCACTTTCTTTCTTCTTATTCTATACAATGGAACGCCAAGCTGCCTATTTGAGGAATGCTTTGTTTGATCAGGTACATGTCTCCCTTACCATAGCAACAACAATTGCAATCTTTAAATCTGCCATTTTTGAAGCAAAGGATTTTCTTTTGGATGGTTTGGATATGATTGCCTTTCTAAACTTGGTTCTTTCATACAGTATGTCAAAAAGTAGCCCCGTAAGATTTATTTTTTCCCAGTTTATTCTTAAATGATAGTCTTTGTGAGAAATGATATTTAATTGATCTATAATTTCTTCCCGGATTTGACTCTAGCATTATGACATCATTTCATTTTTCTTTAGACATTCTTCTCAAAATTAAGATCTGTCTTGCCTTGTTAACCTAGTGGTGCTTCTCTCTCAGGGATATCTTGATGAACAGTTCCTTCAACTGGAAGATTTGCAAGATCAAGCCAACCCTCATTTTGTTGAAGAAGTGGTCAAGCTATTCTACACTGACTCGGTCCGATTAATACAAAGCATTGAACTGACACTGTGAGTTGCAGGAACTATAATTGCCAACATTCTTTCTTACATCACTGGTTCTTGTTTTTTAAATTTTCAACTCTAATATTATTTGATCCAGAAAAAACACCCCTCGGGACTTCGAGAAACTGGATAAGATCATGCATCAGTTCAAGGGTAGCACCACTAGGTACATATGTAGTACATATAAATATCCCACCAACATTCTAGGAAATTGATTGAATGCAGACTAGCACAGTGCAATATTTAGCTCTGAACAAATTTCTCATGGATAAATGGATAATTCTCTAATTTTTTTTATTATTTCATTGCTTTTTTATTTGATAATCTCAACCTTGTATCCGCAGTATTGGCGCCAAAAAGGTCAAGAAGGAATGCACACAATTTCAAGAATACTGCAATGTTGGCAACGTTGAAGGGTATTTTTGCTTCCCTTATCCCATATTTTCATGCCAAATTTGAATGTTAAGTTTTTTCTTTTGAGTTAAAATGTTCTGTATGTCCATGTGCTACAATATTTATGCGATTTTGGCAGTATCTTTTTGCCCGTAAATAACCTTTTTCGTTTAGAATTATACAATTTTTACAATATGTTCATTGTAGGTGCATTAGGGAATTCCAAGAGGTAAAACAAGAGCATGCAGCCCTCAAGAGGAAGCTTGAGAATTATTTTCAGGTCTTTCACGTTGTGCATGTGGGTATACATTTCTCTGTATTGGAATGATAGGTGATTTTTGATTCACAAGTTAATTGTTTTTTTATTTTGTATTTTCAGCTTGCAAGAGAAGCTCGTTAAGTCACTTACATAACGATTATAGTGATGCCAAATAGCTATAATGTAACCTTTTTATAGAAAAAAATAAACTTCGAAATGTATGTAAACAAGTGATCAGTTCAACTTAATGTCATTTGCTGATTTATTTCATCCCCAAATTGAAAAAAAATATTTCTTTTTGAGTGTAATACACTGCATTATAGGCCTTGAAAATATAAATATCTCAGCATGGACTGTTGGACTAATGAAAAACACACACTTGTTTCATGCCATCAAGCAAGTCGAAATTCCACAAATAACGAATCTAATTCGTGAATACGACCTGCTGTTTCATGATATCCAGTGTGGTGTTTTCACACAAGTGAGAAATCTGGTTCAGGTTCAGATTTGAATCAGTGTGATAGATTTGGCCCATTCCCTTTCAATATTGTGAAGAATGTAGATTTAGAGTACAGTGGTTTTTTGAAGGAAAATTATTAAACAAAAAGGCTAAAGATACTAGGCTAGATAGCAGCAACTTGATTTTCCGGAGAAGAAACCTCATATAGCACCAAGAGTCAAAAAAATTTAGCCATTGAGATTTTGAGAGAGAAAAAAAGACTAAAATCTGGCAGAATTATGAAAGACTGCTGTAAGTACATTATCAAAGGGTAATTTAAGGTAATGAACTGCAAAACCTAGTTGAGATGATAATCAGCACCTGCAGTTCATTGTGCACAAAATGACACCTCTCCTTGACCTCAATGCCACCACATACAAGCATATGTATACCTTCATTTTTATCTAGATAATAATAATAGATGTGACATATTGCTCACCAATCCGAGGGTTTATTATTCAAATTTCCAAGGCGTAAGCTGAATAAATGCAGTCGACAAGCATAACTTATATCCTCATTCTCTAGCACAAGAAAACAGAGTACAACAGCACAATTTAACAAGGCATCTCGATGAGTCTGAAGGCCACCAGGAAAGCACCATCAATTCCTTCCCTCGCAAATGTGTTTTCCAAATATATCAGAGACAGAATGGTGCTGGAGGAGTGTTCTTCCTGTGCTCACCTGGTCAGACTTATTTACAAAAGCAATCAGAAGAGTCCAACCTGTAGGGGAGATTGTGTTAATGAACTTTAGGGTGCATAACAAATGAAATAATCCAACGCCAATTATCTTCACATAACACAATGCTCACAATGATATTAATTTACGCAATCAGCTTTGAGATGGAATTGATTGTAAATGAGCTTCAGCAGAAATAACAAAAGACCAGATATTTGCTAATCCAAATCTTGATTCTTCTAACTGTACCTAGTGCCAAGTAATATCCTGAAAATTAAGATATGCTGAAAGCTCAATGCCTGAGAATAACAAGTGAGGAAATGCAGTGTGCAACAATACCAACTTAGCCCAGAGAGGGAGGCTCCTGCTTTTACACGATAGTTGCTTCAGATTTCAGAGCATCTGCAGCATCATTCAAGCATCAACACTGTCCGGTAATGCCTTCTCGATTTCCTGTCATACAAATCTGAAGTCTACATTGGAGATAGAATAGGTGATGGAAGCTCGACAGCAACTTTATGGTTTGGGAAGTGTAGGTGGACATCTGCAGAGACATGGTCACGTAATAAGTGAATTTTAATGAATAAATCCCGGGAGTGGGTGTGCTTTCTATATTTATCAATTAATTTCGTGATAACATCTCATATGTGATGCAACAAGATGAAAATTTTACCACGAGATAATTCTACATCCACGCCATACTCCAGTGCCATATCATCATATAGCATGTCAAGAGCCCGGTGAATATCTTCTGCATCTTCAATTAAAAAGTCACCAGCGTGAAACTCACGAAGGTGGCCGTCCGTCTCAATCCAACTACATCCTGGAGTTTTAGTAACACCCTTCTGTTTCATTAGTGTTCTCATCCTAGCACAATCCTCCCACCTCCTCACATCAGCATAAATTTTAGATGAGATTATATAGTTTCCGGAGTTTGAGGGCTCCATTTTCAGGAGAAGCTGACTAACTCTCTCCCCAATATCTACGTTCTTCAGTTTCTGGCAGGCAGCGAGCAATGCCCCCAATAAAATCTCATCGGGTTTTTGAGGCATCTTCTGAATGAAGTCCCAAGCTTCATACACACGTCCAGCACGAGAAAGAAGATCAACCATGCAAGAATAGTGCTCAACTTTCGGAGTCAGCTTGAAGAAGGAGCTCATCAAATCAAATAATCGACGCCCTTCATCCACCAAACCAGCATGAACACAAGCAGAAAGCACCCCTATGAATGTGATGTCGTCTGGGCATAAGCCTTTTTCCTCTAACATGCGCTGAAACAGGGTGAGTGCATCCTCCGCTCTCCCATTAAAAGCATGTGCAGATATCATCGTGTTCCAAGAAACCTCATTTCTCACAGGCATGTCTTCAAAAACCCTTGATGCATATTCCAGATTGCCACATTTCGCGTACATGTCAACCAGAGCTGTTCCAACATAAATATTATTATGAAATCCTCTCTCGGATGCATATTTATCAATCCAGATCCCCAAATCAAGAGCACCAATTGAAGCACACGCTGAGAGAACTGCTATCAGGGTGATCTCATTAGGCTCTGGCCCAGTTTCCTTCATGGCATTAAACAGTGAGAGAGTTTCATCTGATTGTCCATTCTGTGCATATCTATTTCACATGAAATCAACAATCACTACAGGTGAAAACAAATCAACACAAACACACACAAAGACGAAGATTACCATCGTGGCATGATACACAACAAGATACAGTAAAAACCTCAAATGCGAATAGTTTATATAGGAAAAAACTCCATGTAGTAATAAAAAATCATGGTCGGGACTCATTATATTTAAGAAATAAACTCCACACTGTAACAAGCCTATATTTTTTTTAATGCCATCTTAAGTATTTATGCCTCCTTAAAGAAATGATGATATTCTCTCTCTCTCTCTCTCTCTCTCTCTCTCTCTCTCTCTCTCTCTCTCTACACACACAAATGCGCGTGAATTATATGAAAAATATAATAGTACCAAATACAAGCAGTAACCACTTTTCTAGTTCATTATACACGATCAATGCATCATTACATACATACATACATTTATGTACTATCAAAGTGCATAAACTTGTATTTATCCGGATAATTATATGAAGGTTTTACTGTAATAGAACAAAAACCAAGAAATGAGACTGCAAACAAAGTTACACTAACCCAGTAATCATGGAGTTCCAAATGACTATTTCTTTCTTCTTCATGCCATCAAAAACCCTTCTCGCAGATTCCAATTCCCCACACTTCCCATACATATTAATCAAAGCAGACCCAATGTAAGAATTCAGCTCCATCCCTTTCCTCACCACATGCTCCTCCACCAATCCCCCCAATACCAAATCCCCCAAATCTCCACATGCAGCGAGCACGCTAACAAGCGTCATCTCATCCGGCTCCACTCCCCGCTCCCGCATCTCCCCAAACATCTCCACCGCCTCTCCAGAACAGCCCAGCCTCGAATATCCCGATATAATCGAGTTCCACGACACCAAATCCCTCTCCGTCATTTCATCAAACACCTTCCTCGCAAACCCCACCTCTCTACACCTCGCATACATCGTGATCAGCGAATTCGCCACGTGAAAATCCACCAGCAGGCCGCATTTCCAAACCTCGCAATGCACCGATTTCCCAACCCCCAACGCTTCCAGGCTCCCGCACGACATAGAGACGAAAGGGTAAGTGAAATTGTCGGGCCTCACGCGTCATCTCATCCGGCTCCACTCCCCGCTCCCGCATCTCCCCAAACATCTCCACCGCCTCTCCAGAACAGCCCAGCCTCGAATATCCCGATATAATCGAGTTCCACGACACCAAATCCCTCTCCGTCATTTCATCAAACACCTTCCTCGCAAACCCCACCTCTCTACACCTCGCATACATCGTGATCAGCGAATTCGCCACGTGAAAATCCACCAGCAGGCCGCATTTCCAAACCTCGCAATGCACCGATTTCCCAACCCCCAACGCTTCCAGGCTCCCGCACGACATAGAGACGAAAGGGTAAGTGAAATTGTCGGGCCTCACGCCTAGATTCTTCATTCTGGCGAACAAATCCAGCGCGGAATCGAATTTCTCCCATGACGTGGCGAGACCCCTGATCATGACATTGAAAGCGTAGCTGTTGGGTGGGATTTGGGGGAAGAGGAGGGTGGAGTAGGAGAAGTGTTTGAGCTCGATGATTTTGGAGAGCAAGTAATTGGGCATAGGCATGGGAATTGAGTGAATCAGGATTTGCGTGTGGATTTGCTGCACTAATCTGGTTGATTTGCTCTGCTTCAAGAGAAGCAAGAGGTGATTGATCAGTGCTTTTTCTGGTCGCTTCGAGCTTCTGTTTGGCGCCAAGAAATTGCAGGAGACTCTTGTTCGAAAAATCATTTTCTGATCAAAACTCACAAAACGCTCTCTTTTTACATAAATCCCTTAAAATTGAATAGTTTCTGCCAAAATTTTAAAATTGGGCTACAGTAATGAATTTTACTCCCTCCGTCGTTACGAGTCCTACTTTGCCATTTCGGTATGTTCCAAAATAAAAGTCATATTTTACTTTTACCATAAAGGGTAAATAGTACTCACATTACAACAACTTATTTCACTCACACTTTATTATAAAACTAATATATTAGTGAGACTCAAATTCCACTAATTTATTCAAGCCACTTTTCGTTACATATAACTCCTATCGTAACTAAATAGGATTCCTACTGCGGGACGGGGGAGTAACACATTTCTCAATTTTTACGAATGTCTAATTTAGATGAAATTACAGTGACATGACATTTGAAATATTTTAGAGGATAAAATCTCCCCTTAGTTTTATCATTTTTGTCAATCGCCGTCAATTTGAAATGCATTTGCACCAAATCAATAATACAAATAAGTAATCAAAATATTTTTTTATAGAAAAATTATTACTAAGATTAGTGATTTCACTACAAGTTTCAACTTTGCGGGACAAACCAGATTTAGCTGAAATGCATGAATTTTGCAGCAATTTACCCATAAACTAGTTAGTATTTGATCACACACTTATAAACTAGTTAGAATTTATATCTTTGTGTTGATATTTTTAACATATAACATTGATATTAGTTATTACTACTAGTTATTACTGTAAACTAGTTAGTATTTGATCACACACCTATAAAAACCTCATTTTCAATTGAAGATAACGAAAGTTGATTACATGATAGAAATTACATTTTCTGAATTTTTACTTGATAGTACTTCGAAAAGGCTTGGAAGAGTGAATCGTAAATGGTAGTGAGGTTGGATTTTATGAATTACTATGAGATGTAAAATTTAGCAACAATTAAGACAACATAACCTGTAGTGCTCTTTGACACATCAGGGAATCCAGATTCATAATAAAAATAGATCTTAAGGCCAAAAAATTTGAAAATAGTGAGAAGGTATCTCAAACATGCTTACGTTTTGTCTAGAAGGATTCTGGTGGTATTTATTTTTTATGAGTTCTAGAAAATATGTAAATCCCATTGTCCAGAAACTTTTTTTAAAGTTCCCTCTAAAAAAGATTTATGTCAAAATTGGAAAGCAGCATACAAACAGATCACGAGTAGTACAAACATCTGGAGCACAAATTAAACTAAGACAGCCCCAACTCCATTTTCTCTTATGATGGTTTGTAGTGTGTATTCCTCCTTGCGCATTCCAATATAGTCTTATCTGCCGTGATGAAATATCCAGCTATCGATGCTGTTCCACACAAAACAAAAATTAAAAGTCACTTCATTCGTTTGAAATATGTTTGAAAATCAAACCAAATGGAGTATGTAAATTGAGGCATTAGATTAGATGATAATCATGTTACATGGTAGATGAATCCAAGATGCAGCATTAGGCATCCAATGAAATCTGCGTGACTAGCTTTCTTGATGCTTCTAATAAAATCTTCCATGGAAAACAAATTCGAGTGCACCCAACCCCATCTTTTGGATGGCCTAGTGATGGATTTCATGAGTTCAAAGCCAAAAATCACTAAGGTTGAACAATGGATCTCACAATGGTTTCCCAGATTTAGGCCATTGCAAGACCGCATCCATATTTAGCATCTATAGATTTGTCCTCTAATATTAAAACTAACCCCTATATGCAGCCAACATTGTGTTGAAATGCAGCGTTTACCTAAGCGGTGATAGTTTTAGTGAAGACAAGGAGAACATGGTTATGGAATACGGAGTCTACAACTCAGCTTGTCTTTACTAAAAGTCTAAAACTGTTTCTAAGAAACTTGTATACTACTTATTTTCGACAAACTAAGATGGTAACATACCAGCAGATATAATGAGTGCCTGTCCAGTATGGTTGATATTCGCCTTTGCCCAAGGAACCTTTCGACAAACTATCAACTGAAAGATTTGCAAAACATAATTCAGTACATAGATTTCAGATCATAACTCACACAGCATTCCAAGATAGTCTAATACAACGGAAAAACACAGCATACTATCTCATACCATATTTTGACCATTTTCAATCTATCTTATACAATGTGTGTTTATGTGCACATTGTGAAATTAGATTGAAACAGAATCAAAAAAAGAACTGGATCAGATCCCTATAAGCTAGAATCAAGCACTCCATTATGAAGTTTAACAGTGACCAATACCGTTCGTCCCCATGTCATCCATAATGACAGAACACTAACACATTTTGAGGGCAACCAGCCAATTCATTTCCATGAACAATTTCATAGTTAGAGCATCATTGTTATTTTAACTGTGATCAAAATCGATCATAGCTCGTTCCACCCCACGCCTCTCTAATGACCGAACAATAACACGTCTCTGAGTGCAATTAACCCTTTTCCATAGTTTGGAAATGCAAGCATTGTAAGTATCACAATATGATTGAAAAAAGCTACACACTAAACAAAAATAAATGATTTCTTCAGGCAAAAATAGTAGAATTCACATACAGTGGGAATTGCGCTGGCGACACAGGCAATTGCAGCAGCCTTAGTTCCAGCACGAACACCTTCTGCAAATCCAACACAGCGAGAAGAGAAAACCACAAAGTATTATTCAGCTCAACATGCACGAAAAATGCCAAAACTGAATTCAACTAATCATCGATTTTCAAAATCGTATCATAATTGACATGTTGATTGCATAAAAAAACTCTAGCAATCTGCAATTGAAACCGAAATTCGAATCATACCCCTAATTAACCAAAATCGAAACAAAAAACAAATAAAACAGGGGGTTTCCAATAAGGTTCACGAACAGTTATGAGATTGCCAAAAAAAGGCTACAGAAACAGATTTTCAGATTGAATCAAAAATGAAAAAAAGCATGAAACCTTGGGTGCACATCTTTGAGCGAAGCATCTTGGCATCTTCCTGTGGTGATTGGATGAGCAGAGAGGTCTTGCGGCTTGCATACAAGTCCCTCAACTCTGACGGAATCCCCATTTTCCCCCAATCCTTGATTCGAAAATCCTCTCCCTCTCTGTCTCTCTCTCGATTCGAAAATGAAAACTGCGGGCTTGATTACAAATTTACAATCTAAATCCGTATGCGCTGACACCCTTTTGTAGTCAGTCTGTCCACGTGGCGGCTCGATGGTGGGTCCCCGGTCAAATTATTGCGTACAGAGACCAATTGCGACTTTGTAATTACGTAAAAAATTTCGATTCATGAAATTATTCAAAGTTGTGCTATTCGTGTTTGTATTTCAGTATATATCTTATGCTTCTGATCTAATGTAAAATTGGATTTTAATATAAAAACATAGAACAAAATTACATGTGGGGGCATGTTTAGGTTATTGTTACTATATTTTTAGGTCATTTTATTAATGTATGGTTTAAAATGAGCTAAAAATGATATTAAACCCAGATTTTATGAAATGACATAAAATTGATTAATAATGATATTATGTATTTTGGCCAATTATTAATCATTAGATCTATCTAATTCTAGGACCAAGATTTGGGCTGTATTTCTGAATTTAGATGCATTGTTGTTTGGATCATATTATATGATTTTAGTGTAAAATTGAGAAAAATAAGAGTATTGTTAGTAGAAAATGAAACATACCTAATAAAGAGAAAAATATTTACTAAAAAAATGATAGAAATTAATTTTAACCGACAATCCAAAATGAAAAAACAAGGCTATTTTTTGAGAATAAATATAGTAGTATTAATTTTAGCAAACATTCACGTTTGGTACATTTCTTAAAATAAATTATAACTATATGATTAAAATCAATTAGGTTGGAGGTTATAATCAACGGCTCATGTCAGCTCCACTTTTTACCCCACTACATTTTTGCCTCCTCTGCAATTGTTTTACACATTTACAAAAAATCATACTCCTACTACATTGTTATCAATCAGCACATAGTACTTTTTTTTCCGATCGTGATTCGAATTTGTCATATTCATTTTCACTTTCATTTACAATCTTTGTATTTATTCAACGAATTAAAAGTTATTCTTCTGTTGATTATTATGGCTACAAATTTTGTAGGCGTTTTTAATTTTCAAAGTTTCTATTTTTTCCTCAAATTTATTTCATTTGGTGTAAAGATTGATGTGATTTGGAGGTTTTTTAATTGGCTGGGAAAACATCAATATTAGAAAAATGGAGATTGGTGCTTGAAGTAAATGATCTAATTGATATAAATGTGTGTTGGGGGAGGAAGTATAGTCAACCATTATATAGATTATGAAATTCTGCTTATATAATGAATTTCATGTACGGTACTACTATTATTACACCATAGATACTAATAAAAATATTAATTGTTTCACAAGTAAAGTTTGAAACAGTTACTTGCCAAATCTCATGCTTGACTTTTTTTTTGTATATCAAATTAGAAAAGATGTTTTTCGTTATTTTATTCATATAGTAATTTTTTTTCGTTATAGAGTTTTCATTGGTTGATAGATCAAATTTAGTGGACTTTTGCATGATTATTTAAATAAAATACAATCCATCAAGATGATTCTATATAAATTTCTTTTGCTCCGCCCACAATATCCATATGCATATTACTACTACTTATATAAGCAAATAGTATTAATTTGTTATAAATAAATAAAATCACACGTAAACTATTTAAATATTGGAAATCCCAGTGTATCTTAAATTTATAACTTAGATCAATATCAGCAAAATTGTAGATTTATATATATATAGAAATGCATACAGTAATTGCTCACGAGAAAGTCGAATCCTTCTTGTCTTTGAACCATAAATCATTTACTGAAATAAAATTTTCCTCTGCATATTGCATTAGGCGCAGATTTGTGTGACAGAGAGTTTGACATGGCGAATCAGAGCAATTTCCAGATGAAGGTGACGGAAGGAAAGCTCGGTTTCGTTCTACAGGATGTGCCTCATCTCACCGATTACATTCCTAATCTCCCTGTATGTACGCGTGTGTGTTTTGTTTTGAATTTTGATTGCATTGATGATATACATACATGAATCTGTATCTATTGTTTCCCGCGTTTGAAATGCCGGATGGCTGTATTTGTTCGGAATGTTGCGCGATCGCGATTGCGATTGCTGCTGTGTGATTCCACTGCGTAGAATAAGTATTGTGGATTAGTTTGTGGAGAATCGGTTTGAATTTTATGCGATTAGAGGGTGAAATGTTTGGGGATAATGAGCGAATTACGTGCTACATTTTAGCTGAGGAATGTTGAAGTGTTTGCAGTAAGTTCCTGATGATTTTATTTTTGTAAGATGCATTAACTGCTGGATTAATGCATAAAGCTATGGCTATTTAATGATTTTGTTGTGTTTTAATCTCGTAAGAATTTTGGCTTGTACTTGTGGGGCCCGCATTATGAATGTTCATGATTTTGTGGACTAGTATAACTTAATTCTGTTGCTGCATTGTTTGATGTAAGTTGTGGTTTTAAGCTGGGATTCATGAAGAATCATTTGATGCTTTCTTCTTTGTGAAGTTTAAATGGTAGTGACATTTTTAGAGTAGTGTGTGTGTGTTTTTTCTGTTGAGAAAAGCATGTAGTAGTAATTTTTAAGCAATGAAGAATGAGACCGAGACATGAGAAAAGAAGTACAGAGAAACTGAAGAAGTGAACCCTTGACATTGGTGCTTTAATGTTTGGCAGACTTATCCCAATCCGCTACGCTCCAATCCTGCCTACTCTGTTGCTAAGTGAGTTAAACATACTTTTCTCCCTCTCAGATGGGTCTCAAGTATTGGACACATTTACACTTTTTTATGATTTCAGGCAGTATTTCGTCGACATGGATGATAGTGTACCTCAAAAGGTGGGCACACTTGTGTTTTAAAGAAGGTCCTAGTTATATTTCTTTGTCCCCCCCCCCCTCCCCACTAGTCGAAGGGTAGAATATTGTTTCACCATTCTCAGACCAATTATGTTTCTCTATGAAGATTGTTGTTCACAAGGATTCCCCAAGAGGGGTGCATTTCCGGCGAGCTGGACCGCGTCAAAAGGTAAACCTTCCTTTTTCTTGAATTCAAGTCTTTAGGATTTGGGGACTCCAGTATTTGAGTGCATCAATATCAAGCAGGTGTACTTTACTCCTGAAGAAGTGAATGCTTGTATTGTAACATGTGGAGGTCTCTGCCCAGGCCTAAACACAGTGATTAGGGAGATTGTGCATAGCCTTGATTATATGTATGGAGCCACCAAAGTCCTGGGAATCGATGTAAGTCGTATTTATTGCTAGCTCTGATTTTAAACTGTTACATATTGTTGATTATATATATGGTATGAAATGCTATCAAATTATTCTAACAGCAGTTTATTGCATATTGTTGTAAGTTATTGTATGTTTGATTAGGGAAACTACATTAGTGCTTCAATCATTGCTTTAGAAAAGCTATTTCTTTTCTATTTTATGTACTCCTAATGCATAATATCTTCTCTTAGGGAGGCTACAGGGGATTCTATTCAAAGAATACCAAACCCTTGTCACCTAAGATTGTAAACGACATACATAAGCGTGGTGGGACCATCCTGGGAACTTCCCGAGGTGGTCATGATACCATGAAGATCGTTGACAGCATTCAGGACCGTGGAATTAATCAGGTAAGTCTTGATTATACTTTCTATAGCTAGAATGTTTGCACTGGACTTCAGTTTATAACTTATGAAAACGATGATTCTCAGGTTTACATAATTGGAGGGGATGGCACCCAGAAAGGAGCAGCTGTTATATATGAGGTGATCTTAGGGGGATAATAAATCCCAACTTATAAAATGCAATCTAATTTAGTTCTCCTACTAAGTAGCACAATATTCATGATTTTACTTAGCTTGTTCTTTATAAATTCGAATGAGTCGTCAAGTGATGTTGACTTGACCCTTAATTGTCTTTTCTAAATTTTGTTTTATTTTTACGCGACTTTGCTAACATTCCACGAAGTTCTTCACCTCACTTTCTATAGTTTTAGACATCAATGTTATGGTTTCTTGAGTAGTACCTCAAGTTTAGGCTTTTGCTTTCAATTATTGAGGCCGAATTTACTGACTCTAGTGCCAGTTTGGTGGCAATTTTCTAACAAAAGTTTCCATAGTTATTCATCCACTCTACTGTTATGCATGCTGAACATTTCAGGAGACTTATTTTCATTTGCAGGAAATTCGGAAGCGGGGTTTAAAGGTTATAGTTGCTGGAATTCCCAAGACAATTGACAATGACATATCGGTACCTTTTATTCGCCATTTATATGAGTTGTCACTTCTAATTCCTCATATGGTTATCTAGATGATGTGATCAATTTGCAGAAAATAATCCGAAGTGTCAAAAGTCTCACTAATATAACATTGTGGAAATGCATTAGTAGTTTTTCTTCCCAGTACTTCCTCTCTTAAGACCAAAGTATTAGGTTAACCCCAAAAATTGTGGTTAATGCTTGACGTTCTTCTTGCATTATAATCCATGTGAACATAAACCTTGATTCTAGTTTGTGGGATTAACTTCCATTAAAAAGTGATTGGAATTTGGAGTTTAAACATTCGGTGTATTCACTAGAGTTACTCGCTTTGAGTACTAACAAACGTCGGTTTCAACTGGATTCTCTTATCAGGTTATTGACAAATCATTCGGTTTTGATACTGCTGTAGAGGAAGCTCAGCGTGCCATTAATGCTGCACATGTCGAGGCTGAGAGTGCAGAAAATGGAATTGGTGTAGTGAAACTTATGGGCCGCTACAGTGGTAAGAAACATTTTCGCACTTGAGGAGTGAGGACTGATGCACTCTAAGATTTTATGCAGCACTTATGCATTAATTAAGATGACTATGAGTAATAAAATGTATAAGAAAAGCAAGATAGGTATCCCTTCAAATGACAGAAACTATTGATACTACAGAAATATGACTTGCTCCATCAAGCTCTACAGTTATTTTGATTTTATCTCCTCAATAGCCGCTGACTTTGCTACTTTATTTCTATAGGATTTATTGCAATGTATGCTACGCTGGCCAGCCGAGATGTTGACTGCTGCTTGATACCCGAGTCACCATTTTATTTAGAAGGACAAGGTGGACTTTTCGAGTACATTGCGAAGAGGCTTAAAGAAAATGGACACATGGTCATTGTTGTTGCTGAAGGAGCAGGAGAGGATCTTCTCAGTGCTAAAAATGAACAGGATGCTTCAGGGAACAAGCTACTTCAAGACATCGGCTTGTGGCTTTCTCAGAGAATTAAGGTGTTCTTTCTACATTTGTTCTCTGACAAATTGCGAAACCTATTCAGACAGCTTAAAAACCATTAACTGTGATTTTTTAATAAAGGAGCACATTGAAAGCTGTAATAGTGGATTTCCTGCTTTGCTAATTTGTTCTTCCCTAATACAGGAACACTTTTCAAAGCAACAAAAACTTCCTATCACTCTAAAATACATAGGTCAGTTCAGTAAATAATAATATTTGTCCTATTTATTGGAAACAAGAAACTAACCTATTGTTTTGTAGATCCAACTTACATGATCCGTGCTATTCCGAGCAATGCATCCGATAACGTGTACTGCACACTTCTTGCTCAAAGTGCCGTTCATGGAGCGATGTCAGGTTTCACGGGCTTCACAAGTGGGCTTGTAAATGGCCGGCACACATACATTCCGTTCAATGTAAGTCGCAATTTACTTAGATAGTGGTCATCATGGTTTCACTAAAATAAGTCGTATGTCTCTTGAGTATCAAGAAGCACCTCGACATCTAAGCAATACTCATAAGGCCCTTACTAAGAACATTAGTTTACATCATCTTAGGAGCTTGTTGAAATGGCACTTGCGGGATATTGCTGAAAATTGATTGTTTTGAGGTATCTTTAACAACTATTTATGAACTTGCTGCATGAGTCAAGTCTGAAGTAGGAATTTATCGCTGCTACGATTTGTTTTTGTCGCATTGGCGATGATCTGTGCTTCTTTAAAAAATATTTGGGGGCTAGACTACCAAATTGAACAGAAAAGGCTTCTACAAGTTGAACACGGTTCACCCCGTTTCCCCGTGCAATATCATCAGAACTAATTACTGAGGTGGAGATGACATATACCTGTTTCTGTGCAGCGTATTACTGAGCAGCAAAACAAGGTTGTGATAACTGACAGGATGTGGGCGAGGCTTCTCTCTTCGACTAACCAACCGAGCTTCCTTGGCCGTAAACAGCTCGACGAAGCCAAGAAAGAGCAAGAGTCTCAATCCCAACTGATGGACGATGCAGACGCGAAAACAGGTAATAGAATCAAGAAATAAGAAAGCGCTTGATACTCTTCGACTACCTCTCCCTCTTCCCTGTTTTGCACGATTTAGTCCAATTTAGATTGAGGATTCCTACAATAACATATTAATGGGATCGTGTAGGAGCACTTTAATTCAGTCACTTTTTTTCATCATTTTTTCATAGATTTTGAGAGAGAATATGCTGCTCCTCTTCGATTGTAGCATTTATTTATCAGTATTTTGATTATAAAACACGTTGATTGAATTATATTGCTGAGTAAAGATACAATTGAACTATCAGTACTTATTTTTCAAAAATTTCCTACAATTGGACTCTGTCGCTTTGATGAA
This sequence comes from Salvia hispanica, assembly GCF_023119035.1. Lineage (NCBI taxonomy): Eukaryota > Viridiplantae > Streptophyta > Magnoliopsida > Lamiales > Lamiaceae > Salvia > Salvia hispanica. The sequence continues at coordinate 41,470,269 of NC_062967.1, forward strand.
TCTTTAACGAGATTGTACATGACTAATGAGATATCTATAGCAGATGTCGCTTTGATGAATCTTTAAGCTCCGTTCATCGTCGACAACTAATTGATACCATTAGATTAATAACTCTAATTGATAGTATTGATTCTTAGTTATGATTTGAGATGTTATTTTTTAAATACAATCTACTATGATTCTATACATACCAAGTACGTTGATGCCACATCAAGTTTGTGTATTTAACCACTTTGATTGTTAAATCAGAAAAAAATATATATAAAATGTATATTTTGAAGTACATGAAATCAGTGTTACAAAACAAAAATATGAGAAAATTTTATGTACTTTGAAGAGTATTAAGACAACTAGCCATGCATATTTGATTTAAGTTGTGAATAGTGGTATTTATCTACTCCTTACACCTCTCCTATTTATCAATTCAGGAATAATGTGTATGCAATCCCTGCTAGTGAATCAAATGTGTACCAACTAATTTTGTTTAACACATACATTCTCAAACGGGTTTCGGGTTTCAATTTCGAAAACTAGACGTAGCTAAAATGTTCCCATTCTTCAACATCTGTATAATTATACTTTATATACACTTTTTTTTTTAATAAAACGATTTAACGTCAAACTACATCTAAACATATTTTGCATAGTTTTAAGCAAATATGCCAAACCAAATCATTCACCTCAATCAAATATCTCGAGGAGACGTAGGTAGAAGCCGTAGCAAAGAGATGGCTTCATGAAGCCTTGGTAACAGTATGATCAAGCAATGGCTGTATACCATTTTTTGGCAGCAAGAAGGCAGGGAGATACCAAGGAACCACAAAAACCAACATCAAACCGATCAATACGAAAACTGTGACATACCAAGCCTTGTGGGGAATACCCAGCAACAGTTCGTCACACACTGCAGCAAAGATGGAGATCGGTCAAGACAACAAAAGCCAGCTGTGTTTTTATCTGAATAAAACCGAACTTGTAGAAAATAGCTATAGACATAATGTATGAGCATGTAGAAACAAGCTGATTACTAGAGGTTGGTTCAAATTTCGAGCTAAATCAACAACCTACGATATGACCACAACATTTTGAAGAAGCATATGCACAAGAAATATTGCAAAGAGATAGTGTGAAGTTGGTAGGATGAAAAGCTTCATGCTGGGTAAAAAAAGAAAAAAAAAATAACTAAGCTGAAGTTTCTCACTAAGAACTTGGTGTAGAATAAGAATAGCACTGTAACATAAAATTGGTGTACCTATATTAAACATGATATATTCCATTTCCCGCTTCCCTGATGTTGTGACAACACCTTCAGGTTCTACATTCACGAAAACAGATATGTCGCCCTAAACCAAAAAAAATACGTAACAAAATAGTGAACATCCATGCAAAAGAATATTAGGACACACATTTACATGTAAGATATTTTACTAACAAACCTGTTCAATCAGTGAGGTGATTCCGGTTGTCTTGAAAATGATCTTTTCAGTATTGAGCAATTTTCTTCCTAGATTCAGACCCAAATCTGGAGTACCACTTTTTAGTTGCAAAGAAAAACTGGCAGGCATCTGTTATCCCTTCAATCTAATTAGGAGATGCTGTCAACGAATCTTAAATGGCACAACATATAAAAATGATGCACATACAGAAGCAGGATATGACATCTTCACCTCATACCACGTCAGGGGTTTTAACCCCTGCAAGTGGTAGAGGCGAGCCCCATTTTGAATCGGCAAGGTTTCCTTGAAATGCTCCTCATCAACATGCAAAACTTTATCATTCATCGTGCCAAATGTTTCAAGACTGTTAAAGATTCAAATAAAGACAGCCACGTACCTCATCATTCACTAAGAATACATACAAATGTTTTATTGACAAACTTTATAGTAAAAAGATTAGATTGTTATTAGTTAACCCCTACTTAACTAGAATAGAAGTCAGAATCAGGCCGTTGATGACAAAAACTGTAAACTGAACAAAGCTGAGCTGAATCAAGTTCTGTTTCCTAACCATATCCATTGGTAACTAGGTTTCTCTTACTCAAAACAGTGTAATAGAAGTGGCCAGGATCCAAATATTAGACTGTAAAAGATTCAGTTTAGTATACGAAGGAACTAATTTGACGAGTATTAGAAACACATAATTTCACATCACTTTTTATACAGCAGGCCCATCTCATTCTCACAACTATGCAAATCTAAGCATAAACAACTAACTAAAAAATCAATAAAAGATAAATCATTCTCAAATCACTTACACATTTCCATAACTGTATGGTAGACCACTAAGTAGTGTGATCAGAGAGCATATGAATAACCACTCAAAGCATTTCATGTTTCTCATGGATACCTGAAAAGGAGCTGAAACTCAGAAAAAAATAAAAAAAAAATCAAATAGGTAGTTTGCAACATTTCATATAAAATGAACATCTAAAACCTTAGTTAATCTCTACATACCATATAAAATACAGTTTGATAACGCTTCTAAAAACAACAGAAAATAAGTTTGGCGCCAAAAAATTCTTTATGGAATTTTCGTTATCATTTTACCTGCAATAAATTTCAGAGCGTGGTTTAGAGAGTAACATGATTCAGATGAGAAATTGAGTGATGCGCCATCAAAGATCTCTATCCAATCCGTTGCAAAAGGAAAACAGACACGAAAAAGCAAATACAGAAAATGGCTTGAAAAAAATGAAACTATGTATACACTCTTTATTAGCAGATTAAAGCTTTTAATAGCATATTTACCTTATGAATTCTGAATCTACAGGCAGCTCCAATCACGGAGTAAAGCTGTTTACTCTTAGATTTGGTGAATTTAGGGAAAAATCGGATGAATTTGCGGAATCACTGCGTGAGGATTGTTGAGCAAATGATAGAGATACAAGAATGAAAATTATAGATTAAATTCTCAAAATCAAAATATTCGGTTTTTAGGCGTACTAATCAAACTAAAAACAAAATTAGTTTATAGTATATTTTTTTATAATATAAAAACACATAAAAAGTTAAGATATAAATTACATTGCAACTATAAATACAAATATAGTTGAAGTATTACTAATATTTTTTTAAGCATATACTCCGTATCAATCAATAAGAATAACGTTTTATAAAATTTGAAATTTAACATAGCATAAGAAAAAATTGTGGTGGATATTTGCATGTTGAAAAATCTAATTTAAAATTTATATAAAGATTAAATATAGATTTTTTTGATAAATTTTAAGCATATTTTAAAATTCAAATATTTTTTATTTTGAACTTGTTCGTTTGTCTATTACTACTACACTATTAAATTATACTCTTGTTAATAAAATCTAATTAATAAAACCTAATGCATTTTATTTTGAAATTTTAATTTAATTTTATTTTTTGCAAATTTTCATTCGCATCAAAATGTATTACTCTTAATTTAATACTTCCTTCGTCTTCAAACAATATGCAATTTGGGTTAGACACGGGTTTTAATGTAAAATTGATAAAGTAAGAGAAATATAGAGAGAAAAAATAATTAAAGCATTGTGAAGAAAAAGTCTAATTTTATTAGAGAGAAAAAAAATTTAAAATTAAAAAGTTAAAATTCTGAAGGACTAAAAAGAAAAGAGTGGACAGCAGGACAGCGTGAGTAGTGCAATTTGCTACTGTTCAGCTCCACTATGGAAAAGAAAGAGTGTTGGTAAGCAATAAAGGAAGAGAGAGATGCATCTTTATTCATTACTTTGCAGATTCAGATTTTGAATGTTGTGCATAATGTTAACATCGCCCAATCCATAAAAAGCGATAAAACTAATATAAATATGCAGTGTTGCAAAGAGACTGATTTAATGTAAAAGCATTTCGGCTATATCCATGTGCGTGGTGCGGTGTTGTGCCACACAGTGATGAAATCAGCTTTGGTGAACTCAGACATAAAAAGTCTCTCCTGTCTCTCAAAATTTAATTCTTTTAAATTTGATATTTATTATTATTCATGTATACTCCCTTCATCCGCTATTAAATGTCTCATTTTTCCTTTTTCATTCGTCCGCCAATAAATTTTTCATTTCACTTTTACCATACTAATATTTGGTAAGTGGACCATACATTCCACTAACTCATCCAATATATAAAAGTAGGTCTTACATTCCACTAACTTTTCTATCCACTTATCTATATAAAGTCAAATAATTTCTTAAGACCCGTGCCAATCAAATATGAGACATTTAATCACGAACGGATGGAGTATATATATATATATATATATATATATATATATATATATATATATATGGGAGTGATCAATTGCTAACTCATCATTTAATTGCTAACTACAACTAATTTACCATAGGATTTTAGAAACAATGCTTTAAGAATGTTAACTTACATTGCTTATATTGACATTCAACATGTATTATATTGACATATTTTATATAGTATGTTGACATTTCTTTCTTTACGAAAAAATTGAAAAAAATTCGAATTTTTTTTCAAATTTTGACGTCGGAACATATGCATGTATGATATCGTTGGAATCCTTATAAAATTATCTTTAATTTGATATATGTTATATGAATTTAACGTTTTGGGATTTCTTTTAAAAGTTAGTTATAACTAAACATGTAGTTAATTGACATTAATACCCCTATTGATATTTTATGGAATTAATCCTATGGCTTTATTGACGTTTTTTGTTGATCGTATTGACATTTCGTGGTTGATGATCTAGGCCCTTTAATTTGAATATCTAATGGCTATTATTTAGTTATAGTTAGCAATTAGGTATTGAGTTAGCAATATAACACTCCCCTATATATATATATATATGGATGTAATCAATTGCTAACTAATTACCAATCCCAAATTGAGACCAATTTTCAACCATTAGATTAGAAGATCTTGTGGTTAATATAATGTCAAGTGTAATATATTTTAAATTTAAATAATTATTAATTAAATTAAAAGGGTATTAATGTCAAATCCTATATGTAGTAATTATAACTAACTACTTTCTCTCTCCTCAAAATCATCTCAAATCTTTAAATTTACGTAACTCTCTCAATTTAAATTATTTTTTCGCAAAAAATATATCAAATTAAAGATAATTTAATAAGGATTCCAACGAGATCTCAATTGCATATGTTCCGACGACGTTCGGATGATGAAATTTGATATTTTTTATTTTAGTTTTCGTAAATGTTGATAACCAGATTTTTATCAACAAATACATCAAAAAATCTCAATAAAACCATGTAAAAATCTCAATAAATATGTGTTGATATTTTCTTGTACTAATGTTGATATTCTTATATCATATTGTTGATATTTGTAATACACAATGTTGATAT
>NC_062967.1:41475694-41520134 GCF_023119035.1 Salvia hispanica
AATCGTTATTTAAATTCAACTTTACAAGTTATAATTGAATTATTTTTGTTATATTTATTTTATTAATCTAACTGCATCAACAATAATAGTACTATAACTATACCAGTACTTTATACGAGAAAAAATTCAGATTATTATTCTCTGTGTTATGCAACTTTAGCTAAAACTCTATTCCTCTTGGGATACGGGATATACCCCAACACATTCAAGAAATGCAATTTTACATACTACATTTGATTATGATTAAGATGGACTACTATATCATGCTATATTTGGTACATGTTTAAGTAGGATAATGATAAAATGCAAATTCTAGATATTATATGAATTTCAAATTATAATCTGGACCGTTAGAAAATGTCAACAGATAACAAAATAACATCAACAGAAAATGTCAACTCAACATCAACCGATGACAATGTGTTAACATTTTCTGTTGTTGTTATTTTGTCATCTGTTGACATTTTCTAACTATTCAAATCTTAGTTTAAAGTTTGTATAATATTTATAGTTTGCATTTGATTACATCCATATTTAAGTTTATGTATTGTATTGTAGTACTCCCTCCGTCCCAGAGAAGTTGGCATACTTTGAAAATGGCACGGGATTTTAGGAGGTTTTGTTTTGTGTGTTAAATGGAGAGAGAAAATATAATTTTTATATTCATGTGAGAGAGAACTTTTTCCAAAAAGGGAAATGTGACATCTTTTGTGGGACAAACTAAAAAGGAAAATGTGTCAACTTCTCTGGGACGGAGGGAGTATAGTCTTTTGGTAATACTATCATACTCCACGTTTAGCTATATATGCGAGTGAGTAAGTAGATACTCAGGATACACATGCCAAAAGATACATGCCTTTTGTAATATTATCATGTTGTCACAATAACACACATGAATTTTCTTTTAAATGGTTCGAGCTTACAAAGTTCTTTTGTGAGTTTAAAATTCGACTATGCAATCTAAGTTCTTTGAAAAGGTGGCCACTTTCCCAGACATATTGACCAGCCAACCGACTCAATGACTCGCAATCATAGCGTATACACTAACCCTTATTAGGGACATTCCCTTACTGAGACACAAATTCGATTATCAACTTTGACATAGTGGGACGATCTACTATTAGCTAAACTAGCAAGACATTAACTTTGAAACAAACATATGTTTGAGTTTTTAAAGAAAATTTGAATGAATAATCATTGACAGTAATTGTATCAATACTTAGGGTGTGTTCATCTTTGTGGATATAGCAAGATTTAGTCTCAATTCGGAGCATTAATGAGCGTTCAGTGCGTTTGATACAAATCTATTTAGCCCTATAGATAGTCACGGCTTGACAAATCTCCACTTTCATTTCTTTTGAAAATGGTGATTATTGTAACAACATTGAAATTCGTGTCAAGAATTGAGAATGGAATATCATTTCCAGTGTTTTAAAAATCGAACTAGACCGGTTGGTTGGACCGGTTCGGCCGCGAACCGGTGCTGTGTCCGGTCCGATTCAGTGTTAAAAACCGTTGTCTAGTTGGACCGTTTTGAGCCGGAAAAACCGGCCGGTTGGGCCGGAAACCGCCGGCCAGTTGAACCATTTCAGGAGATTTTTTTTTTTGAAAATGGCTATTTCTCTTCCGTAGACCCTTGCCCTCACTGCTCTCTTGCACACAACAATCCAACTTGAAGTTTAGAACACATTTTCCTAATCTAATCTCCTGGGCTGATGATGGCTGGAGATGTCTCTGAAAATGAGGAATTGTTTAGAAATAGGTTTAAGGAGGAAGATCGAGGAGAACTAGTGAATGCCGCGGAATTGTGTTAAGAATTAGAGCCTGACATTCAAGAACAGAGAAATGGAGGCGGCGGCGGCATTGTTTAGATTTTAGAATTAGGGTTAAGAGAGAAAAAGGTGAGTAGCAAAGCAGAGAATGCCAAATAAAATGAATCTCACGACTCCCCACATTATTAAATCTAAAGATAAAATATTCAATAAAATAAATAAATCATTCAACTTCCACAAAATCACGTGACTGACTTATCATTTATTCCTAATTATAATGCACATTTTATATATATGTATATATATATATATATGCCCATAGGGTCCTATTCTAATGCTTTTAGCACCCTAATCCAAAATTAAGACTAAATCTCCACCCTTGGATTTTAAAATGAGTGGATGAGATTAAAGCTCACAAAATCTCAATAAATAGTAGACAAAATATCAACAAAAGGGTAATATCGTCATTATGTTATCATATGATAATTTTCGTGAGTGTTTTTTTATATCAACATTGTGTATTACAAATATCAACAATATGACATTGGAATATCAACACATTTTTATTGAGATTGGACATGCATAATATTGAGATTTTACTTTCTACAATATATTGAGATTTTTTGTTACATTTGTTGAAAATAGCTGCTTATCAACATGTACTGAAAATTGAAATATAATTTATCAAATTTCATCACCCGAACATCGTCGGAACATATGCAATTGAGATATCGTTGGAATCCTTATTAAATTATCTTTAATTTGATATATTTTTTATAAAAAATAATTTAAATTGAGAGAGTTACGTAAATTTAAAGATTTGAGATGATTTTGAGGAGAGAGAAAAGTAGTTAGTTATAATTACTACATATAGGATTTGACATTAATACCCTTTTAATTTAATTAATAAATATTTGAATTTAAAATATATTACACTTGACATCATATTAACCACAAGATCTTCTAATCTAATGGTTGAAAATTGGTCTCAATTTGGGATTGGTAATTAGTTAGCAATTGATTACATCCCTATGCCTATAATATAAATTAGTATTTATTAATTTCAGTATACCGGTTCGACCTGTGGTTCAACCGGTTGGACCAGTTAAACCGTGAACCAGTAGTTTCGCCGGTTCGATCACCGGTCCGGTTTTTAAAACATTGATCATTTCTATCCCTACTTTATAGAATACCCCAACTCTAGGGGCATACTCATCCGCCCACAGTCAAATCTAAATTAAGAAAAGTCAAAAAAAATTCCAACGTACCAAAACTTGGCCTAATTCATGAATTGAACACCTATGGAATGGTTTAATTATGTGAGCCCAGGAACCACAATTCGAACCAGCTTTCGTTTCTAATAAAACCCACCTGATAAGCTTTCGAAACTTCAGCAAACGGCCAAACAGTTCATGCATTGAGGACCTTAATCAAAATGTGGCATTTTTCATAGAGATATACATCCCCTACTACTTCAGCGACTCTCAATAGAGATTTCCGCCATTCTCTCACGTTAATTTATCATTATAAAACCTAATTTCCTATATTTATCAAAAGAAATATGTTTACAAATTGTTTACCATCATTTATCATTATTTATTAATTTAATTAATGGAAAATAATAGATAATGAATAGTTATCCTTTTACGTTGTAGATTAACTGGTTAGTAGACTCATGATTATAGAACATATTTCCGATGATCCTATTGAAATTCTTCCTATCTTGGATGGCCAGGCATTTCAAGAATCTACAATCTTATTCAGGGATGTGATCAAATGAAAACTCTAAATATTGTACAAACTCAAAACTATGATCTCGACCATTGAAAAATGTCAACATATCACAAAAAATCGGTATTGGTCTTACTTGTCGCAACTACATCTATTAAAAGAATGTTTTCTGCTATAAAATTTGTCAAGGCAAACCAAGAAAATAGGTGGGAGATGATTGATTGAACGGCAATTTTATCGTACATTCCTCCTCCATTTTGAGTTTTGGATCCGTCTCTGATAGGTTCATCCAATGAATTCTTTCCTACACTAGTACAAATAGTATGATCTTTGTTCTCTTTATTCACTACTCAACAAGTATTCTCTGCACAAAGTATTATCCTTGTTCTTCTGTTACCATCATCGATTACACTCAACGGTAGTTGCGGTACGTTGGAGTGTACATGCAGCTCTGTGCAAACTCCATGAGGTCCTTGGGTCTGGGGAGACGAGTAGCGAGGCCTGGGAAAGGCAAAATAGTTATTTCACGTTTGATGTCTTCCCTTTCTTAAAAAACTAGTTTCAGTTGTATTTGTTTTGTAGAGATCTAGTTTAGGCAGCCTTACCGAGATCATACGCCTTGGCAGCCACAGTGGCTGCAATTTGAGCTGAGATTTTTCTAATGCCTGTAAATGGAGGATATATCAGTCCTTTCGCGTAGTTCTCCTCCGTTGCCTGAGCTGCCAATGCTTCCGCTGCCAGCAAAAGTGTTAGTTTAAATGAGGCGTACAAGAATAGAAGATGAAACAAGATTTATGTATTTTACTTACATGCTGCCAAAAGCAGATCGTCATGCACACGAATTGTACCAGACATTATCAGTCCTAAACCGAATCCGGGGAATATGTATGCATTGTTTGACTGAGAAAATGCAACAATTGAAGTGATGGATCTTAAATTTTTCATTAATGTTGCTAGGTTTATGTATAGAGCTGAACCTGGCCTGAAACGTATGTTTTCCCGTTGTACTCAACCGGGGGGAACGGGCTTCCACTAGCAAATATTGCGCGCCCCTAATACAGTTCTCTAGTTTTATCAACATTAACATGAACACGAAACTACAAAACTTTACTATGAGAAAATAAATACATTAATTTACCTCACTCCATGTGTAGGCTTCTTCAGCAGTACATTCGGATTGTGAGGTTGGATTTGACAAAGCAAGAATAAGAGGTTTCTGAAAGCATCATAATGATGTTATTAGATTAGTTTGTGTGTGGAGAGAGAGAGAGGGAGAGAGAACCTCATTGTTGGCTGCCATAGCCTCTACGACTTCTTTTGTGAAGGTTCTTCCAACACCAGAAGTCCCGATTAGTACTGATGGCTTTAGCTCCTGCACTTAGAAGAACATATTTTATAAAAAAAAACAAGGTCAAGAGTTTTCAAGTTACTTTTTTGTATTGCATCTCTTGTTTCACTTTTACGAATTCAAAAGCATATTATAGTACAAGCTGTCACCTTAACTGCATCTAATAATTCTCGAACTGGTTCATGCTCGTGAGCCCAAGGCAGTTTGAAATGCTGAAGAGACTCTTTGCGAGAGCTAACAATCAACCCCTGTCATATAATGACAGAGCTATTCACAATCTTGATCGGAGTTTGAACAAATATACACACGATCTGCCTAAAACAGATGAAAAAACCCATACCTTAGAGTCCACAAGCCAAATTTTCTTCCTTGTCTCCTCGACTGGAGTCTTCGCCTACAAGGGCAGAAGTGACGATCGCATGACTAAAAGCTCAAGCAAAAGACGCTATAGAGAGGATGGTGAGACTGAATAGTTACCCTTTTGGACATCTCAAGCGCGATAAGTTCAGCTATACCGGTTCCAGCCTTCCATCAGCCACAAGACAAGAAAGTTAGAAACCAAAAAATTGTAGGTAACGTGCTGTTTTTCGACATCCATATCTTGATCTTCATTAAATAGAATTTGTATAGGAACGGGAATTCAAGCATTGGCTGCAAAATCTAGCGAAAAATTGCCTAAAAAGAAACTTTTACTTTAAGAAGCTGGTATGAAAAGCAGATCGAGCCTGACCTCTCCTGCTCCAAGGAATAAGAATGTATGATCTGCTAAGTCTCTTCCCATTAGTTTTGAGGCTGAAACTACGCCAGCAAGTACCACAGCAGCAGTGCCCTGACATGACGAGAGGAGAAAATTTTAGGTCTTCGTGAATTTGGAACAGATCTATAACGTGAGCTTACTTGGGATGATATATTAGATTTACACTATTTATGTTTGAGTATTTGAAATATTACACCAAGAAGTAACCTCAAATTTGTTTAATCTATCAGAGTATGCAATGGATTATTGACCTATATTATTTCTTATCTATTTAGGTTATCACCCAAAGCAAACACCCCTCTTGTTTGTTCACCTGGATATCATCATTAAACACAAGATGGGTCGTGCGGTACTTGGCAAGAAGATCGAACGCGTTATGATTTGCAAAGTCTTCAAACTGGAAAAGGAATAAAAATGTTAATTCAATCAAGGAAATGATGGCCTTCTTTAAGAATAGTTGAAATATTCATGGTGCTGCAGACCTGTATTAGGATCTTCTCACCATAGTTTTGTTTGACGGCCGTCATGAACTCTTCTAGAAGCTCAGCATACTCCTAGAAGTAGATCAGAATGTAAGAAAGATTGCATCTCGTATAGAGAAAATATGGCTTTTAAGAAATGGGCAGATTGTGAAACCTGCCCAGTAGCTCTGTTCTGCTTAAGGCCAATGTAGAACTCGTCGTCCAACAACTTCTTATTATTCGTCCCAACGTCGATTGTAATAGGCAGGCACTGGCAAATTGCAGATTCAGGTAAGTGTTCTGTTGTTTTCAACAATTCACCCAATTTCAAAATGTGCAGATAGAAGTGAAGTTTCTAAAATTGGAAGCTATTTAATTTCTGTGCTAGCAAACTATATATAAAAAGATGCCAGTTTTTCCATGGCAGGAAATAATGTAACACAGCATAATCGATCAAGGGCCACTACGTAGTCAATGCAGAATTAGAAAACAAAGTTCACTCACTTGCTCAGTACAACCAGTTTTAATAAAGACTAACCAAGCTTCGTATGGAGAGGGCAAAAACCAAGTAATATCTACACTTACAGCTGAAGGGCGAACGCCTCCTAGAGCTGTATAGAGAGAGAGTTTCCCCACAGGAATCCCCATGCCCTGCAACATTTTGTGTGAAATTAGTGATCCATGATAAATTAGATAGGCATTTCAAATTTAATGAATTTATTGTATGAACCTGACAGCCAAGGTCTCCAAGGCCTAAAATGCGCTCACCATCTGTGACCACAATCACTTGAATAGCCTTTTCAGGCCAGTTTCTCAATACTTCAAGTATCCTTCCCCTGGAAAAGATATGTGGGACTCAGATAAGTTATCAAACAATCTTCAGTGATGTAAGAATGAGACTAGAAATTAATGGCATATGTGAGGACTACTTTACTTCTCTTTCAAGCTGATATAGAGTCCCTGAGGACGCCTGAAAATGCTGCCGTACTTCTGGCAAGCCTCACCTACGACAGGTGTGTAGACTACGGGAAGCAACTCCTCGACATTGTCTATCAGAAGCTTGTAAAAGAGCCTTTCATTTCTCTCCTGGTACAAATTTGAGAGATGGTGAGTAGAGTTATGATCATTGGATATCAGAGTGGGGGACACCCAAAATTTTACCCAGGGGTTACCATTCAAATTACAACCATCCAAAGTGAAAAAACTCAAGAAACAGAATCTTCTATATAAGATGTCGATTTTTGAACGGAGGATTCTGAATTTTATAGTATCTTTAAGCAACTTCACCTGGAGATCCATCATCGCCATGTACTTATGCAACGGCACAGTATACTGGCGCAGAATTTGCAACAATCTCTTCTCCTGCAGCTCTTGAGAGATGATAGCTGGAGGTAGAAGGCCCTTCAAATAATGTGCATCTCTCTCTTTCTCCGAAAATGCCAGTCCTTTATTGTGGCGTGGATCACGCAACATACTATACCCACTGTAAAATCCCACTAAAATTTATCACACACCATGTTCAAGAAAGTGAGTTTGACAAATTTTGAGATCACATAATCTCCAATGGCAGAAAACTCATCCATCATTTAGAAAAGCGTCATCCGTCTATCTTCTTCTAAAAATGACAAAGTTTATTCTAGCTCGAAATTCGAAGTTTATATCCATAACCACTGAAAACACACAAATGATCGTAAATAAACATTCAAGATTAAGAGTTTGAAAGATTTAAGATAGAAACGCTGCAATCTACATCACCTAGCTTAACAAAATCTCAATTAGAAGAAGTTTCTAGATCACTGAGCAGGCCAGAAACAAATTATACACACTTCAGACACGAAAAATCGAAGATATTAAACCCAACCAAAATCACAATTTCCACAAAAGTCCTGCTTAAAATCCAGCAGTGACCTAAATCTCATCCATCATTCAGAACATCATCATTCAACTACGACCAACAAAATAAAATAAAAAAAAATGCTCGCTAATTACTTAGATTTAGAAGTTTCTAGAATCACCTAGCAACAGAAATCGCCCATGGCGTGATTGGCTGATCCTCGGTGGCTCTGTCTTCACCATAGACATCTCGAACACCACCACCAATTCCACATTTATCGATTAAATCGAGAACTGATTCGCCGCTCAGATCCTTCATCGTGCTCTCCATCACAAATCTCGATCGGACACAGCTGCACCAAAATAATTTCAATGTAGACGAAAACAACACTCTAAAAACTCAATTTCATTTGTTTTTCCTTCAGCGTCTTCGCATAAACAAAGAGAGAGAATCCTGAAATGCAAAGTGTGGGCAGTGTGAAGTGATACCTGGAAAAAAAATCGGATCGAATAGCAGTTGCATGAGTGAAGCGAGGTATAGAGAAAAAGGAGTGTTTCGTGTATGCATGAAAGATGGGAGAAGAAGCGCGTTTGTCCATACACGTAGAGAGAGAGAAAATGGCAGCGGTTTGAGGAGAGAGAAACGGTTTTACCTCAGCTGATGTTAGCTCAGTTGCAGCAAATAACTAATTAACAGACTTGGCTCATTTAGATATGAGAATTCAATTCTACAACTAAAATTATACGAAATATTTATGATTAGCATACAATTAAAAGGGGATTAGTACAAAACTAAAGTTAGTGAAATATTTATATTGTAGCCATTAAGTCAATAAAAAGGTGGAGGTGAAGTATCATTACTGGTAACGTTTAGCTTTATACACAGAAATTTACCATGATGCCCTACTAGGGGAAATAATGTTGATTATTTTGAACTTTGCACGTCAACTATGCAACCCGCGCGGGTTGAAAATAATGTTGATTATCATTTCTACGGTTGGGGCTACCAAACCCCAAATACAACAATATAAAAGTAGTAGGTTCTTACTAGAGTAAGTTAACGATATAAAATTATCTGAAAATTATTAGGCTCCATTCGGTATCATAAAATTGAGCTTGTGGAATTGGAATTGTGGCCTTCAATTCTAATTCTAGTGTTTGGTACAATAAAATATTTGGAGTTGGAATTGAATTACAATTCTAATTCTTTCCAATTCTACAAATTGAATATCATGTCAAAAGTAAATAATTGGAATTCAACTAGTTATAAAATTGGCCATCTTCACACACTATACAAACACACATACTTGCACACACACTAACATACATATGCATTTCGAATTCAAATTCAAATTCAATTTCATATCAATTACATCATTCAATTCCTTCTAATTCAATTATGTGGAATTCTAATTCCAATTAAATTCTAATTCCGTGTACCGAATGTGTTTTCCAGCAAGTTGATTCAACTATATTAAATTCAAATTTTACTCTCCAAAATGTTAAGCCCCCTAAATAAATCGGTTAACCAAATAGAACCGGAAATTGATTGGTTTATACTATGACTAACTGAAAATATTTCGATTTTGATTGATTGATTGATTCTGATTCCGATCTCGACATGACTCCAATTTCGGTTAACATGTCAATCGGTTCAATTAGAAATCGAATCGACCGAATAAGCAGGTCTACTCATGTCTATTGATGTTGAACATTAAATATGGCATATACAATAAAAGTATAAAAAAAACACGTGCAGTTATAATTTTATTTTAAAGGTCATATGTATGTGTGCATATAAACAAAGAAAATGGGAAATAAACACATCAACTCGAAATCGCTCGAAGTTGGTTATTTCATAGTGGAACTGTACAGAACCGGACGCAAACGAGCCGGAGGCGATAAGAAGTTTGTGTGTTAAAATTGACACTGAATCCAGATGGAATTTCCAAAATTCTGACATGGCGTCCCCTCCCAAGACCCACATTCCTCTGCCTCCGGATCCCGGTAAATTTCCCTTTCCAAAATTTTGAAATATCTTGTGTGCAATTTGATTTGATGCTCGTAGCTAATTTTTATATGCATTTGCATTGATTTCACCGGTTGTTTATCGATTGTATGAAACCTGTGCTCTAATCTGATTAATCAGCTGAATTCTGGAGCTAATCGCGAAGCGCTGCTCGTTTTATTATTAGATTTGTGCATTTCAAAATTTAAGCGTTTTATTTGATCGGGAGTGGTGATGCTTTAGGCGGATTGATTTTGCGGTTGCAATTCGTTTGGATCATTTGAGATTTTGCTTCTTGTAATCGCCATGGAGTGTTGTTGGCGGGCGATGATTTTTTGAAATTTGGACTAAACGTTAATAGAAGCATAAATGTTGCGTGGCTGTGAGTAGGAGTCGAAATTATTGAAAAAATTGTTTAGTAGTACTAATAAAGAGCGGGTTGCTCATTTTTTGAAAGTGAAAGTTGCTGGTTCTTTGATCTGATAAGTAATGATGTTGTTGGGGAAGAGGAGAAGCTTAGTTGTATTTTGTGTTCGATCCCGTTAATTGCTATAGCATCTTTTTTCAAATGCATTACAATAGCGGTATAGGGAAGTGATATTTGAGTTTGAAATAGTAGGAGGCTAAAATTTGACGAGATAGTGCCTTGTTTTATGTAAATGCATGACATGCTGCTATTGGGCAACCCTCCAGCAAAAACTTCCTAAATCACCTGATTTCCTTTTCAAAAGTGACTTTTCTATTATTTTTTGTAGGTGACAAATCCTTAGACAGTGAAACATGTGTTCCTTCAGTTCCTATCCATGTTGTCACCCATTCATCTCAACTTCCGGAAGAATTCCTGCACCCTTCACCTGAGAAACAATTGGTCATAGGCTTCGACTGTGAGGGGGCTGATCTTTGCCGGCAGGGGACGCTTTGTATCATGCAGGTTCTTGCTTTGGTTCTAATTAAAATGATGTGTTTATATTTGAAAAGAAAACAAGAACAGATTTTTAATATATATTTCCATAATACTCCCTCCGTCCCTAAAAAATAGATAACATTTGAAACGGCACGGGTTTTGATGCACAATTGGTAAAGTAAGAGAGAGATAGAAAGAAAAAGTAATTGGAGTATTGTTAGTGGAGAATGAGACCTGCCTCATTAGAGAAAGAAAAGTTTCTTTAAATATAATTGGCCTATTTTTAAAGGACATCCCAAAATGGCAAATGTGGTCTATTTTGAAGGGACAGCGGGAGTATTACTTTGATCCTTAGTCTAAGACTCTAAGTCAACTGAGCTGTAAATTTATATGCAGGATTGACATTTCATAATTTCCTCATCCCGACGTTTGTCAAGTTAATGCATATGGTCTAGTCATAGAACTATAATGACACATTTTGATTTTCTTCTCATTTTTTATGTTAACTAGCTGTAATAAATTAAAAGGAAAAAAAAAGATAAACAAGACCTTTGACTAAGTGGTCGTACCATATTGTTGCGTCATGCTTGTATTCCTGGTTACCTGGAAAAGTTTAGTATTATAGCTGAAAGCACTAAAATTTTCTCACTAGATTTAGATTATTACAGTGACTGTTTGGATCCTTGATCTGCCTTCTATACCAAACAAAGGGCTTCATTTTCTGAGCTAGTTTTTATATGATTAATAATGCCGACCAGTTGTTCATCTAAAGAAATGCTGTTGTTAGAGAGAAACTTTATTCTTTATGCTCTTTTGCTGCTGAAGCTCACAAGTGAGGCTTATGTAATTCTCAACTAATAGCATTTTACTATGCAGCTTGCTTTTCCAAATGCAATATACCTAGTTGATGCCATTGAGGGTGGAGAGGCACTTGTGAAAGCCTGTAAGCCTGCACTTGAATCTAGCTACATCACTAAAGTAATCCACGACTGCAAACGAGATAGTGAGGTCTCTTGGTGATGCAATTGTTGCTCCTCCCTTCCACGTTCATCCACCCCAAAATGTTTTAGAATGTTTACCATACGTCCTTTTGTATGTTGCAGGCATTATACTTTCAGTTTGGCATTAAGTTGCATAATGTTGTGGACACCCAGGTTTGTACTTCCCTTTGTTGTTGATGTCAAAAAACTAATTGATCTAATGTGAGTAATGACTATCATCACCCTCAATCTATATTCTGTATGGTTATATCTTATTAGCAGGGAATGCACATGAACTCTCAGCCAGGAACAAGAAAGTTACTACTAACTAACCTTAATCAATCGTCAACAAATATGAAAACTTATTGTTATGTACTACTCCCTCCGTTCCCTAAAAATAGAAACTTTGGAAACGGCATGGGTTTTAATGCAAATTTGGTAAAGTAAGAGAGAGGAAGAGAAAAAATGGGCAAAGTAAGAGAGGAAGAGAAAAAGTAGTGGAATTAGTGATACTGGATTGTGGAGTACATTTCCTAAAATAGAGATTTCTATTTTATCGGAAACAGACTAAAAAGAAAAGAATTTCTATTTTTAGGAAATAGATGGAGTACTATTTTTTTATCTACAAATAATCCTCCTAACTTGACGTGTTAATTCATTTATTTGAAGAGTTTTGGTCTCATTTTGTGCCATCAACATCTGTTTCCCTTTTTACTTTAAGATTTTTAGTGACTGATGGGCTGTCTAGTTCTTAATTAGATATATTGTCTTCATTACTTCCAGGCTTCTTGGAGTCAATATCTACTTAAAAGTTTGCTGATATGTGTTTGTATGCATGCTTGCATGGGCAGCTTTCTTCTAGCAGCCGAATTGAGTTGCAATATTCAAAGCAGTGTCACATTATCATAACTATTGTGCTTTCGTCGCTGCCTTCAATACCTTATGGAGTTCAGAAAGAAATCTTCTTTCAATTGCTAGATTTTAATGACAATCCGATTCTTATCCCTTTTTTTCACAAACAGATTGCATATTCTTTGATCAAGGAGCAAGAAGGGCAGAAAAAAGTGCCAGATGACTACATATCATTTGTTGGCCTGCTTGCGGACCCACAGTTTGGGGGTAATTTATTTGTTCTGCACTGTTAACCTTATTACACTTTCTGAACTGGAACATTGTGAGCGTGGATCACTTGTTGCAAAATTTAGTCGTTATTTGTTCTGTAAATATAAGTTGATGTGGATGAAATGCTATAAGAGTGTGGGTCTGATGCCTCTAGCAGTCGAGCTGTAGACTAATCCTGTTATGTAGTCATTTTTATGAAAACTTTATACTCCATAATCACTATTTATAAATGAGGTGAATGGATAAGTTATGTGTATATCTTCTAAGAATACATTAGTAATGGTTAGATCGATTTATATTAGGATGAAACCTGAGTAGATAACCCTCTTTCCAATTTGGTTCATATTAGTTGGGGCAATTTCTTTCAATTCAATTTATTAAATATGGCAGCCATTTAATAGCAAATGTTATTTTATGAACTACTCTAATTGTTGATTCAAGTTTATCAAAACTGACTAAAAAGTGTGAAAGAGCTGATCTGGCTGTTGCATAACTGTATAAGCCTGATCTAGTTTTTTTAAACTCATCCTGCATGCCTTTATATATTTCTTTATGCTGCATTTGAGCTGTTTTTAGTTTGCTATTTTCACGGTTTTGGACCTTTTACTGAGTTTCACCTCATATTTTTCTTTTCCCATACCTTGTATGTTAATTGAGAGGAACTTGACACAGGAATATCATATGATGAGAAGGAAGAAGTTCGCATTCTCTTGAGGCAGGTTCGTGTTTTCTTGATCTAGTTGATTAACTTAAAATGGAACTAACATATGTTCTTCTCTTCATTAATCATCGATGGGTGTGCATTATAATTAATTGGCTAAATTTGTTGCATATCATTTGTATCACAGAATCCTTTGCAGTAAAGTATTAAGCTACTTTACCTCTTTGAAATTACTTCTATTAGATACATTGATGCCATTTCAAGTAGAATTTCAGAATATTCACTGCTGCCGACATCACATTTAAGTTGTTGGAAGTAGATGTTGAGCTCATTTAAATGCTATCTTTTTTTAATTTGGGTTGGATGCAGTCATGCAGAATGACAACAATATTTTTCTTCATACTGCCGAACTATGCACTTCATTGCATAACTTTAAAATATTCAGAACTACTCTCTCCGTCCCATAGAAATATGGGCAATGGGTATGGCACGAGAATTAAGACAAAATTGGTACAAGTAAGAGAGATGAGAAGAATGGTATGGTAAAGTAAGAGAGAGGAGGAGAATAGTAGTTAAAGTAGTGTTAGTGGGTAGTGGGACATACATTATTAAATTGTCATGACTTTCTGAAAATGGAATGCACATATTTTTATGGGACGGAGAGAGTATAACTTATAACTTCTTCCATCTAGTCTTTGCATTGGCCATGTCATTTTGCAAGACACTAAATTTGCAGATCAGGATGAGATTCAAGCTAAATTTGAAATAATTCACCAATTTCCACTGGTTTTACACTTTGATATTTGGAAAAAAAAAGTCCCCCTCTGCAATAGTTCAATGATAAACTGTTTGCTGTACTTGCCAGAGTCTTGATAAGTTGTTTTGTTCCCAGGATCCCAACTTCTGGACATATCGACCATTGTCTGAATTAATGGTCCGAGCAGCTGCAGATGATGTTCGCTTTCTTCTGTTAATCTACCATAAGATGGTGGAGAGGTTAAATGAGAGATCCTTGTGGTATCTTGCAGTTCGTGGTGCACTTTACTGCCGCTGTTTCTGCATTAATGATAATAATTTTGCAGATTGGCCAGCACTGCCTCCTGTTCCAGGTTTTTATCATCTGATATCTTGGATGCTTCTATTCTTCTTTATCTCTTAAGCAGTTAATAGATGGGTTGATAAGCATGTAGACATGAACTGTATACTATAACTATATCACCATGAATTGCCACAGAATATATAGTTACTCATCAGCATTGTTGTGATTTGCTAAGGCTCATTGTTATGAAATGTATGAATTTGGGATAATAATAGGTAGAAATGTCAGTGTATGAAAAATTGAAAATTCACCGAGGTTCCTCAAATTTACGCTTTAATAGCTCTGGTAATTGAGCTTCATAATACCAGAAAGTAAATGACAGATCCTAGTATTTACTATTGTCCAATATGAATAAGGCTAGGTGAGCTCAGTACTGGTCGTGTATCATTCAGAATACATGCAGTGCGATTGCTGCTTTGCTTTACCCAACTTACTAATGTCATATACCAGTCTTAAAGCTAATTACTATTATCAGGTTTTGAAGTGTCATACTAAGTTGAGACATAAGTTAAGAGTTGCATGGCATGTAACTTTAGGTCAAAATTGCTCAAGTGATAGATTATTTTTGGGGGAATTGCAATTTTTGTTTTTGATGGATGATCTGGTACAATCATAAAATTCATCTTTGGTACTATCAGCATTTTTAATACATGTAATGTAAATTTGGGAGACACTTGTATGTTATCTTATACATGCTTCAATACTGCAGAAACTCTGATTGCTGATAAACAAGCTCCAGAAGAAGAAATCCTATCTGTTCTTGATGTTCCACCAGGAAAGATGGGATGCATAATAGGCAAACGAGGAGCTAACATATTGGAAATAAAGGAATGTTGCAGGTATATAATTTTGGACAAATTATAATCTCACTTTGTCTCATCCGTGATGGCATTGAATTCTTATCTTGGCATGTCACCAGTACTGAGCTCATCTGAAGGTGCAAATGCCAATTAACTTAGCTGTGAAATAAAAAGAAACTAGTCGCTCATATTTTTGTAAATGCTTACCTCTCTTGTTCGGGTGAAACTTGGGTTCGATTTCATCCTTCCTTATTATGTATGCCTTTGCAGCGCTGAAATCTTCTTCGGAGGCGATAAAGGTCCTCCAGACAAGGTTGGTATTTCACGTACTGTGACTGTAAATGCTATCTTGCAAATTCTTACATCTTTTCATGTTCATTTGGAAATTCTGCTGTACTAAACCTATTTTCGATTTAAATGAAATAAAAATTGTCATGGCCTTTAAATAATGGCACAGACGCTAACCAGTTAGGCCACACCAGTTGCATTTGAGGAAACAAAATACAATCCCCCCCCCCCTTCTTGTTACCATGCATTCTTCTTTTTCTTTAGAATATCAACTGTGAAAAGAAACTTTATCAAAGTTCCCTAGGCTAGGAGATCTCTTACGTTGTGATGTATCACGGTGCTCGTTTTCTATAATTGCATAACCTTTTATGTTAGCTAATTTGTGTGGCTTCGGTGCAGGCCTTCATAATTGGCCCGGTTAAGCAGGTGAAAAAGGCAGAAGCAATGCTAAGGGGTAAAATGCTACATGTCTACTATCACTAGAGCTCGGATGTAAACAATGTAAGGATCGTGTGCTTGTGGAAAATATGGGCGAAAGCAAATCTAGTCGCATCTACTATGATTTGTATTCGTATGCCAGACCAAACATGAATCTGGGACCTTCCTGCCGTTTTAACTTAAACTCATCTGCATATTAATCTTCTGCGTTACTCCTTCAAGTCATAGATATTCATTCATATATGCATGCTTTATAGTGAAATGCCTGGACTAATTCAGAACATGTTGTGTCTAGAGGATTTAGAGAGTAAAAGAGAACCAAACGACACAACGAAAATATCACTGATTTGTATAACAAGCAATCTCCAATTAAATGGTATATAGTACTTCGCAGTAGAAATATCTGCTAAATATTATAACATGTATATTTTTCAAATTTCTGTAATAGAACAAACAGAAACACACAATAACAATATGGGCAATCAGTGCAATAAATAGTGCATTATCACACCATTGCATCCATGAAGCTTCACGTGTGCCAAAAGCCCTATTGTTGATCAAGTTCCTCGGCAGCGAAAAATGTAGCAAACAAGTATTAGGCAGTTTTGAGGAAAAATAACTCATTTCTGGAAACTTCCAAATTGGTTGTGTTGGCTGCTGCTTAGGCTTGAGAAGAAGTTGTCATTTGTCGATGCCAATGTGACCCCAGATTTACCGAGCATAGGCCCACTGCCCATAGGCCCTCCCATGTAAAACGGAGGCAAGGCTCCCTTGTCTTCCGATGGATCACTCAACCCACCAACGATGCCCACACCTGCTAGGTTAACCTTTTTAGCTGCAATACAAACATCACCATCAATAACTAATCACAAGGATTTCAACATTCTGAAATTTTCAAGCAATGGGTAAAGTACAACAATAAAATGTTGGATATATTGCAATAAACAAAGATCAAGAGAGTTAGTTCAAGAACTATCAGGGAGAGTATATGCAATGTACTTACGTGCAGTTATATTTAGGTCAATTAATCCACGGCTAAGAGAATCAGACCATATTCCGGATTTGACTTGAAATTCTTTCTTGGGTGGGGGAGCAAAGGTTTCAGGAGAAGATCCCATCATGTTTCCGTTGCTTCCTTGGTTAGAAGAACTCTGGTTGGATACCACTGACGAAGGATCTGTATGAGAAGTGAAGACGCCGAATGGGTCAGAGCCATCAAAATTGTTCATTGGAACATTAGCGAATGGATCGGAAATGCTGCTTGTTCCATCAGATTTTGAAGCTCTGCTGCCAACTGGATTAGGAGCAGCAAAAAAATTCATCGGTGCAGAAACAGCAGGAGTAGGGGCTGGCTGAGAGGCAAATAGGTCGACATCAAACTGCAGAAAGGCCCCGAACAAGGTTAATCAGCTGGATTGGGTGGGGGGGAGGGGGTTCAATGCATTTTCAAGACTAAAAAAATGCAATAAATAGTCTAATCCTGTAAAATTGAGATAAAACTGATAAACTAGGTGCCTTGCCCTTTGCTGAAATACAATGATAGCTTTACCTGTGGCTCGGGATTTTTCTCTGCAGCTGGTTGAGGAGTGGCTGATACAAAAGCAGCATCAGCAAATAAATCAACCTCCGATGGATCATTGTCCAAGGAAGTAGACTTATCTGTTGGAACAGATACAGGGACATCCAAGAAGTCACCCAAAAGATCTTGTCCAAAAAGATCGACTTGTTGGCTTCCCGAAGACTGTTCTGTTAAACAAGAAATACATTTAGAGATAATACACTTATATCTGTGCTAGAAACAGCATAACTTTCTCAAGGCAGGCGAACAAAGTCATGCACAAATTCTAATCAAAATAACCATTAAGAATATATACTCCCTCCATCCCAATAAATATGAAACGTTTGTTTTTCGGCACAAGGATTTTATGTAGTGTTGTTTTGTGAGTTAAAGAAGAGAGAGTAAAGTAAGAGAGAGGGAAAAGTAGAGATAAAGTTATTTCTATTTTAAGAAACGTTTCATTTTTAATGGGACAACTCAAAAAGGAAAACGTTTCATTTCTAGTGGGACAGAGGGAGTATTTAGAAACTAAGCAGTGAGAGAGGAAGCCATCAGGGGTTTATACATTAGTAGCACTGAGAAGTTACGAGTGTCAGTGTCAAATGTGAATAGAATCGTAAAAATACAGATCCAGTCTTTTCATGTGCTTATTATGCCGCCGCACCTTACCAAATTACATTAAGAGCTATTTCTTTGATTGATGCCATGCAAATAATTTCATGTCTACGGACTTCCTCATATATTAAATTAAAAATTAAAGGTAACTTTTGAAATTATATGTTTTATTATTTAGATAAAAAAATTTGAATCAAATGACCAAAATTCATCAAATATTTATAGTTAGCGACTCAATTATTTCATCTGATCTAAGATGTGGGATGAGTTAGCCCACCAAAATAGTGATAAGAACCAGCCTGACTAGTTAGCTTAGTATCATAGTGATATAATTCAGTGAATATATCCAAGGTGACTAAGTTCAATATCAGAAGTGTGGAGGTTAGCGAGTTAGCACACATATAAATCCATTCTTTAGTCCCATATTCAAGTGAAACTGTGAATGTGGAGGAGAAGTATCACTCCCACAAAAATAGAAAGAAGTCTAGGCAATGCATCTAGGAAGAGATGAGCTTAAAGCACTGATACTTACTGGCACCTGACGTCCCTCGAGGATCAAAATCATCAAAATCTTCATCATATGTATTTGAAGATGTATTTTGTGAAGAAACTGAAACATATTCATCTGGCTTGCTGGTTTTTGATGCACCAGAGGCCCGAGAGTCTTCAGCTGTGCTGCAATAATCATGGAATTCAGAGAAAAGAAAGCAAGAGCCCTATTAAGCAAAATGAGCAATGACTAAATTTCAAACTTATGAAACCCAGGGTGCAGAAGTCAGTGACCAAGGAGTTTGTGCAAAATATAATCCCATTATATAGTAGTATATCGAATGAAGATCCTTTAATTCAAGAGGGAAACAGTTACTGAAAATCCCCGAACTCCCTGGGAGAAGAATAATGAAAACTATTTTGGCACTGGCAAGTTGGGGGGAAAAGGCGTATTAAAGGGAAAATTTCTGTAAGTTAGAATTTCTTCATCATTTCAATCAACTAAAATCCATTTAATAAGACAAATGCAACATTTCACATGGATCAAGTCAAGAAGAATAAAGCATATATGAAGAAATTGGTGTCCTCCAAATCAAGCACCAGTGATGATAAATGATGTCCGAATCATTTGTAGGTCACTCAAAAAAACAAGAAAAGCTGTGATAATATTTAGATGTTGAAATTCTTACTGAAAATGATGGAGAAGTGTGAGCTAAAATGCTAAATTGCACAGCAATATATGAAACAACACAAACCTGCTACCATTAAGAGATGACTTTTTTTTCGAATTAGTGATCGTTCCATATTTATCTTCACCAAATTCATCCTCCTTATAACCAACATTAAATGATTCTTTGTCGTTTGTGCTACTGAAACCTCCATATCTCCCACTATTAGCAGAGCTAGAGCTGAACGATGCGGTACCAGATTTGAACGTTATTCCAGATGAAGAAAGTCCAACATACCTAGCAAGCAATGACAAAGTTCATGCACCACCAAAACAAACAGACAGAAAAATAATTAGCAATAAATGAGAAATTAGACCTCCCGCATAAACTTACTTATCACGATTTGCAGCAGCTTTATTCCTGACTTCCTGCATTTTTTCTTTATTATTCAGAAGAGCCACTATAGTTTCTGCTTTTTTTCTCACATTGATCCCAACATCCTTTCCACTTGGTTCCACATACTCAAAACTTGCCAGAGACTGGAACATAAAACGAAATGAGGAAGGAAGGAATCATATAGTAATAAACTTAAAACCTCTATTAGCCAATAGCCTTCTAGAGGTTTTCATATGTTAGCAAGTGCATTAGTAATAGTTGGTCAGGACTGAAGACACTTACAGATATCTTAAAAGTATGTTCTATTATGTCATCAACTGCGCGTTCTGAGCCATGTCCCACCAGATACTCTATAACGGTCAATGACTAGCACAGGAGAAATTAAGAAGGCAATAATTCGGAAACAAAAAGTTCAAAGAAGAAATTAAAAGTAAAGAACAATGATAAAACGTTTTCATTTTGCCCTGAACAAAATTTGATGCTGGTACCTTGTAGACAAAACGCCAGTTCTTGCCAGTCTCAGTCAGTCTTGTCCAGAGGACATTCATCACCATCTGGCATTCAGTGCTGCACAATATGCCAACAGATAAGTGAAAAGAAAGTAAACGGACAAAGAAATTTAATGAAAATGAGAAAATAGCCAACTTCTGATAATTTTGTAAGTGAAAAGAATATGAAGTACAATTTCTTTGTGGCTTGTGCAATTTCTGCCAACACTGTGCCATGAGGACCCCAAGGTTCATCATCTGTAGCATCCAAAACCTAAAATAAAAAGAACAAGTAAAAAACCGATCTTATAGATGCTGATTTTTGGAAATCACTAGTAGGAGTAATTGGCAGCAAAAGATGCACGTTTGATAGAAATCCAATTGAATACGGTATTAACTCGTCACTACAGGTTTAAACTACTTTTCTAAAGTTCAAACCACTTAACTGATTGAGCAACTAGGTAGGTATGTAAGAAACAGATTCTAAAGGCACATTTGGAAACTGAATATCATCAGAAGAAACTCATAAAATATAAGCATATGAGCTAGGCTAAGTACTCAATACATTGAGGCCCCGTAGAATTACACGTGGACCAAAAAAATAGCATTAGGTTATAGTAGTACATTGTTTAGTGCCAGATGATCAAGGATTCCTTGCTTTCTCACCATCAGCTTTTGGCCACATTTACCAAACAATAAAACTACTCCATTACTTTGATTTGATAACAAAACAACGGCGTCAAGCAAACAACATAAATCCAAGGAAGTCAACAGTTAACACCAACAAAGTCCTACTTAAAATATCATCAGAAGAACCTCAATATATCTGAAGTAGTTTAACTAGTATCCAATATGTTTTCAAGGCTCACGATACCGATAACAGTAACAATCAACTAAATAAGCTTTCCAATTTAATTAATTGATCCGATGCCAATACATCCCAAAACAAAATTAACCAACGAAATTGAGCTCAGGAAACGGCGAAATCACTTGAACAAATTTGTGTTACCTTTTGTTCTATCTCTGGAACCTTCAACACCTTCAGATTCACTTCCCTCTTGCTGCATTCAAACGCAAAAAAAAAAAAAAGAATGAGGCATCCTTTCACAGTGCGAGATTACTAAATACTTGAATCTTAGAATCGATAAATAAAACCACATACATTTCACGGACAGTTTGATCAAAAACCTTCATGAAATCCATGGCTGGATCTGCTGGAATACGAGATACACTGATCGAATTCTTCAATTGGATAAGATCTGCGGATTGAACGGATCGATTGAACTAATGCGAATCGACGAAACGACAGCACGTGCTAAGTGAAATGGAGTGATAATATGTGCTTTTGGGGATGATGGTGTGAATTTATATATTTTCCGACTCAATTTACTTTTTGTTATGTCTGTATTTTCAACAATTATAAAAAACCAATTTTAACATTTGCATAAAAATATATTAGCATTTTTTTATTAATTACGTATGTAAGTTTAACTTATAACTATAAAATCCAATGCAAATGGCAGTTGTAATGTTAGGGTGGCGAAATGGATACCTTGACTCTGAATAATTGGGTATCCACACGTAAAAAACGTTTCTACACTTCAATCAAAATCCGACCCATTTATTATTTTGGATACCTATAATTCGATGTGAGTATCCAAACCTGACTAATTAGAACCAAAATATGCTGAACAGTGCCAATATAATGTATAATGTCAATGCAAATATTTGGAGTTTAAGTTTTTACGTCTTAGGACATAATTCTCTTAAAATATTTTTGATAATCCAAGAATTAAATAGAGGCTTCGACCGGAAATGCAATGTCATAAAGAGTAAACTCTACCGGTAGGATGTAGCTCAGTTGATTTTGGAAAGATAGATTTGTCCCAATAAAGAGAAAACTCATAAGGTGTTAAATATTGATTTTTCACATATAAGGTTATAGTTTTGTAGTGATATTGAAGTTGACATAGAAAGAGATATCTCATCGTCTAAAGATAGTTGAATCATAATTCTTTCTATGTAGTCTCCAGTTACTTTCCGTCACATAGAAATACGTAAATTTGAAATGACATAGGATTAATGCACAATTGGTAAAGTAGAGAGATAAAGAGAAGAATAGTTAAATTAATTTTAGTGGATATAGTTGTGGCAACTTTCCATAAATGTAAACACCCATATTTTTATGAGATGAACGGAAATGGAAAGTACACATATTTTTATAGGACGAAGGGAGTATATAACTTCTAATATCCCTTATTTAGTTATTTTATTGGTTTTCATAGTACTTCATTTTCTCTTTTTTTTCATTTATTTTTTTCTCATATTTTTTCTTTATCTTCAATATGGAGTAATATTTAATTTTTTAAAATTTCGTGCTAAAAAGTAAAAATGCTTCAATTGTGAGACGGAATGAACAAAGAAGTTAACTTCTAGTTTTGAAAAACAAAATTGAATTATAACATTATTAAATACAGACAATTTATAAAATTGTTCGGTTAAATTTTCCATTTTAAGTAAGATTTTAGCAAAATATTTTACTCCTATTGCTAATTGATTTCTTATCAACTCAGCCCAATATCCCTAGATTTTATTAAAAACATCACACATAATAAATTGGATCTTAATTTTGATATTTAATGGAATTACTCAAATTTCGAATTCCCAATTTCCGACTGTATCAATTCGATTTTCCACTAGTAATGTAGCACTACTGTATAAGTATAACTAACCAAATGTTTGCAAAAAATGCAATAATCACTTTTTTTTCTCATTCACCATGCATGAGACATTCATCTCACACTTTAAAATTTTCAAGAAATTTTTTTAGAAGATACAAGCTTTTAAAAATAAATGGAAATTTTATAATAATGTTAAATAGTTTTTAATTTATTGATACGATCATGAAAGTCGTGCGTCAAAGTTTTCAACTACAGCTGGATTCAACCGGCAATCGTCCTATCGAGATGATGTCCGAAAGCTCTGAAACTGCCAGCAGAACTGGTTGAGAGTTCCAGAAGGAACACCCGGCCGGGTGTTTTCACTCTGCAAATCACCTGACCGGGTGAAATGGCGAATGGCGCAAGGGGTTCCGGAAAGAACACCCGGCCGGGTGTTTTGCACCCTGCAATTCACTCCGACCGGGTGAATCATCCGAGACTTAGATTTTATGGGCCAATTTTCTATTTTTGGACCCTTAGTATAAATACCTTTTGAGGTCATTTCATTTCTTAGTAGTTGATTGAAATTAGAAACTTGAGAGTTTTGTTTCCTCTTTTTAGAGGGTTTTACCCAATTCCTAATTTTAGGTTGCTTGATCATCAATTGATTCAATCAAGTATGATCAAGTATAGGTATGCCGTACGCATCAAAGGGTTTGTGAATTCCTTTGAGTAGTGGAGTCATTAGTTGAATCCAGCATGTTGAAGATTGCTTAGAGTCATTAGTTAAATCCTTTTGGGTCTAGTTTTTGAAGGCTAGATTCACCCTATCCTTTATTGTTTTTGTGTTGCAATTGAAGATCAAACATCATCAAAGGGTATAAATCTTGGGTTAATGGACCATAATCTACATTGATCCATATCATTTGTAGTTGTGCAAGCTATACAAATTTAAGATTTTTCGGGTAGTATTGTAATACCCGCTCTTATACAGTACCTTTTTTTGTGTTTAATGTCGAACTAGAGAAATGTCACTCTCTTGTTTCGTTGATATAAATAGAACTCGTTACCCCTTTGTTGATACTTAGTGTTGTTAGTTTGCGAAACAAATTAAAGCGAGAGTCGAACAAACTAAAACAATCTAATATATGTTTATGAAATATAATGAACATGGAGAAAGAAAATGAGAGATGGGAAGGAGAGACCGATGGAATGGAATTGGAGTGGGAGCATAAGATTGGGCTGACTTATTTTAGTTGGACCACTATTCTTAATTAAGTTTGGAGCCAAGAGAATTAATTTGAGTTGGGCTAAATAAATAATTTAAGAGTGAGCTGTTTTTATGTTATAAAAAGGAATGAGCTGGGATTATTAAAATGGCAGGACCTGCAGTTTAGTTCCCGATTAAATCTTAAGCTCGTTAAGGACAAACGACCAAGTATTTGTTCCAATAAGAAGGTTTACTAAATAATTCCGCGATGATAAATTTAATTCCCGGATTTAATTTAGTGCTCGAATAATTTGCATATAAGGTAATGCTCTCTTTGTTAAACGAATAATTTTGTGAGCCTCCACATAAATTGAATCTCTCGATTTAATTAATGCTCAAGAACTTTTCTATGAAATAAGAAAAAGAATTAAATGCTCATGCACTTAGGATGCATTCACGTTAAGTTTATTTGGCTTCTTAAAGCCTAATTTAAGTATACTTTATTTTTCTAAAGGGATGTCATCGCACGTCAAGTAAGACCAAGTCGAGGAACTTTCAATTAAGGAATTAAGCTCTGAGGTGTACATATATTTCAAAATGTGAACTTGCCTTTTAGCATGATTATGTGAAAAATTATGCTATGTATGTTTTGTCATGCCTTTTATGTTTTATGGAATGTCTATCTGCTTGGTTATGTCAATTATGTTTAATCGAATTCGGGTCCTAGTAAGGCCGCAAACCCTACTCGGACTAGTGCACACATATTACGATCGTGAGCTAGCTTTTAAGTTGGCAGGTCCAGTGACCGTCGTGGAATGTGGTCACATTCCCGGTTCACATACGTTCAGATATGGTATCTATGATGAACTTAGGTTGCTATCGTCTTTATGAACGAAAATAATTTTAGTAACTCGGGCCTTTTAAGTTAAAATCCTGCGTTCACTCAACTGTGGCTAACAAAACTTGTATGAAAATTATGTTTCGGCAATGTGCCCACTGAGTATATCAAGTACTCAGCCCTGCATGTTTCGTTTCTCACGTGCAGGTTGAACGTGAACGAGGGGCGAAGGTGTTGAGCAATGGCAATAATAAGTAGCACTAGGATGCCCAAAGAAATGTCTCTTCACACATACTTCTCTGTCTTGGTCTCTTCCGTTGCACTAGTAATTTTGTACTAGGATTTCTTAGACTAGTTATCGTACTCTGATTTTGATTGGCATGTACCACTTTCGCATTTGAAACACATGTTTGAACTTGACTCACCATCTATGCTTACTTCTTTCTATTATCGGGTTTTTATTTAGTCACGATATAGCCACACTCACTATCCTTAGTAAGATGTGGTCGTAACAAGTGTTTGCTAAATTGTACTACTAGTACTTATTTTGTAATATAGAAATATGTTACTCTCTGGGGAAACGCCGGTGGAATGGGTTGGTGACATGGGCGGAATGCCCAGGATGGGTGGGATGATGCCCGATATGGGCATGGGTATGAGTGTTTTTGAACTATGTATGTTTGTTTTACAAAATAAAATGATTGCACTTTCTCTATATTCGTGTCGAATTTTTAATTATGTATTTGTGAATTTGTTTATTAGGCTAGGGCGTCGGTTAATTCTAGTGCTAGCCTATTATTGAGTTGTGGAAAGTCCTGATGATGTGGCAGACTGTAAGAAGTCCTAATGGTGTGGCAGGAGGTGTTTTTGGCTATCCTAAAATGTTAGTCTATTGGCTAAGAATTGCGGTGTTCTAATACTAGTCATTATATTAATTATATTTACATTTAAATAAAATTTCCTTGCTTCATATTCAATTGGTCTGTCACACCGTTAAATCACAGCCATTCACAACGAAAAGGTCATCCATTTCTTTTTGTATTTTTTTAATTTTAATTTTTATAAGAGTTTAATCCTTTAACTATTCAACAAGAGGGAGAATAATATACAAAAAGAATTTTCTCTACAATATTCTCTATATTTACATTCTCTTTCACTTTAACTATTTATTATTATTACCTCCGTTCCATAGTACTTAGTAGAGTTATTTTCTCACTCTTACTTTTCACTTTCTCTTACTTTATTCTCTCTATTTTTTCTGGTCTTCTATTTTATTAGTACTATCTTTTTATTTAATTGTACTCCATTACACATATTTTTTTCTTAATCTCTGTGTTGGAAAGAAATGTTTTCACTAGTATGGAACGGAGGGGGGTTTTATTTTTTGCAAAATCAGTGAAAAAAAGAAATGATTGTGGACAAAGGGAGTGTTATAATGTAGTCATAATATTAATTATATTTACATTTAA
Organism: Salvia hispanica; assembly: GCF_023119035.1. Taxonomy (NCBI): domain Eukaryota; kingdom Viridiplantae; phylum Streptophyta; class Magnoliopsida; order Lamiales; family Lamiaceae; genus Salvia; species Salvia hispanica. The sequence continues at coordinate 41,502,288 of NC_062967.1, forward strand.
ATATATAGCAAAATAGGCATATTCAAAATTCCCAATATCTAAAAATGATGAAATATAAATAAAATAAAATTTGCATAACACTTGCTAATACTCTAGTCCCATAAAAATATGAATATTTTAATGCAAAATTGATAAAATAAGAGAAATAAAAAGTAATTATGATATTATTAGTAGAGAATTAAATCCACCTTATTAAAAAGAATGAAGTTATAAAAAATATGAAAAAATATTTTTATGGACATTTCTGAAAAATGTCCATATTTTTACACGAGTATTCAACTGGTCTGTCACACCGTTAAATCACAGCCATTCACATTAGTCTCGGCCTCTATCAAATTGTAAAATACGAAAAGGTTCCATTCCATTGCCATCCATTTCTTTTTGTATTTATTTATTTTAATTTTTATAAGAGTTTAATCATTTAATTATTCAATAAGCAAACCTGGTTGATTTCTCCATCGGCTGAATTTGCAGGTCAGTGAGGTTGTAATTGAAGATATTTTACAGGTTAATTTGTTGTATTTTGAAAGCAATCCAGGTGATCGCCAATCGTTGATCAAATTGATGGAGTATTTGATTTTGTTGCAGGATAGAAAGATTCAATCCTGATTCATATTTCTCCAGCTGGTAAGAAATCATCCACGATGTTTACAAGAATTTTTGGAAAGCCTAAGCAAGAGACGAATGCTCTGGCAACGTTAGATAAGTTAAACGAGGTACGGTTCGCGATTTGATTTGGAGTATTTCTCAATTTAAAGTTATTGTAGAAACTATGATCTGATATGTATCGGTTGTATTTGAGTTTCTTCTTTCCTTTCTCCCCTAATTTTATGGTGTCAGCAAAAATTTGATTGTTACTGCTTTGGCATTTGTATGAGACTATGAGTGTGATTATATTTAAGTGCTTATTTCGTTCATTTTCAGTTTTGATGATATTTAGCGATCAGTAAACTTAATTCGAATATCGATTCTTGTAGAAGCCTGGTTTATTTTAGACTGACATGTAAACAGAATATCACAATATGCTATATTTCAATTTTCATGCATCGGTATGTGTATCTTCTGGTGATCAAGATTGTATTATCTATTGTGTGTATTCACAAATCTTAATTATGAAGCTGTTGGAGCTATTTTGTGGTTTACGACTCATTTCTTGGTTCCTTTGCTGTGGTTTAGTTGATGTTGATAAGTGATGACTAATTAGGAGACATGTCTAATGTTTATGTTTCTTATTTTGTATTCTTGTTCATTTGTTGTGTCATTTGGTGATCAAGACTGCATTATTGCGTGTTTCTCAAATCTTAATTATGAAGCTCTTGGAGCTATTTTTTGGTTTACGACTCATTTATTGGTCCCTTTACTGTGGTTTAGTTGATGTTGACAAGTAATAACTAATTAGGAGACATGTCTAATGTTAATGTTTCTTATTTTGTATTCTCATTATTTTGTTGTGTCTTTTGGTGATCAAGAATTATTGCGTTTTCGAAAATCTTAATTATGAAGCTCTTGGAGCTGTTTTTTTGTTTCAACTCATTTCTTGGTTCATTTGCTTTGGTTTAGATGATGTTGATATGTGATGACTTATTAGGAATAATGCTTATGTTTCTTAGTATGTATTCTTATTAATTTTCTTTTGTCTTTTGGTGATCAAGATTGCATTACTGCGTGTTTCACAAATCTTAATTATGAAGCTGTTGGAGCTGATTTTTATTTCACGACTCATTTCCTGGTTCATTCGCTGTGGCTTAGATGATGTTGATAAGTGATGTCTAATTAGGAGACCCATCTAATGCTTATTGCTTATGTTTCATAAATCTTACTTAAGAAGCTCGGGAGCTGATTTTTTAGTCACAACTTGTGGTTTAGATGATGTTGATAAGTGATGACTAATTAGTAGACCTAGCTAATGCTTATGTTTCGTATTTTGTATTTTTATTTTTCTGTGTATTTATCAGTATATATTCAAGTAAGTATTTTTCCAAGACTGGTATATATGTGCATTCAATTCTGTATATTATGTTGAATGCTGTATTATGTGCAGACTCTTGAAATGCTTGAGAAAAAAGAGAAAGTTCTCTTGAAGAAGGCTGCGACTGAAGTTGAAAGGGCCAAAGAGTTCACCCGAGCTAAAAATAAAAGGGGTATGGTTTAGTGATGGTAACTTATGGGAAGGATTTGCATTGTCACACTTTAGCGTGTTGGAGTTAAGATTTTGTCCTTTTATTTTAACTGCATGTGATTCAATTTGCATGATTGCATCCTAACATAACGCAGAAATGCATCTTTTGACCTAACTTTTTGAGCTTAAGTTTTTAATTGTAGCTTGGAGCTTCAGTAGAAAATTTGGAGTACCTTTTATTTTATCTTTCTTGCTCATCATAAATCTCTGAGCAAAAATATTGAAACATATATTTAGGTTATGGTCTCATAGAGAGATAATCCGTATGATTTGTTTTCTTTTCCTTTAAAAAAGCAAGTTCCCTTCAGATATTTATTGTCCAACAACATGGTGTGATTTGCTGGGATCAGCTTGTAACCTTGTTAACTAAATTCATCAAACTGAAGTGATACCTTATTAATAAAGCTCCTCAAACATGTCCATAGCTGCAATACAATGTTTGAAGAGAAAAAGGCTTTATGAACAACAAATTGAACAGCTTGGAAATTTCCAGTTGCGAATTCATGATCAGGTGATCATCATGTTTCAAATATGCTGTTCACCTGTCAATGATTCTATCTGATGCGGCCTATTTTAAACCGTGCCTGTTTTTATTTCCAGATGATAATGCTAGAAGGAGCAAAAGCTACCACAGAAACTGTAGATGCTTTGAGAACAGGAGCAGCTGCAATGAAGGCTATGCAGAAGGCAACGTAAGTGTGATGCATATCACATATTTCGATTGCTAATTAGTACTATATGTTAACTAGTTATGGAGTGGAAACTGTATAGTTTTAGCTCTTAACAGATTCGATTACCTCATTCAACTCAAATTAAAGCCTTTACAAACATTGAACTATAAGAGAGAATCACCAAGAAGAAACAAAAGATATTATAGTTTTTGACTAGAGATGCTTCACATCATCCATGTATGTCATCCTTCTCAATAATGATTTAGCATCGTCTTTTATAGGATGACCTAAACTTTTTAATTGACATGTGATAAAAATCCAATATAAGTTTGGGAGCCCTAACTTAACCCGAAACCTGGTAAGAAGGGGTTAGTTAACTCCTCTAATATGTCATTCCACACTTTCATGTGGAATCGATGTGGGGTTCGTATCATCCTGTAAACGCATTATATTTCTGTGTACATTCATGTTTGGATGAGGAGAAAAGTGGTTTGTCATGCATGCCAGGGGAAAACATTCCTACTATATCATTTCACCTTGATACCAATGTTATACTATCAAAATACAACTCCCTCGATCTGGTGAGAACTGTATTATGTTTCATCATATTTTCTACTGAATTTGCTGGTGTAGCAATATCGATGACGTGGACAAGACAATGGATGAAATCAACGAGCAGACAGAAAACATGAAACAAATTCAAGAAGCTTTATCCACGCCTATTGGTGCAGCAGCTGATTTTGATGAAGTATGCTGCAGTTTCTGACAACTTGTTTGTCTTGTTGTTTCCCCCTTCCATGTTAGCATTACTTAACCATTTCCTTCTTCTAGGATGAATTGGAGGCAGAGCTCGAAGAACTCGAAGGAACTGAGCTGGAGGAACAGCTCTTGCAACCTGCAACAACAGCTCCTGCAGCTCCTGTTCGAGTGCCTGCAGGAAGGCAACCAGCGAAGAAGGTTGAAGACGATGATGATGAGTTGGCTGAATTGCAGAGAGAGATGGCCCTTTAAGGAGGTCATTTTCTTACCTATGCTTAACACGGTCAATTCTATCAACTGAGAATAAATATATTTCTTATCAATCAATCTCAATACAACTTTGGTAAGTAACAATCTGCTAAGCTCCTTCCACGATTGCTGCTGCCTGTCGATCCTATTGACAATATCGTTTCGTAAAATTTCATTTTTCTGCTTGACTTTTGCTAAATACTGTTGACCACTGTTTTTTATAATGGCTGTGGTTTGCAGATTTAAACTCCAAAGTCCAGTGGAACTGTAAAATTCTTTCTGTATAATGGAGAGCCGTAGCTTGAGCTGCTGTGTCCATATTTCAGATCAAATTTCGATGTGCGTTTCTTTGTTTGGAAAGAAAGAAACCTGTATAGATTATATCAAGAAAAACTATTCTTCAATTTGGGAGGGAGGAAGTGTGCTGCTGCAAGCTTTTATTGTACTAAACTTATGGCATTGGCTTCTGTATTGGAATGCCCTATTTTCTACATAATCTCTTGATCATTTGCATTCACATTGAATTGTCATTTTCTATCACATGTATAGTTTTATTTTATTTTTACGGGGATCGAATATGAATCATTTTCAATATTGTAGTTGCATAGACTAAGATTGAAAAAAAAACAAATGCTTTAGCTTGATTATATTGCATTTGATTTACGTGTATGAAATAGAATAATTTTAGTCCGCAGTAGCAGTGAAGTTGATTCTGAAGGAGTAGAGTTGCTAGAATAGAATAATTTTAACAATGCTATAAGTATAATAATCAAGTTCCTTAATTTTTAAATTCCTGTGTTTGCTTTGATTTTTAATAAAACTGAGAAAGTAATTAGAATTTTGAAAATTAATATTCCTTTGGTCCCTCCGTGGTAGATGCGTTTTTTGGCACGTGATTTAAGAAATTGTGTTAAAGTAAGTTAAGTGAATGAGGAATGATGAATAAAGTAGGAAAAGAAAATGGTAGATGAAGAGAAAATAAATTAAAAGTGAGTAATGTAAGAGATGAAAAATATATATTTTTTTTCCAAAAATCAAATGATTCAGTTACAATGAGACAACTAAAAAAGGAATACGACTTGACTACAAAGATATACAACTCTCTAGGATTAAATATAATATGGAGACCAAACTTAAGTTTTAGTCTATGAAAACTGAATAGCTAGATGGGTACATTATTATGCAGGATTAAATACAAATTTTTAAAAGAATATTTCATCCTCATTTTATTCAAAACTGAGCGAAACGCTCATATTCGATCAAAAACTTACATATGAATTCACGTATGCACAAATTTAACACAATTATCAATCAAATTTTGGTTATGAATTCACGTGTATACACAATTGACAGAAGCACATAAGTATAATTTTTTCATAATGGTATTCGAATACATGCATTATGTTCATCACCGTCATTTTCACTGAATTTTTCTCCTGTATGCATGCACGTATGTGTTTATTACGTGTCTACATATTTGAATCTATATACTCATGCTAATCGGGGAGCATTAGAGTGTCATCATAGTTAGAGTGACAACGTACCACTAACCTCGTGTTGCCACGTGACACGCTATCCAACAATATTAGAGGCGTATCCAGCAATATTATAGTAAACATTTTAGATGGATTTCTACAGATTGCATGATAGTACTATGTGGATTGCAGTGTAGAGTGTTGAGTATTGATGTATAGGCTTTATAAAAAAGCAATTTGTCTATGCCTATATAGCAATACTCAACAATCTACACTGCAATCCACCTATTACTATCAACAATTTGTAAACACATACTCCCTTCGTCCCACAAAAGATGTCACACTTTCCTTTTTAGTTTGTCCCACAAAAGATGTCACATTTCCCTTTTTGGAAAAAATTCTCTCTCACATGAATATAAAAATTATATTTTCTCTCTCCATTTAACACCCAAAACCAAACCTCCTAAAATCTCGTGCCGTCCCACAAGTGTGACATCTTTTGTGGGACGGAGGGAGTAGTAAATGAATATTGCTGGATAACGTGCCATATGGCAGCACAAGATTGATGGTACGTTGTTACTTTAAGAAGTGTTGTCACATTAACATAATCCCCTGCAAATCTCTTCTTCTTTTATTTATTTATTTAATTTACTTCATTATTTAATATCCTTTGGTTTATATTATGATGCTACTGACGAAAGTGTATTAAATAGCACATAAACTAACGAAGTTGATAGGTAGATACTATCATATATTCATGATTCATATTGTATTTCTGTAACAGCCCGCCCTCCTAGGGTACAATAAATGCGGCAACTGCTATCAAACGGACTCGAAGAAATGAACAAAGGTTAGGGTTTTCATTTAAAGAGTTTTGACCAAAAATTTAATGGAACTATCAGAGCATTTAAAACAACAACTTAACCTAGAAGCTTGAATAAGAAAAAGGAAGATATCATAAATTACGATCAAGAATCTCAAGAGAAAGACATAGTTTCCAAGATAAAAACCACAAGATAGTCTAAGGCCTCTAAACCGAAAGGAGAGTGCAAAATATTCAAAGTAATCATAAGTGTATCAAAAACTCAGCGGAAAGCGACCAAGAGAAAGAGTAGCTATGTATGAAGACACAACTACGCTTGAAGTTCAAAACAACCATCTTAATTAATTATCATGCTCAACACCCGCCACCGCTCGTCACCGTTCAACCTGCACATAAGGAAAACACATGCAGGGCTGGGTATTTTGAAATACTCAGTGAGCTCGTTGCTAAAACATTTTACAAGTTATGCCACCCTTACCAAGTGAACTCGAGTTTTAAGCAGTTATAAGAGAATATCACGAGTATCACAAAATATATTTTCCAATAGACTGGCCAGTCAAAGTAACTCCCCATTTTTCCTCAACAATTCAATAATCACAATCATTCCATGGTGCGACGAAAGTGTGGCCACACTTTTCGCCTACGAGACCGGCCGACTAGCAAGGACGGCTCCCGATCCCCTCGTGTACATAGCCTGGTAGGGTTTGCGGCCCATACTCAGACCCGAATTCGTATAATCATATCCATAGCCCTATGGCCCAATGGAGCGAACTCACAAACTAGGCATCAGACACATAATATCACAATAAAACAAACATAGGCATGACATAACAGTTAAACCACCCTTATAACACCAATCAATAGTTTTGACAAAATAAAAGAGAGTTTTAAGAGTAAAGCTCACCTCGACTGCTTAGATTTCAAGTAGTTTCGCTATTCCGTTATCCGGCTTCGCAACCGAGGTTTCACCTTTTAATCACATAGGCACATATCACAAATCAGGTTCAACACAAACTCCTAACTCATGCATGTCTCAACACCTTCCCTTTTTCCCATCGATTTATCTTAACACCATTAATCAAAGCCATGTTCATCACAAAAGTTCCATTCTCATCTCAACTCTAGGTCTAACGTTTTGTCAACACACGACACACACACACACACACACGCATGCCTATACGCACGCACACACACGCACGCCCACACACACCACATGCATATTTATTCACATATCCCTTTTATCCCACTTTCACTCAAACAAGATGCATGAGGGTTCAAGAAGACCGATTAATCGGTTAGAAAGAAGAGGAATCGAGTGGAAAGAAGGGGATTAAATATAAGAATACCTTATTGAGAAAAAAACGAACGGTAGAAATTAAGTATTAGCCTTGGTTCTTCAAGATTCTTGGGTTGAACTTCAATTCTTCTTCAAAAGATGACAAAGTATTGGAGAATAGGAGAAGAAAAATTGGAGAGAGTGAAGAAGGAGATGGAGGCGTGTAGAAGGGGTGGGGGGCGAAAATTCTAGGGTTAGGTTTAGGAGTTCTCCTATTTATAGTGCTCGACAAGATCTTTAGGTAATTAAGATAGAATATTTGGTAAGATTTTATTCTCCAAAATTAAATAAAATAATATTGTGGAGTGGGGAAGAAGAATCAACAAAAATAGACTCTAGGGCAAAATCCCCTAATTTTCGAAAATTAGGCTTTTAAAATAGCCAAGACTTTGTTTTGGTATATTTTACGGAGTAGAATAAAATATCACGGAACAAAATAAAAATTAAGAATTCGCCAATTAGGGATTGGAAATAGGCGTTTCTATGCCTTTTAAATAAGGCATGAATTTTTGATATTCACTAAAATAAGATATGGCAAGATCTCTTAAGGTATGGAAAGATTTGGTAGAATATTTAAATTCTAGGTATGGAAGGAAATCAAATAAGGAACCAATAAAATAAGCAAAATATTATTTCTTCCCAACATAGTGATTTTCGAAAATCACTATTAAATAAGGGGGTGTCGATTTTCTCATTAAAATAAGGAATAATTGGATTTTGGATTAAATTTGGATAAATATCCCAAAAATTAAATTAAATCCCAAAAATAGAATTCCTCCTTCAAAAATCAAGGGGGTTCGAAAATCATGAGAATTAGGTGGCTAGTATTTATGGAAATTTTCTCTAATATTCTCACTCACCTTTAAAAAATTAATTCACCTCATAATTTAATAAATCACATGCCACATCACATAGTCAACAAGTTTGACTTTTCAAACTTTCCGGTCAAAGAAACTCATACAATAAATTCACTTATCAAATAATTCACATCTCCCACGTTATAAATAATAAATTCTAGGGCTCTATAATTAGTGTTCGGAAATTTAAGATGTTACAATTTCAGTCACATTTTATTTAAGTCGACAATATTCGTAACATGATAACATCAAATCTAATATCGATTTCAACAGTTTATTCGCCTTATTGGTATGAAGGTTTATGTGTACCATTTTCTTGTCGTTATTGAAGCAATCAAAAATGTCAATATTGGAGAGATAAAACCAAGATAGGGAGGACCAGTGTGGAGATGACTGGTGTGGGCCCAATGCTAGTGATAGTGGGCCTAACCCAAGGCCTCCTAGATAATAAATAGATACTGCCCAACAATGCATGCTACATTAAAGTTAAATTATGGGCAACTTAGTTATTAAAACATTACTTTCCAAGTAGTAATAGGTAATGATTTCATTAGGGGTGTCAAAATGGATATAGAGTAATTTGATATTCGATATCTAATTTTTCGGGTTTTCGGATCAGGTTCAAGTATATGATTTTTGAATTATCGGGTATACACAAATTATCTGAATTGCCCGATTTTTTTTAATTTAAATTTAATAAATTATATATTTATTCTATTATTTAAAAAATTAAATAATTAAATCTAGTCCTAAAATCTTTCACTCTTAAGTCACATTTATGGTTAATATATGAATTGTGATGTTTTACTATTGATGAATGATGGATGCTATAACTTATAAATTTTTTATTTCTAAAAATTTGTAGTAGTAGTTTTTTTCTCTTAATCGAACTAATTCAAGTTTGTATCAAATTCGAATTATTACAAGTTTGTATTTCTAAAAGTTTGTAGTTAATTTTGTTAAAAAAAATCAAAATTAAAATAAAAAATCTAAAATCGGGACTGGATACCCGAATCAGGTATTTGGGTACCAGAAATTATTTTCAGATCGGATATCGGATATTAAATTTTTTAGAAATTCAGGATCGAATACCCGCGGGTACCCGATTTTACCGGACTAATTCAGTATATTGAATGGATATGTATATACAATCTACTTTGAATTTTGTGAGCAAGATTTATTTTACAGTGATTGAATTTATTTACATATCTACAGATGTCCCATCATATAGCTGCCTATTTTTTGGAAAACAACTTTTTCTTATTGTATAGCACTTGGAGAAATAAGGAAATTCGACACACATTTACGAGTCCACTAGATGGGTTCAAAATGTTGCGACTTTTAAGGATGTTTTTGAAATCCCCAACTAAGCCAAGACATAATTTTTAAGCATCGATATTAAGAAATTGTGTTAAAAAATATAAAAGAGAAGAATAAAGTAGGAAAAATAAAGTAGAGAGTGTAAAGTAGATAGTGTAATAAAGTAAAATTGTCGGTTGTTTTGTTTTTTTTTAAAAAGGAAAATGACTCAACTTAGTTGAGACATCCCAAAGAGGAATACGACTCAACTTAGTTGAGACGGAAAGAGTATATTTCTTCCTCGCTCTTAACTATGGGCATCCACAAATATTAAATTGCATCATTTACAACTAATAACTATTTAAGTCGTAAAATTAATATATGTTGAATAATTATAACACGGAAAATTCATTGTTCATTCGGAAACTAAAAATTACAAACACTAGAAATTAAAAAATACAAGTCCTAAAAATTCAAAAATTACAATTCCTAAAAATTAAAAAAACAAAAAAACTATCTGTTCTTCCTCATACTTGAGCGAATGTAGTCGATCATCTCATCGTGCAACTCAAGTTCGAACTCCGACAGTGACAACGTATCCTTCTCCACCAAGTCCCTCAGATGGCCTATAACTGCAATGAAATACTCATTGATGTCATGCAGCGAAGGGTTGGGTGGCAGCGCTGACATCCTACACTGACTCGTAACGGCCTTCCCCGTCGCTTTCCTCTTTGGGAGATGACAAGTCCGGGTTCTCGTCGGGCATGTTGAGCTCGATTGTAGGACCTCCATCGCTCATAGAGTAGTTCCCGGAGTTGGAAACTTTGTTTATCTTCGGCGCCCCACTCTCATCTCTCTTTGGTCATAGTTTAACCACTCCATACTAGAGGAATTGAGAGGGATATGAATGATGTAAAATAGAAATAAAAATGATGTGGAATGATTTGATATTTATTAGAAAAAATTCAAATTTTATATTAATAAAAGGAGGCTTGGGGTCCGACCCGTGCGCCCACAACGTCGGGATGGGCCGCAAACGGGCGTGTCTCCAGACCCCTCCACCGTTCCCAATCGCGGCCCAACCACCACCTAATACCGCGAGCCTCAGGCCGGACCCAAGTGCAGTTCGGCCCCTCCTCCACATCCTGAATTATGGATTGGCCTTAGGCCCCATTCTATTGTCATGACTCATTATCATATGATAATCTATCTAGAACTAAGGTGAAATTATTTAATTGAAGAAGGTAGATATGACTAATATCACATAATTATTCATCTAAATTATATTATGAGATTTAAATTTCAATCTAATGAACAAACATAATACACACTCCATTTAATAGGAGATTTAGTATTGCAAACCGAAAATCTCCTTAATATACTAAAAAATAACGTCTACTATACTTTGTACTTCAAATTAAAATCATCTAAATTTTTTTAAATATACAAAAATCTGCCATTGATATTTATTTAATGTGTAAATTTATGTTTATTTGTAAAACATGCAAGTTACATAAATAAATTAATAATTTGTATAATTAAATACAACTAGGTCAGTAGTATTCAATAATTTTTTGTTAAGGTTTTTAATCTTGATATTTTCGAACTTCAAAATATAGTTGCATCGCACATACGATAAAATTAATGTCTGAGAAAAAAGATTAAAAAAAAAAGTGAAATCGAAAAGATGTGGTGAGTGGTACTCTCTCCGTCCCGGCTAAGATGACACATTGCTAGTATTAGTTAAAGTGTTTAATTGGAGAGAGAAAAGGTGAGTGTAAGTATTAAAGTAAAGAGATAAAGAAAGATAGATATTTTAATAGGAGTGAGAAAAAGTGGTTGAGTGTATTAATTGGAGAGGGAAAGTTACCAAAAAAGGAAATGTGCATCTTAATTGAGACAAACTAAAAAGGAAAACGTGTCATCTTAAGCGGGTCGGAAGGAGTATAAGATTTGTTCATCCTAATTTAAATGGTTGGGAATGGACTTCTATTTTTGGATATATAGCAACTTTAGACTGGGCCAATCATCCCGATACCTATGAATTAACATGAGAAATAGTCAATATATTCACTGATATATTTCTTTAAATAAATAAAGTGAATCGGTTATACCATAAACTCGTATGCTTAGACATGGAAATGTCATTTAGATAAGTGAATCGGTATAATGCTAGGTAGGGATGTCAATTGGCTTAACCTGTTTGGGTTCGGGCCAATCCATTCGGATTGTCGGCCTATTTGGTGCGGGTTATTCGGTCTGTGAATTTTTCGGATTATAAATTTTTGGCCCTAACCCTAAATCTTCGGGTTTCGAGCTAATCCACAGGCTATTCGGGTCGATAGTAATCTTATATGTTACATTCTATCGAATCCAATATTCTAAATTATTAAAAAACATATTGTCGCAAATAGTAAAGTATTATCAAAGTGATCAAGAGAAAGAAAATAATAGCAATCGAAAATTGAAACAAAATAGATAAAAATATTGTTTAATTAATAACACATATAATTGACTACAATTAACTGGAAATCATGCATTTCATATAACCCTAACTTTCAATTTGATAGAGAAGACATAATTACCATATATTCTTAATATCAATGTTGTATTTAATATTGATATTACCAAATATACTTCAAATAAGTATATAATCCAAATTTATAATTATATTTTTATATTAAATGCTTAATCTGTGGGCTAACCCGCAACCCACCCAGGCCAGCCCGCATAACCCGCCGACCCGAATGGGTTAGCCCGTGTTGCCCGCTTCTGAATATGGGTTGCGATTTTCCGGCCCTAACTCTATGATTTTACTGGGTAATTCGGGCCGACCCGTGGTTTTCGGGCTAGATTGATATCTCTAATGCTAGGCGTGAAAATGTGACTTTTTTAATCACTACTTAATGTGAATATTATAGATTGGAGACTCATGAACTTGCCCCGAACTTATTCTTGTAAATAAACCCAACAAATAAACAAGATAAATCAAGAAATGGAACAAGAAAAATGGATAAAATGATAGAGGATGGATTAGTGTTATGATTTAGGTGAAGAACAAGAAAGAAATCCCAAAGGCACTTTCACATACAAACACCTAATGGCTCCACAAAGTAGGAACACAAGAACTAGAAAGCATACCTTTACAATCAACCTTAGCCCGACAAAAGATCGAATGCAACCCGAAGGAATTTGATAAGTTTTCAAAAGATGAAGAAGGTGAGCTCTCAAATATGGAGAAATGGTCTCTTACAAATATTCAAAAGCTGAGAACGAAACCCTACAAAAGAGTATTTATACTAAAACAAAATAATAGGAAAAAATAGTCTTTAAAATCTTGAAAATTGACATTTTCGGACAAGACGCCCGGCCGGGCGTTTTGGGGCCTTGCCCGGGCATTTTCTCTGTGGTCGGGCGTTTTGCTTGTTGGACTACGCGGCTTTCGTAAAACGACCATAACTTCCTCATTCGGGCTCCGATTGAGGCGTGTAAGGTACTCACGCGAAGCTCTTTTGACGATGAAGACAACGGTGGTCTTAGAAGAGAATTTGGATACCATCTTGATAGGAAAATTCTAGTTTGAGTCAGACCTTCGAATCCGGGTTAGCTCCTTGCCATATCTCCACCTTCTTTTCGGACCCCAATCAACCCATGGCCCTCGATGTCGTTGCATCCTATGATTGTGAATACCCGGATTCACATCACTACTCCTTCTGTGCCACAAGAATAGTACATTCTTTTCTTTTTAGTCCGTCCCATAAGAATATGTACTTTCTAATTTTGGAACTCTTTCTCTTTAATGAGGTGGAACTTATTCTCCACTGACAATACTTTATTTACTTTTTTTCTATACCTCTTTTTTACTTTATTAATTTTGCATTCAAGTCCGTCTAAATCCAGAATGCATATATTCTTTGGAGATGGAGGGAGTTTTACTAATATTTAACGTACCTATGAAGTGGAGTACTACATTAATGACTGAGTACGAGTACTTTTTATATTTTGTTGGGACGCATACATAGTCAAAGGATAAATCAAGATTCACGTTTCCAAAATTTTATTAGTTCAAGTCGACGTCGTTGTTTAACCTTCAATTAGACTAAAGATAAGACTAAATAAAATATCTTACTTAGTCCAACTTACATAAGTTCTTCATATATAACAATTACTCCTATTACTACTAGTCTACTACTACCAAGTAGCAACATAAGTAACCACTATTGTTTTATATGTGGGCCGCTTGGTTTCCTATCCAAATAGCCAATTAATTTATTCATCTTAGATTTGCATTGCAAGTTCCAACGATGTTCAAAGTTGTTTACCCTGATTTGATATAATCATTCTTTTTAATGACTAATAATATAAGAGAACCCTTTTGTTGTTTTGCGGTTCACTTGTTTTTAGTTCTATATTCTCTAAAACGTTGCCTCATTTATATAGACAAAAAGGTACACGATATTTTATCTAAGACTTCATATTTTTTTAAGCAATAAATTAAATCAGGTTGACTACTAGTTGTATTAAGAAGCAATCTAAAACATCAATACTATACTTATTTAACTGAGAAAATTTAAACTCTGTAGTGAGATATGATTAGAGAATAACTATAACAAGAAAGAAAAAATAAAACTAAATAAACAAAGGTAAAGAAGATTTAGCCTCAAATTTGAATACACAGAATTACAAAATTTGCAAATGCATTTTCCCCATATAATATCTTTTCGGCCCCATAAAAACCCAAATCAATCCAAATTAACCACAAAATAAACATCATAATCAACCCGTAACCTAATTACCCGACCCGGCCTAAAACCCATATCTACAAAGCGGACCATATTCAATGAGTCAGAAAATGAAGAATATTTACAGTCAGAAAACTGAATCAAACGATAAAGGCTGCCCGATCCAAATAACCACCCGACCCGATGATGTTCACTTAACAAGCTCCGAAACCCACCCGAGATCTGGTGCAGAACCCGTGGACTCGCCCTGCCCGACCCGATCCAACGAGTTCTCTTTCCCGAGCTTCGAGTAGATCCTCTCACGGAGCGCCCGACCCGACTCGACCCGCTCCATCGCCGGCTCCTCCTCACACGAACTCTCCCACAGATCAAACGCGTTGCGGGCCATGGCTCGGGCCGGAGTCGCGGGAAGGCTCCTGAATCCGGGTCGGATCTTCGCCGGGCTGCACGGAGACCCGTACCCGCCCCCCCAAGACGGCGGGCTCATGCTCAATCCCATCCCCAAATTCACCCCCATTCCCATTCCAAGCCCTAATTTCATCTTATTGATCTGCATACCCCGCATCGATTCCGCGAGTTGACTCATCGGAGAAGCCGGCGGCGATGCCGCAATCGGAGACGACGGCGGAGAGTACTGCGACGGCGACCTAGGAGAAGCTCCGTTCGGCGCCGATTCCTCGCTGTACGGAAGGATCCGGAGCTGCTCCGGCGTGTGGGCGAAGAAGCAGACGCGGCGGCGGCAGTGCGTGCCGTCCTTGCACGGCTGCGTCCGGTAGCGCGCGGGGTGGAGCCAGCACTCGAACACGCCGTGCGCGTGCTCGCACGCGTCCCCCTTCCGGCACGCGCCCCGGCGGAAGTCAGGGCACGCGGTGCCGGAGTAGTGGTGCCGCCGCGGATCCCGCCGCCGCGCCTTCTCCCCGGGGTGAGCGAACGGGCACTCCGTCCAGTCGTGCGACCGCGCGCGCGCGCACCGCTTCACCTTGAAATCGAACATCCGGAACTCGTCGCACGAGTAGGCGTCCACCGGAAAATCGAAATCCTCGTCGTCCTCCGCCGCGGCGGAGCGATCCTCCTTATTCGAAGGCAGGTAGCGCTGCAGCGCGGCTAGGGCGACGTCGTATTGAGTAACATCGCCGTGAATGTGAGGCGTCGGATTGGAATCGTCGAGATAGGGATCCCAATTAGGGATCTGAACGGTCGGATTTGAGCGAGGGATCATCATCATCATCATTTCGTTGAGTTTTGAGGAAGAGTGTAGCTCAGTCTGTGAAGTGGCGCTGTCATGATCGCCATGGATATGCATGCCAAGGTTAATATATACTGCTTGTGAACCGTAGTTGGGTCAGGGTTAACGGTGGTTAGGTTAGGGTTATTATTGTAAATTGGGTAGTTTGGTGGCGTCCTGTTCCACATTAGACTAACAAGTGGATCTCTTTTAATGAGGAGAAAAAGAGGAAAAATAAATTTGGAAATAACGTAAGCTTGTAAATTACTTAAAATCCGACGAATATCGGATGCTTGTTTTTCACTGGGGGGTTTTGGATATCTATGGGTCCGTTTATTTTTAGTAGGACCGGCGCTATTCATAATTTAATTACTAGTGTCAAATAATAATATTTTTTTTGTTCATGTGAAATTAATTGTTGATCTATTCACTTCAATACGTATGAATACAGTAATATGGCTTTGCTAACTTTTTATATTTGAGATTTTGTTAATGTAAATAGATTAGATAATAATAATTACTCCTACTATGATTTTATTTTATTTTTATTCTATTTCATTGTTAATGTCAATCTTTACCTAAATGCATAAGTCGGGCTAGACTAGACTAGACTAACCTAGAATCCTAGATTTCATTTAAGTTAATTTAATAGATGAATGTTATTCATATGGCAAACTATATCGGGCATTTATCATTCTTTTCATTTGGTCATTTAGAAATATTTGTCATCTAATTATATTTATAACTAGATGTTATGTTTCATTAACTATCTTTATTTATAAAAATAAAACTATATAAAAATAGAACTAAATTTCACTTCTATTTTCATTTATTTATACTTTCTCTATATCACTTAAGTGAGATTTTTTTTTTTCACACAAATTTAGATAATGTTGTGCAATGATTTAAATTGTAATACTATTAAAATAGGAGAAAAAATAAAATAGAATAGAGAAAGAGTAAAGTAGAATTAAAAAGGAGAATGAGAGTTAAACAAAGAAAATATCTATTTAGATTGAGATATTACGAGAAGAAAGTGCTCCGTACGTCTTATTTCAATTGAGATTAAGGAAGTATTTCTTAAAACTCATATCAATCTTGTAAGTATAATATAAAGTACTATGCATAAGGCTAGGAAAATTGGTTGTGATAATATCGAACTAATTTTTGGGATTGAACTAGAGTCTCCCCCATTTATTTTTCTGATCTATTGGATAAAATAAATTAAGCAAATCTTAATTTATCGACTAACATCATTTTTATATATTTTAGTTCATTCCAGAAAGACTGAAATAAAATAATGTAGTACTGTTTGAAATAACCTTCTGTGTGATGAACTACGTATGTATAGTTTTGACGATTCAATGGTAAAAATTAGTTTTGCCTACATCGGAGAAAAATAAGGGTAGTGCAAAACAATTGGCTGGGTTGGTATTTCATAAAAATAAAAATATAAAATAAAATAAAATAAAATATAAAATATTACACGAAAATCACGAATCTACCCTTCAACATTTTTCTCAAGTTACCGAAGGTGCACCCGCCAGCTGGGCCCATTGGAAGGCCGTTAGTTGAATGGTGACCAATAAGATTGAACTTTGACTTGTCTAGTCCTCACAGTCCGTGACATTAGCTTCTTTTTATCGCTGAAGACTTATACTTGGCGTTTTCTTAGAGGAAAATGGGGAATCTCATCACACGCAGGTGTCACCTTGCGCTGCCACGTGGAATTAATTTTGTTGCGACTTCCGACTTGCAACAACTAATTCAAGCTCAATCCTATGGATATCAATAATGCTTGATTTGGAGATTACTCGAACAAGCCAAGTCTCATTTCGTCAAAGTTTAATTATATTTAAAAGAAAATAAAATCGAGCCTTCAAATCGATAAAGTACTAAATTTATAGACTTAGTCTATAGAGATTCGATTTCATTCAGTTAATATTTATGAGTATATCTACATATGAATTATAGTTTTACTACACATGTCTAAGTTGCGGGGGCACCGTCACGTTAGGTATTACTCCCTCCGTCCCAGATAATTCGTCTCAATTTTCCATTTCAGTCCGTCCCAAATAATTTGTCCCATTTCACTTATACCATTTTTGGTAGTGGACCCCATATTCCACTAACTCACTCCTACTCACATTTTATTATAAAACTAATATGTAAAGGTAGGACCCACATTCCACTAACTTTTTCAACCCACTTTTCATTACAATTCTTAAAACC